>NW_027175192.1:0-300000 GCF_028021215.1 Eschrichtius robustus
GGTACGGCTTAGGGTACGGGTTCGGGTACGGGTTCGGTTACGGGTTCGGGTACGGCGTAGGGTATGGGATAGGGTTAGGGTTAGGGTTAGTTTGAGGGTTAGGGCTCGGTTTAGGGTACGGGTTAGGATTAGGGTACGTGTTAGGGTTAGGGTAGGGGTTAGGGTTAGGGTACGCGTTAGGGTTAGGGTAGTTATTAAACCTATCCCACTCTCTAGATACCCCTTAGCACGTCAAGGAATATTATTTGGGGGTCCAGCCATGGAGAAGAGTTTAGACACTAGGAGAAGATAAGGAACACACCCATTATCAAGAAATCACATTAGGATTCTGTTTTTAACCTGTTCCTTAAAACACTAGTGCTTAGGAAATCTATTGGAGGCAGAAGCAGTCAAGGGTAGCTTAGGGTTAGGGTTAGGGTTAGGGTTAGGGTTAGGGTACGGTTTAGGGTACGGTTTCGGGAACGGGTTCGGGTACGGCGTAGGGTATGGGTTAGGGTTAGGGTTAGGGTTAGTTTGAGGGTTAGGGCTCGGTTTAGGGTACGGGTTAGGATTAGGGTACGTGTTAGGGTTAGGGTAGGGGTTAGGGTTAGGGTACGCGTTAGGGTTAGGGTAGTTATTAAACCTATCCCACTCTCTAGATACCCCTTAGCACGTCTAGGAATATTATTTGGGGGTCCAGCCATGGAGAAGAATTTAGACACTAGGAGAAGATACGGAACACACCTATTATCAAGAAATCACATTAGGATTCTCTTTTTAACCTGTTCCTTAAAACACTAGTGCTTAGGAAATCTATTGGAGGCAGAAGCAGTCAAGGGTAGCTTAGGGTTAGGGTTAGGGTTAGGGTTAGGGTTAGTGTTAGGGTACGGCTTAGGGTACGGGTTCGGGTACGGGTTCGGGTACGGCGTAGGGTATGTGTTAGGGTTAGGGTTAGGGTTAGTTTGAGCGTTAGGGCTCGGTTTAGGGTACGGGTTAGGATTAGGGTACGTGTTAGGGTTAGGGTAGGGGTTAGGGTTAGGGTACGCGTTAGGGTTAGGGTAGTTATTAAACCTATCCCACTCTCTAGATACCCCTTAGCACGTCAAGGAATATTATTTGGGGGTCCAGCCATGGAGAAGAGTTTAGACACTAGGAGAAGATAAGGAACACACCTATTATCAAGAAATCACATTAGGATTCTCTTTTTAACCTGTTCCTTAAAAAACTAGTGCTTAGGAAATCTATTGGAGGGAGAAGCAGTCAAGGGTAGCATAGGGTTAGTGTTAGGGTTAGGGTTAGGTTTAGTGTTAGGGTACGGCTTAGGGTACGGGTTCGGGTACGGGTTCGGGTACGGCATAGGGTATGGGTTAGGGTTAGGGTTAGGGTTAGTTTGAGGGTTAGGGCTCGGTTTAGGGTACGGGTTAGGATTAGGGTACGTGTTAGGGTTAGGGTACGCGTTAGGGTTAGGGTACGCGTTAGGGTTAGCGTACGCGTTAGGGTTAGGTTAGTTATTAAACCTATCCCTCTGTCTAGATACCGCTTAGCACGTCAAGGAATTTTATTTGGGGGTCCAGTCATGGAGAAGAGTTTAGACACTAGGAGAAGATAAGGAACACACCCATTATCAAGAAATCACATTAAGATTCTCTTTTTAAACTCTTCCTTAAAACACTAGTGCTTAGGAAATCTATTGGAGGCAGAAGCAGTCAAGGGTAGCTTAGGGTTAGGGTTAGGGTTAGGGTACGGCTTAGGGTACGGGTTCGGGTACGGGTTCGGGTACAGGTTCGGGCACGGCGTAGGGTATGGGTTTGGGTTAGGGTTAGGGTTAGTTTGAGGGTTAGGGCTCGGTTTAGGGTACGGGTTAGGATTACGGTACGTGTTAGGGTTAGGGTAGGGATTAGGGTTAGGGTACGCGTTAGGGTTAGGGTAGTTATTAAACCTATCCCACTCTCTAGATACCCCTTAGCACGTCAAGGAATATTATTTGGGGGTCCAGCCATGGAGAAGAGTTTAGACACTAGGAGAAGATAAGGAACACACCCATTATCAAGAAATCACATTAGGATTCTCTTTTTAACCTGTTCCTTAAAACACTAGTGCTTAGGAAATCTATTGGAGGCAGAAGCAGTCAAGGGTGGCTTAGGGTTAGGGTTAGGGTACGGGTTCGGGTACGGGTTCGGGTACGGCGTAGGGTATGGGTTAGGGTTAGGGTTAGGGTTAGTTTGAGGGTTAGGGCTCGGTTTAGGGTACGGGTTAGGATTAGGGTACGTGTTAGGGTTAGGGTAGGGGTTAGGGTTAGGGTACGCGTTAGGGTTAGGGTAGTTATTAAACCTATCCCACTCTCTAGATACCCCTTAGCACGTCAAGGAATATTATTTGGGGGTCCAGCCATGGAGAAGAGTTTAGACACTAGGAGAAGATAAGGAACACACCCATTATCAAGAAATCACATTAGGATTCTCTTTTTAACCTGTTCCTTAAAACACTAGTGCTTAGGAAATCTATTGGAGGCAGAAGCAGTCAAGGGTAGCTTAGGGTTAGGGTTAGGGTTAGGGTTAGGGTACGGCTTAGGGTACGGGTTCGGGTACGGGTTCGGGTACGGCGTAGGGTATGGGTTAGGGTTAGGGTTAGGGTTAGTTTGAGGGTTAGGGCTCCGTTTAGGGAACGAGTTACGATTAGGGTACGTGTTAGGGTTAGGGTAGGGGTTAGGGTTAGGGTACGCGTTAGGGCTGGGGAAGTTATTAAACCTATCCCACTCTCTAGATACCCCTTAGCACGTCAAGGAATATTATTTGGGGGTCCAGCCATGGAGAAGAGTTTAGACACTAGGAGAAGATAAGGAACACACCCATTATCAAGAAATCACATTAGGATTCTCTTTTTAACCTGTTCCTTAAAACACTAGTGCTTAGGAAATCTATTGGAGGCAGAAGCAGTCAAGGGTAGCTTAGGTTTAGGGTTAGGGTTAGGGTTAGGGTTAGGGTACGGCTTAGGGTACGGGTTCGGGAACGGGTTTGGGTACGGCGTAGGGTATGGGTTAGGGTTAGGGTTAGTTTGAGGTTTAGGGCTCGGTTTAGGGTACGGGTTAGGATTAGGGTACGTATTAGGGTTAGGGTAGGGGTTAGGGTTAGGGCACGCGTTAGGTTTAGGGTAGTTATTAAACCTATCCCACCCTCTAGATACCCCTTAGCACGTCAAGGAATATTATTTGGGGTTCCAGACACGGAGAAGAGTTTAGACACTAGGAGAAGATAAGAAACACACCCATTATCAAGAAATCACATTAGGATTCTCTTTTTAACCTGTTCCTTAAAACACTAGTGCTTAGGAAATCTATTGGAGGCAGAAGCAGTCAAGGGTAGCTTAGGGTTAGGGTTAGGGTTAGGGTTAGGGTTAGGGTACGGCTTAGGGTACGGGTTCGGGAACGGGTTCGGGTACGGCGTAGGGTATGGGTTAGGGTCAGGGTTAGGGTTAGTTTGAGGGTTAGGGCTCGGTTTAGGGTACGGGTTAGGATTAGGGTACGTGTTAGGGTTAGGGTAGGGGTTAGGGTTAGGGTACGCGTTAGGGTTAGGGTAGTTATTAAACCTATCACATTCTCTAGATACCCCTTAGCACGTCAAGGAATATTATTTGGGGGTCCAGCCATGGAGAAGAGTTTAGATACTAGGAGAAGATTAGGAACACACCCATTATGAAGAAATCACATTAGGATTCTCTTTTTAACCTGTTCCTTAAAACACTAGTGCTTAGGAAATCTATTAGAGGCAGAAGCAGTCAAGGGTAGCTTAGGGTTAGGGTTAGGGTTAGGGTTAGGTTTAGGGTACGGCTTAGGGTACGGGTTCGGGTACGGGTTCGGGTACGGCGTAGGGTATGGGTTAGCGTTAGGGTTAGGGTTAGTTTGAGGGTTAGGGCTCGGTTTAGGGTACGGGTTAGGATTAGGGTACGTGTTAGTGTTAGGGTACGCGTTAGGGTTAGGGTACGCGTTAGGGTTAGGGTAGTTATTAAACCTATCCCTCTGTCTAGATACCGCTAAGCACGTCAAGGAATATTATTTGGGGGTCCAGCCATGGAGAAGAGTTTAGACACTAGGAGAAGATAAGCAACACACCCATTATCAAGAAATCACATTAGGATTCTCTTTTTAACCTGTTCCTTAAAACACTAGTGCTTAGGAAATCTATTGGAGGCAGAAGCAGTCAAGGGTAGCTTAGGGTTAGGGTTAGGGTTAGGGTTAGGGTTAGGGTACGGCTTAGGGTACGGGTTCGGGTACGGGTTCGGGTACGGCGTAGGGTATGGGTTAGGGTTAGGGTTAGGGTTAGTTTGAGGGTTAGGGCTCCGTTTAGGGTACGAGTTACGATTAGGGTACGTGTTAGGGTTAGGGTAGGGGTTAGGGTTAGGGTACGCGTTAGGGCTGGGGAAGTTATTAAACCTATCCCACTCTCTAGATACCCCTTAGCACGTCAAGGAATATTATTTGGGGGTCCAGCCATGGAGAAGAGTTTAGACACTAGGAGAAGATAAGAAACACACCCATTATCAAGAAATCACATTAGGATTCTCTTTTTAACCTGTTCCTTAAAACACTAGTGCTTAGGAAATCTATTGGAGGCAGAAGCAGTCAAGGGTAGCTTAGGGTTAGGGTTAGGGTTAGGGTTAGGGTTAGGGTACGGCTTAGGGTACGGGTTCGGGAACGGGTTCGGGTACGGCGTAGGGTATCGGTTAGGGTTAGGGTTAGGGTTAGTTTGAGGGTTAGGGCTCGGTTTAGGGTACGGGTTAGGATTAGTGTACGTGTCAGGGTTAGGGTAGGGGTTAGGGTTAGGGTACGCGTTAGGGTTAGGGTAGTTATTAAACCTATCACATTCTCTAGATACCCCTTAGCACGTCAAGGAATATTATTTGGGGGTCCAGCCATGGAGAAGAGTTTAGATACTAGGAGAAGATAAGGAACACACCGATTATCAAGAAATCACATTAGGATTCTCTTTTTAACCTGTTCCTTAAAACACTAGTGCTTAGGAAATCTATTAGAGGCAGAAGCAGTCAAGGGTAGCTTAGGGTTAGGGTTAGGTTTAGGGTACGGCTTAGGGTACGGGTTCGGGTATGGATTCGGGTACGGCGTAGGGTATTGGTTAGCGTTAGGGTTAGGGTTAGTTTGAGGGTTAGGGCTCGGTTTAGGGTACGGGTTAGGATTAGGGTACGTGTTAGGGTTAGGGTACGCGTTAGGGTTAGGGTACGCGTTAGGGTTAGGGTAGTTATTAAACCTATCCCACTCTCTAGATACCCCTTAGCACATCAAGGAATATTATTTGGGGGTCCAGCTATGGAGAAGAGTTTAGACAGTAGGAGAAGATAAGGAACACACCCATTATCAAGAAATCACATTAGGATTCTCTTTTTAACCTGTTCCTTAAAACACTAGTGCTTAGGAAATCTATTGGAGGCAGAAGCAGTCAAGGGTAGCTTAGGGTTACGGTTAGGGTTAGGGTACGGCTTAGGGTACGGGTTCGGGTACGGGTTCGGTTACGGCGTAGGGTATGGGTTAGGGTTAGGGTTAGTTTGAGGGTTAGGGCTCCGTTTAGGGTACGAGTTACGATTAGGGTACGTGTTAGGGTTAGGGTAGGGGTTAGGGTTAGGGTACGCGTTAGGGCTGGGGAAGTTATTAAACCTATCCCACTCTCTAGATACCCCTTAGCACGTCAAGGAATATTATTTGGGGGTCCAGCCATGGAGAAGAGTTTAGACACTAGGAGAAGATAAGGAACACACCCATTATCAAGAAATCACATTAGGATTCTCTTTTTAACCTGTTCCTTAAAACACTAGTGCTTAGGAAATCTATTGGAGGCAGAAGCAGTCAAGGGTAGCTTAGGGTTAGGGTTAGGGTTAGGGTTAGGGTTAGGGTACGGCTTAGGGTACGGGTTCGGGAACGGGTTCGGGTACGGCATAGGGTATGGGTTAGGGTTAGGGTTAGGGTTACTTTGAGGGTTAGGGCTCGGTTTAGGGTACGGGTTAGGATTAGGGTACGTGTCAGGGTTAGGGTAGGGGTTAGGGTTAGGGTACGCGTTAGGGTTAGGGTAGTTATTAAACCTATCCCACTCTCTAGATACCCCTTAGCACGTCAAGGAATATTATTTGGGGGTCCAGCCATGGAGAAGAGTTTAGACATTAGGAGAAGATAAGGAACACACCCATTATCAAGAAATCACATTAGGATTCTCTTTTTAACCTGTTCCTTAAAACACTAGTGCTTAGGAAATCTATTGGAGGCAGAAGCAGTCAAGGGTAGCTTAGGGTTAGGGTTAGGGTTAGGGTTAGGTTTAGGGTACGGCTTAGGGTACAGGTTCGGGTATGGGTTCGGGTACGGCGTAGGGTATGGGTTAGCGTTAGGGTTAGGGTTAGTTTGAGGGTTAGGGCTCGGTTTAGGGTACGGGTTAGGATTAGGGTACGTGTTAGGGTTAGGGTACGCGTTAGGGTTAGGGTACGCGTTAGGGTTAGGGTAGTTATTAAACCTATCCCTCTGTCTAGATACCGCTTAGCACGTCAAGGAATATTATTTGCGGGTCCAGTCATGGAGAAGAGTTTAGACACTAGGAGAAGATAAGGAACACACCCATTATCAAGAAATCACATTAGGATTCTCTTTTTAACCTGTTCCTTAAAACTCTAGTGCTTAGGAAATCTATTGCAGGCAGAAGCAGTCAAGGGCAGCTTAGGGTTAGGGTTAGGGTTAGGGTTAGGGTTAGGGTACGGCTTAGGGTACGGGTTCGGGTACGGGTTCGGGTACGGCGTAGGGTATGGGTTAGGGTTAGGATTAGGGTTATTTTGAGCGTTAGGGCACGGTTTAGGGTACGGGTTAGGATTAGGGTACGTGTTAGGGTTAGGGTAGGGGTTAGGGTTAGGGTACGCGTTAGGGTTAGGGTAGTTATTAAAGCTATCCCACTCTCTAGATACCCCTTAGCACGTCAAGGAATATTATTTGGGGGTCCAGCCATGGAGAAGAGTTTAGACACTAGGAGAAGATAAGGAACACACTCAAAATCAAAAAATCACATTAGGATTCTCTTTTTAAACTGTTCCTTAAAACACTAGTGCTTAGGAAATCTATTGGAGGCAGAAGCAGTCAAGGGTAGCTTAGGGTTATGGTTAGGGTTAGGGTTAGGGTTAGGGTACGGCTTAGGGTACGGGTTCGGGTACGGGTTCGGGTACGGCGTAGGGTATGGGTTAGGGTTAGGGTTAGGGTTAGTTTGAGCGTTAGGGCTCGGTTTAGGGTACGGGTTAGGATTAGGGTACGTGTTAGGGTTAGGGTAGGGGTTAGGGTTAGGGTACGCGTTAGGGTTAGGGTAGTTATTAAACCTATCCCACTCTCTAGATACCCCTTAGCACGTCAAGGAATATTATTTGGGGGTCCAGCCATGGAGAAGAGTTTAGACACTAGGAGAAGATAAGGAACACACCCATTATCAAGAAATCACATTAGGATTCTCTTTTTAACCTGTTCCTTAAAACACTAGTGCTTAGGAAATCTATTGGAGGCAGAAGCAGTGAAGGGTAGCTTAGGGTTAGGGTTAGGGTTAGGGCACGGCTTAGGGTACGGGTTCGGGTACGGGTTCGGGTACGGCGTAGGGTATGTGTTAGGGTTAGGGTTAGGGTTAGTTTGAGGGTTAGGGCTCCGTTTAGGGTACGAGTTACGATTAGGGTACGTGTTAGGGTTAGGGTAGGGGTTAGGGTTAGGGTACGCGTTAGGGCTGGGGAGGTTATTAAACCTATCCCACTCTCTAGATACCCCTTAGCACGTCAAGGAATATTATTTGGGCGTCCAGCCATGGAGAAGAGTTTAGACACTAGGAGAAGATAAGGAACACACCCATTATCAAGAAATCACATTAGGATTCTCTTTTTAACCTGTTCCTTAAAACACTAGTGCTTAGGAAATCTATTGGAGGCAGAAGCAGTCAAGGGAAGCTTAGGGTTAGGGTTAGGGTTAGGGTTAGGGTTAGGGTACGGCTTAGGGTACGGGTTCGGGAACGGGTTTGGGTACGGCGTAGGTTATGGGTTAGGGTTAGAGTTAGGGTTAGTTTGAGGTTTAGGGCTCGGTTTAGTGTACGGGTTAGGATTAGGGTACGTGTTAGGGTTAGGGTAGGGGTTAGGGTTAGGGCACGCGTTAGGGTTAGGGTAGTTATTAAACCTATCCCACTCTCTAGATACCCCTTAGCACGTCTAGGAATATTATTTGGGGGTCCAGCCATGGAGAAGAATTTAGACACTAGGAGAAGATACGGAACACACCTATTATCAAGAAATCACATTAGGATTCTCTTTTTAACCTGTTCCTTAAAACACTAGTGCTTAGGAAATCTATTGGAGGCAGAAGCAGTCAAGGGTATCTTAGGGTTAGGGTTAGGGTTAGTGTTAGGGTACGGCTTAGGGTTCGGGTTCGGGTACGGGTTCGGGTACGGCGTAGGGTATGGGTTAGGGTTAGGGTTAGGTTTAGTTTGAGGGTTAGGGCTCGGTTTAGGGTACGCGTTAGGATTAGGGTATGGGTTAGGGATAGGGTAGGGGTTAGGGTTAGGGTACGTGTTAGGGTTAGGGTAGTTATTAAACCTATCCCACTCTCTAGATACCCCTTAGCACGTCAAGGAATATTATTTGGGGTTCTAGCCATGGAGAAGAGTTTAGACACTAGGAGAAGATAAGGAACACACCCATTATGAAGAAATCACATTAGGATTCTCTTTTTAACCTGTTCCTTAAAACACTAGTGCTTAGGAAATCTATTGGAGGCAGAAGCAGTCAAGGGTAGCTTAGGGTTAGGGTTAGGGTTAGGGTACGGCTTAGGGTACGGGTTCGTGTACGGCGTAGGGCATGGGTTAGGGTTAGGGTTAGGGTTAGTTTGAGGGTTAGGCCTCGGTTTAGGGTACGGGTTAGGATTAGGGTACGTGTTAGGGTTAGGGTAGGGGTTAGGTTTAGGGTACGTGTTAGGGTTAGGGTAGTTATTAAACCTATCCCACTCTCTAGATACCCCTTAGCACGTCAAGGAATATTATTTGGGGGTCCAGCCATGGAGAAGAGTTTAGACACTAGGAGAAGATAAGGAACACACCCATTATCAAGAAATCACATTAGGATTCTCTTTTTAACCTGTTCCTTAAAACACTAGTGCTTAGGAAATCTATTGGAGGCAGAAGCAGTCAAGGGTAGCTTAGGGTTAGGGCTAGTGTTAGGGTTAGGGTTAGGGTTAGGGTACGGCTTAGGGTACGGGTTCGGGTACGGGTTCGGGTACGGCGTAGGGTATGGGTTAGCGTTAGGGTTAGGGTTAGTTTGAGGGTTAGGGCTCGGTTTAGGGTACGGGTTAGGATTAGGGTACGTGTTAGGGTTAGGGTACGTGTTAGGGTTAGGGTACGCGTTAGGGTTAGGGTAGTTATTAAACCTATCCCTCTGTCTAGATACCGCTTAGCACGTCAAGGAATATTATTTGGGGGTCCAGTCATGGAGAAGAGTTCAGACACTAGGAGAAGATAAGGAACACACCCATTATCAAGAAATCACATTAGGATTCTCTTTTTAACCTGTTCCTTAAAACACTAGTGCTTAGGAAATCTATTGGAGGCAGAAGCAGTCAAGGGTGGCTTAGGTTTAGGGTTAGGGTTAGGGTTAGGGTTAGGGTACGGCTTAGGGTACGGGTTCGGGAACGGGTTCGGGTACGGCGTAGGGTATGGGTTAGGGTTAGGGTTAGGGTTACTTTGAGGGTTAGGGCACGGTTTAGGGTACGGGTTAGGATTAGGGTACGTGTCAGGGTTAGGGTAGGGGTTAGGGTTAGGGTACGCGTTAGGGTTAGGGTAGTTATTAAACCTATCCCACTGTCTAGGTACCCCTTAGCACGTCAAGGAATATTATTTGGGGGTCCAGCAATGGAGAAGAGTTTAGACACTAGGAGAAGATAAGGAACACACCCATTATCAAGAAATCACATTAGGATTCTCTTTTTAACCTGTTCCTTAAAACACTAGTGCTTAGGAAATCTATTGGAGGCAGAAGCAGTCAAGGGTAGCTTAGGATTAGGGTTAGGGTTAGGGTACGGCTTAGGGTACGGGTTCGGGTACGGGTTCGGTTACGGGTTCGGGTACGGCGTAGGGTATGGGATAGAGTTAGGGTTAGGGTTAGTTTGAGGGTTAGGGCTCGGTTTAGGGTACGGGTTAGGATTAGGGTACGTGTTAGGGTTAGGGTAGGGGTTAGGGTTAGGGTACGCGTTAGGGTTAGGGTAGTTATTAAACCTATCCCACTCTCTAGATACCCCTTAGCACGTCAAGGAATATTATTTGGGGGTCCAGCCATGGAGAAGAGTTTAGACACTAGGAGAAGATAAGGAACACACCCATTATCAAGAAATCACATTAGGATTCTGTTTTTAACCTTTTCCTTAAAACACTAGTGCTTAGGAAATCTATTGGAGGCAGAAGCAGTCAAGGGTAGCTTAGGGTTAGGGTTAGGGTTAGGGTTAGGTTTAGGGTACGGTTTAGGGTACGGTTTCGGGAACGGGTTCGGGTACGGCGTAGGGTATGGGTTAGGGTTAGGGTTAGGGTTAGTTTGAGGGTTAGGGCTCGGTTTAGGGTACGGGTTAGGATTAGGGTACGTGTTAGGGTTAGGGTAGGGGTTATGGTTAGGGTACGCGTTAGGGTTAGGGTAGTTATTAAACCTATCCCACTCTCTAGATACCCCTTAGCACGTCTAGGAATATTATTTGGGGGTCCAGCCATGGAGAAGAATTTAGACACTAGGAGAATATACGGAACACACCTATTATCAAGAAATCACATTAGGATTCTCTTTTTAACCTGTTCCTTAAAACACTAGTGCTTAGGAAATCTATTGGAGGCAGAAGCAGTCAAGGGTAGCTTAGGGTTAGGGTTAGGGTTAGGGTTAGGGTTAGTGTTAGGGTACGGCTTAGGGTACGGGTTCGGGTACGGGTTCGGGTACGGCGTAGGGTATGTGTTAGGGTTAGGGTTAGGGTTAGTTTGAGCGTTAGGGCTCGGTTTAGGGTACGGGTTAGGATTAGGGTACGTGTTAGGGTTAGGGTAGGGGTTAGGGTTAGGGTACGCGTTAGGGTTAGGGTAGTTATTAAACCTATCCCACTCTCTAGATACCCCTTAGCACGTCAAGGAATATTATTTGGGGGTCCAGCCATGGAGAAGAGTTTAGACACTAGGAGAAGATAAGGAACACACCTATTATCAAGAAATCACATTAGGATTCTCTTTTTAACCTGTTCCTTAAAAAACTAGTGCTTAGGAAATCTATTGGAGGGAGAAGCAGTCAAGGGTAGCATAGGGTTAGTGTTAGGGTTAGGGTTAGGTTTAGTGTTAGGGTACGGCTTAGGGTACGGGTTCGGGTACGGGTTCGGGTACGGCGTAGGGTATGGGTTAGGGTTAGGGTTAGGGTTAGTTTGAGGGTTAGGGCTCGGTTTAGGGTACGGGTTAGGATTAGGGTACGTGTTAGGGTTAGGGTACGCGTTAGGGTTAGGGTACGCGTTAGGGTTAGCGTACGCGTTAGGGTTAGGTTAGTTATTAAACCTATCCCTCTGTCTAGATACCGCTTAGCACGTCAAGGAATTTTATTTGGGGGTCCAGTCATGGAGAAGAGTTTAGACACTAGGAGAAGATTAGGAACACACCCATTATCAAGAAATCACATTAAGATTCTCTTTTTAAACTCTTCCTTAAAACACTAGTGCTTAGGAAATCTATTGGAGGCAGAAGCAGTCAAGGGTAGCTTAGGGTTAGGGTTAGGGTTAGGGTACGGCTTAGGGTACGGGTTCGGGTACGGGTTCGGGTACAGGTTCGGGCACGGCGTAGGGTATGGGTTTGGGTTAGGGTTAGGGTTAGTTTGAGGGTTAGGGCTCGGTTTAGGGTACGGGTTAGGATTACGGTACGTGTTAGTGTTAGGGTAGGGATTAGGGTTAGGGTACGCGTTAGGGTTAGGGTAGTTATTAAACCTATCCCACTCTCTAGATACCCCTTAGCACGTCAAGGAATATTATTTGGGGGTCCAGCCATGGAGAAGAGTTTAGACACTAGGAGAAGATAAGGAACACACCCATTATCAAGAAATCACATTAGGATTCTCTTTTTAACCTGTTCCTTAAAACACTAGTGCTTAGGAAATCTATTGGAGGCAGAAGCAGTCAAGGGTAGCTTAGGGTTAGGGTTATGGTTATGGTTAGGGTTAGGGTTAGGGTACGGCTTAGGGTACGGGTTTGGGTACGGGTTCGGGTACGGCGTAGGGTATGGGTTAGGGTTAGGATTAGGGTTATTTTGAGTGTTAGGGCACGGTTTAGGGTACAGGTTAGGATTAGGGTACGTGTTAGGGTTAGGGTAGGGGTTAGCGTTAGGGTACGCGTTAGGGTTAGGGTAGTTATTAAAGCTATCCCACTCTCTAGATACCCCTTAGCACGTCAAGGAATATTATTTGGGGGTCCAGCCATGGAGAAGAGTTTAGACACTAGGAGAAGATAAGGAACACACTCAAAATCAAAAAATCACATTAGGATTCTCTTTTTAAACTGTTCCTTAAAACACTAGTGCTTAGGAAATCTATTGGAGGCAGAAGCAGTCAAGGGTAGCTTAGGGTTATGGTTAGGGTTAGGGTTAGGGTTAGGGTACGGCTTAGGGTACGGGTTCGGGTACGGGTTCGGGTACGGAGTAGGGTATGGGTTAGGGTTAGGGTTAGGGTTAGTTTGAGCGTTAGGGCTCGGTTTAGGGTACGGGTTAGGATTAGGGTACGTGTTAGGGTTAGGGTAGGGGTTAGGGTTAGGGTACGCGTTAGGGTTAGGGTAGTTATTAAACCTATCCCACTCTCTAGATACCCCTTAGCACGTCAAGGAATATTATTTGGGGGTCCAGCCATGGAGAAGAGTTTAGACACTAGGAGAAGATAAGGAACACACCCATTATCAAGAAATCACATTAGGATTCTCTTTTTAACCTGTTCCTTAAAACACTAGTGCTTAGGAAATCTATTGGAGGCAGAAGCAGTCAAGGGTAGCTTAGGGTTAGGGTTAGGGTTAGGGCACGGCTTAGGGTACGGGTTCGGGTACGGGTTCGGGTACGGCGTAGGGTATGTGTTAGGGTTAGGGTTAGGGTTAGTTTGAGGGTTAGGGCTCCGTTTAGGGTACGAGTTACGATTAGGGTACGTGTTAGGGTTAGGGTAGGGGTTAGGGTTAGGGTACGCGTTAGGGCTGGGGAGGTTATTAAACCTATCCCACTCTCTAGATACCCCTTAGCACGTCAAGGAATATTATTTGGGCGTCCAGCCATGGAGAAGAGTTTAGACACTAGGAGAAGATAAGGAACACACCCATTATCAAGAAATCACATTAGGATTCTCTTTTTAACCTGTTCCTTAAAACACTAGTGCTTAGGAAATCTATTAGAGGCAGAAGCAGTCAAGGGTAGCTTAGGGTTAGGGTTAGGGTTAGTGTTAGGGTACGGCTTAGGGTTCGGGTTCGGGTACGGGTTCGGGTACGGCGTAGGGCATGGGTTAGGGTTAGGGTTAGGTTTAGTTTGAGGGTTAGGGCTCGGTTTAGGGTACGCGTTAGGATTAGGGTATGTGTTAGGGATAGGGTAGGGGTTAGGGTTAGGGTACGTGTTAGGGTTAGGGTAGTTATTAAACCTATCCCACTCTCTAGATACCCCTTAGCACGTCAAGGAATATTATTTGGGGTTCTAGCCATGGAGAAGAGTTTAGACACTAGGAGAAGATAAGGAACACACCCATTATCAAGAAATCACATTAGGATTCTCTTTTTAACCTGTTCCTTAAAACACTAGTGCTTAGGAAATCTATTGGAGGCAGAAGCAGTCAAGGGTAGCTTAGGGTTAGGGTTAGGGTTAGGGTACGGCTTAGGGTACGGGTTCGGGTACGGCGTAGGGCATGGGTTAGGGTTAGGGTTAGGGTTAGTTTGAGGGTTAGGCCTCGGTTTAGGGTACGCGTTAGGATTAGGGTACGTGTTAGGGTTAGGGTAGGGGTTAGGTTTAGGGTACGTGTTAGGTTTAGGGTAGTTATTAAACCTATCCCAGTCTCTAGATACCCCTTAGCACGTCAAGGAATATTATTTGGGGGTCCAGCCATGGAGAAGAGTTTAGACACTAGGAGAAGATAAGGAACACACCCATTATCAAGAAATCACATTAGGATTCTCTTTTTAACCTGTTCCTTAAAACACTAGTGCTTAGGAAATCTATTGGAGGCAGAAGCAGTCAAGGGTAGCTTAGGGTTAGGGTTAGTGTTAGGGTTACGGTTAGGGTTAGGGTACGGCTTAGGGTACGGGTTCGGGTACGGGTTCGGGTACGGCGTAGGGTATGGGTTAGCGTTAGGGTTAGGGTTAGTTTGAGGGTTAGGGCTCGGTTTAGGGTACGGGTTAGGATTAGGGTACGTGTTAGGGTTAGGGTACGTGTTAGGGTTAGGGTACGCGTTAGGGTTAGGGTAGTTATTAAACCTATCCCTCTGTCTAGATACCGCTTAGCACGTCAAGGAATATTATTTGGGGGTCCAGTCATGGAGAAGAGTTCAGACACTAGGAGAAGATAAGGAACACACCCATTATCAAGAAATCACATTAGGATTCTCTTTTTAACCTGTTCCTTAAAACACTAGTGCTTAGGAAATCTATTGGAGGCAGAAGCAGTCAAGGGTGGCTTAGGTTTAGGGTTAGGGTTAGGGTTAGGGTTAGGGTACGGCTTAGGGTACGGGTTCGGGAACGGGTTCGGGTACGGCGTAGGGTATGGGTTAGGGTTAGGGTTAGGGTTACTTTGAGGGTTAGGGCACGGTTTAGGGTACGGGTTAGGATTAGGGTACGTGTCAGGGTTAGGGTAGGGGTTAGGGTTAGGGTACGCGTTAGGGTTAGGGTAGTTATTAAACCTATCCCACTGTCTAGGTACCCCTTAGCACGTCAAGGAATATTATTTGGGGGTCCAGCAATGGAGAAGAGTTTAGACACTAGGAGAAGATAAGGAACACACCCATTATCAAGAAATCACATTAGGATTCTCTTTTTAACCTGTTCCTTAAAACACTAGTGCTTAGGAAATCTATTGGAGGCAGAAGCAGTCAAGGGTAGCTTAGGATTAGGGTTAGGGTTAGGGTACGGCTTAGGGTACGGGTTCGGGTACGGGTTCGGTTACGGGTTCGGGTACGGCGTAGGGTATGGGATAGGGTTAGGGTTAGGGTTAGTTTGAGGGTTAGGGCTCGGTTTAGGGTACGGGTTAGGATTAGGGTACGTGTTAGGGTTAGGGTAGGGGTTAGGGTTAGGGTACGCGTTAGGGTTAGGGTAGTTATTAAACCTATCCCACTCTCTAGATACCCCTTAGCACGTCAAGGAATATTATTTGGGGGTCCAGCCATGGAGAAGAGTTTAGACACTAGGAGAAGATAAGGAACACACCCATTATCAAGAAATCACATTAGGATTCTGTTTTTAACCTGTTCCTTAAAACACTAGTGCTTAGGAAATCTATTGGAGGCAGAAGCAGTCAAGGGTAGCTTAGGGTTAGGGTTAGGGTTAGGGTTAGGGTTAGGGTACGGTTTAGGGTACGGTTTCGGGAACGGGTTCGGGTACGGCGTAGGGTATGGGTTAGGGTTAGGGTTAGGGTTAGTTTGAGGGTTAGGGCTCGGTTTAGGGTACGGGTTAGGATTAGGGTACGTGTTAGGGTTAGGGTAGGGGTTAGGGTTAGGGTACGCGTTAGGGTTAGGGTAGTTATTAAACCTATCCCACTCTCTAGATACCCCTTAGCACGTCTAGGAATATTATTTGGGGGTCCAGCCATGGAGAAGAATTTAGACACTAGGAGAAGATACGGAACACACCTATTATCAAGAAATCACATTAGGATTCTCTTTTTAACCTGTTCCTTAAAACACTAGTGCTTAGGAAATCTATTGGAGGCAGAAGCAGTCAAGGGTAGCTTAGGGTTAGGGTTAGGGTTAGGGTTAGGGTTAGTGTTAGGGTACGGCTTAGGGTACGGGTTCGGGTACGGGTTCGGGTACGGCGTAGGGTATGTGTTAGGGTTAGGGTTAGGGTTAGTTTGAGCGTTAGGGCTCGGTTTAGGGTACGGGTTAGGATTAGGGTACGTGTTAGGGTTAGGGTAGGGGTTAGGGTTAGGGTACGCGTTAGGGTTAGGGTAGTTATTAAACCTATCCCACTCTCTAGATACCCCTTAGCACGTCAAGGAATATTATTTGGGGGTCCAGCCATGGAGAAGAGTTTAGACACTAGGAGAAGATAAGGAACACACCTATTATCAAGAAATCACATTAGGATTCTCTTTTTAACCTGTTCCTTAAAAAACTAGTGCTTAGGAAATCTATTGGAGGGAGAAGCAGTCAAGGGTAGCATAGGGTTAGTGTTAGGGTTAGGGTTAGGTTTAGTGTTAGGGTACGGCTTAGGGTACGGGTTCGGGTACGGGTTCGGGTACGGCATAGGGTATGGGTTAGGGTTAGGGTTAGGGTTAGTTTGAGGGTTAGGGCTCGGTTTAGGGTACGGGTTAGGATTAGGGTACGTGTTAGGGTTAGGGTACGCGTTAGGGTTAGGGTACGCGTTAGGGTTAGCGTACGCGTTAGGGTTAGGTTAGTTATTAAACCTATCCCTCTGTCTAGATACCGCTTAGCACGTCAAGGAATTTTATTTGGGGGTCCAGTCATGGAGAAGAGTTTAGACACTAGGAGAAGATAAGGAACACACCCATTATCAAGAAATCACATTAAGATTCTCTTTTTAAACTCTTCCTTAAAACACTAGTGCTTAGGAAATCTATTGGAGGCAGAAGCAGTCAAGGGTAGCTTAGGGTTAGGGTTAGGGTTAGGGTACGGCTTAGGGTACGGGTTCGGGTACGGGTTCGGGTACAGGTTCGGGCACGGCGTAGGGTATGGGTTTGGGTTAGGGTTAGGGTTAGTTTGAGGGTTAGGGCTCGGTTTAGGGTACGGGTTAGGATTACGGTACGTGTTAGGGTTAGGGTAGGGATTAGGGTTAGGGTACGCATTAGGGTTAGGGTAGTTATTAAACCTATCCCACTCTCTAGATACCCCTTAGCACGTCAAGGAATATTATTTGGGGGTCCAGCCATGGAGAAGAGTTTAGACACTAGGAGAAGATAAGGAACACACCCATTATCAAGAAATCACATTAGGATTCTCTTTTTAACCTGTTCCTTAAAACACTAGTGCTTAGGAAATCTATTGGAGGCAGAAGCAGTCAAGGGTGGCTTAGGGTTAGGGTTAGGGTACGGGTTCGGGTACGGGTTCGGGTACGGCGTAGGGTATGGGTTAGGGTTAGGGTTAGGGTTAGTTTGAGGGTTAGGGCTCGGTTTAGGGTACGGGTTAGGATTAGGGTACGTGTTAGGGTTAGGGTAGGGGTTAGGGTTAGGGTACGCGTTAGGGTTAGGGTAGTTATTAAACCTATCCCACTCTCTAGATACCCCTTAGCACGTCAAGGAATATTATTTGGGGGTCCAGCCATGGAGAAGAGTTTAGACACTAGGAGAAGATAAGGAACACACCCATTATCAAGAAATCACATTAGGATTCTCTTTTTAACCTGTTCCTTAAAACACTAGTGCTTAGGAAATCTATTGGAGGCAGAAGCAGTCAAGGGTAGCTTAGGGTTAGGGTTAGGGTTAGGGTTAGGGTACGGCTTAGGGTACGGGTTCGGGTACGGGTTCGGGTACGGCGTAGGGTATGGGTTAGGGTTAGGGTTAGGGTTAGTTTGAGGGTTAGGGCTCCGTTTAGGGAACGAGTTACGATTAGGGTACGTGTTAGGGTTAGGGTAGGGGTTAGGGTTAGGGTACGCGTTAGGGCTGGGGAAGTTATTAAACCTATCCCACTCTCTAGATACCCCTTAGCACGTCAAGGAATATTATTTGGGGGTCCAGCCATGGAGAAGAGTTTAGACACTAGGAGAAGATAAGGAACACACCCATTATCAAGAAATCACATTAGGATTCTCTTTTTAACCTGTTCCTTAAAACACTAGTGCTTAGGAAATCTATTGGAGGCAGAAGCAGTCAAGGGTAGCTTAGGTTTAGGGTTAGGGTTAGGGTTAGGGTTAGGGTACGGCTTAGGGTACGGGTTCGGGAACGGGTTTGGGTACGGCGTAGGGTATGGGTTAGGGTTAGGGTTAGTTTGAGGTTTAGGGCTCGGTTTAGGGTACGGGTTAGGATTAGGGTACGTATTAGGGTTAGGGTAGGGGTTAGGGTTAGGGCACGCGTTAGGTTTAGGGTAGTTATTAAACCTATCCCACCCTCTAGATACCCCTTAGCACGTCAAGGAATATTATTTGGGGTTCCAGACACGGAGAAGAGTTTAGACACTAGGAGAAGATAAGAAACACACCCATTATCAAGAAATCACATTAGGATTCTCTTTTTAACCTGTTCCTTAAAACACTAGTGCTTAGGAAATCTATTGGAGGCAGAAGCAGTCAAGGGTAGCTTAGGGTTAGGGTTAGGGTTAGGGTTAGGGTTAGGGTACGGCTTAGGGTACGGGTTCGGGAACGGGTTCGGGTACGGCGTAGGGTATGGGTTAGGGTCAGGGTTAGGGTTAGTTTGAGGGTTAGGGCTCGGTTTAGGGTACGGGTTAGGATTAGGGTACGTGTTAGGGTTAGGGTAGGGGTTAGGGTTAGGGTACGCGTTAGGGTTAGGGTAGTTATTAAACCTATCACATTCTCTAGATACCCCTTAGCACGTCAAGGAATATTATTTGGGGGTCCAGCCATGGAGAAGAGTTTAGATACTAGGAGAAGATTAGGAACACACCCATTATGAAGAAATCACATTAGGATTCTCTTTTTAACCTGTTCCTTAAAACACTAGTGCTTAGGAAATCTATTAGAGGCAGAAGCAGTCAAGGGTAGCTTAGGGTTAGGGTTAGGGTTAGGGTTAGGTTTAGGGTACGGCTTAGGGTACGGGTTCGGGTACGGGTTCGGGTACGGCGTAGGGTATGGGTTAGCGTTAGGGTTAGGGTTAGTTTGAGGGTTAGGGCTCGGTTTAGGGTACGGGTTAGGATTAGGGTACGTGTTAGTGTTAGGGTACGCGTTAGGGTTAGGGTACGCGTTAGGGTTAGGGTAGTTATTAAACCTATCCCTCTGTCTAGATACCGCTAAGCACGTCAAGGAATATTATTTGGGGGTCCAGCCATGGAGAAGAGTTTAGACACTAGGAGAAGATAAGCAACACACCCATTATCAAGAAATCACATTAGGATTCTCTTTTTAACCTGTTCCTTAAAACACTAGTGCTTAGGAAATCTATTGGAGGCAGAAGCAGTCAAGGGTAGCTTAGGGTTAGGGTTAGGGTTAGGGTTAGGGTTAGGGTACGGCTTAGGGTACGGGTTCGGGTACGGGTTCGGGTACGGCGTAGGGTATGGGTTAGGGTTAGGGTTAGGGTTAGTTTGAGGGTTAGGGCTCCGTTTAGGGTACGAGTTACGATTAGGGTACGTGTTAGGGTTAGGGTAGGGGTTAGGGTTAGGGTACGCGTTAGGGCTGGGGAAGTTATTAAACCTATCCCACTCTCTAGATACCCCTTAGCACGTCAAGGAATATTATTTGGGGGTCCAGCCATGGAGAAGAGTTTAGACACTAGGAGAAGATAAGAAACACACCCATTATCAAGAAATCACATTAGGATTCTCTTTTTAACCTGTTCCTTAAAACACTAGTGCTTAGGAAATCTATTGGAGGCAGAAGCAGTCAAGGGTAGCTTAGGGTTAGGGTTAGGGTTAGGGTTAGGGTTAGGGTACGGCTTAGGGTACGGGTTCGGGAACGGGTTCGGGTACGGCGTAGGGTATCGGTTAGGGTTAGGGTTAGGGTTAGTTTGAGGGTTAGGGCTCGGTTTAGGGTACGGGTTAGGATTAGTGTACGTGTCAGGGTTAGGGTAGGGGTTAGGGTTAGGGTACGCGTTAGGGTTAGGGTAGTTATTAAACCTATCACATTCTCTAGATACCCCTTAGCACGTCAAGGAATATTATTTGGGGGTCCAGCCATGGAGAAGAGTTTAGATACTAGGAGAAGATAAGGAACACACCGATTATCAAGAAATCACATTAGGATTCTCTTTTTAACCTGTTCCTTAAAACACTAGTGCTTAGGAAATCTATTAGAGGCAGAAGCAGTCAAGGGTAGCTTAGGGTTAGGGTTAGGTTTAGGGTACGGCTTAGGGTACGGGTTCGGGTATGGATTCGGGTACGGCGTAGGGTATTGGTTAGCGTTAGGGTTAGGGTTAGTTTGAGGGTTAGGGCTCGGTTTAGGGTACGGGTTAGGATTAGGGTACGTGTTAGGGTTAGGGTACGCGTTAGGGTTAGGGTACGCGTTAGGGTTAGGGTAGTTATTAAACCTATCCCACTCTCTAGATACCCCTTAGCACATCAAGGAATATTATTTGGGGGTCCAGCTATGGAGAAGAGTTTAGACAGTAGGAGAAGATAAGGAACACACCCATTATCAAGAAATCACATTAGGATTCTCTTTTTAACCTGTTCCTTAAAACACTAGTGCTTAGGAAATCTATTGGAGGCAGAAGCAGTCAAGGGTAGCTTAGGGTTACGGTTAGGGTTAGGGTACGGCTTAGGGTACGGGTTCGGGTACGGGTTCGGTTACGGCGTAGGGTATGGGTTAGGGTTAGGGTTAGTTTGAGGGTTAGGGCTCCGTTTAGGGTACGAGTTACGATTAGGGTACGTGTTAGGGTTAGGGTAGGGGTTAGGGTTAGGGTACGCGTTAGGGCTGGGGAAGTTATTAAACCTATCCCACTCTCTAGATACCCCTTAGCACGTCAAGGAATATTATTTGGGGGTCCAGCCATGGAGAAGAGTTTAGACACTAGGAGAAGATAAGGAACACACCCATTATCAAGAAATCACATTAGGATTCTCTTTTTAACCTGTTCCTTAAAACACTAGTGCTTAGGAAATCTATTGGAGGCAGAAGCAGTCAAGGGTAGCTTAGGGTTAGGGTTAGGGTTAGGGTTAGGGTTAGGGTACGGCTTAGGGTACGGGTTCGGGAACGGGTTCGGGTACGGCATAGGGTATGGGTTAGGGTTAGGGTTAGGGTTACTTTGAGGGTTAGGGCTCGGTTTAGGGTACGGGTTAGGATTAGGGTACGTGTCAGGGTTAGGGTAGGGGTTAGGGTTAGGGTACGCGTTAGGGTTAGGGTAGTTATTAAACCTATCCCACTCTCTAGATACCCCTTAGCACGTCAAGGAATATTATTTGGGGGTCCAGCCATGGAGAAGAGTTTAGACATTAGGAGAAGATAAGGAACACACCCATTATCAAGAAATCACATTAGGATTCTCTTTTTAACCTGTTCCTTAAAACACTAGTGCTTAGGAAATCTATTGGAGGCAGAAGCAGTCAAGGGTAGCTTAGGGTTAGGGTTAGGGTTAGGGTTAGGTTTAGGGTACGGCTTAGGGTACAGGTTCGGGTATGGGTTCGGGTACGGCGTAGGGTATGGGTTAGCGTTAGGGTTAGGGTTAGTTTGAGGGTTAGGGCTCGGTTTAGGGTACGGGTTAGGATTAGGGTACGTGTTAGGGTTAGGGTACGCGTTAGGGTTAGGGTACGCGTTAGGGTTAGGGTAGTTATTAAACCTATCCCTCTGTCTAGATACCGCTTAGCACGTCAAGGAATATTATTTGCGGGTCCAGTCATGGAGAAGAGTTTAGACACTAGGAGAAGATAAGGAACACACCCATTATCAAGAAATCACATTAGGATTCTCTTTTTAACCTGTTCCTTAAAACTCTAGTGCTTAGGAAATCTATTAGAGGCAGAAGCAGTCAAGGGTAGCTTAGGGTTAGGGTTAGGGTTAGGGTTAGGTTTAGGGTACGGCTTAGGGTACGGGTTCGGGTACGGGTTCGGGTACGGCGTAGGGTATGGGTTAGCGTTAGGGTTAGGGTTAGTTTGAGGGTTAGGGCTCGGTTTAGGGTACGGGTTAGGATTAGGGTACGTGTTAGTGTTAGGGTACGCGTTAGGGTTAGGGTACGCGTTAGGGTTAGGGTAGTTATTAAACCTATCCCTCTGTCTAGATACCGCTAAGCACGTCAAGGAATATTATTTGGGGGTCCAGCCATGGAGAAGAGTTTAGACACTAGGAGAAGATAAGCAACACACCCATTATCAAGAAATCACATTAGGATTCTCTTTTTAACCTGTTCCTTAAAACACTAGTGCTTAGGAAATCTATTGGAGGCAGAAGCAGTCAAGGGTAGCTTAGGGTTAGGGTTAGGGTTAGGGTTAGGGTTAGGGTACGGCTTAGGGTACGGGTTCGGGTACGGGTTCGGGTACGGCGTAGGGTATGGGTTAGGGTTAGGGTTAGGGTTAGTTTGAGGGTTAGGGCTCCGTTTAGGGTACGAGTTACGATTAGGGTACGTGTTAGGGTTAGGGTAGGGGTTAGGGTTAGGGTACGCGTTAGGGCTGGGGAAGTTATTAAACCTATCCCACTCTCTAGATACCCCTTAGCACGTCAAGGAATATTATTTGGGGGTCCAGCCATGGAGAAGAGTTTAGACACTAGGAGAAGATAAGAAACACACCCATTATCAAGAAATCACATTAGGATTCTCTTTTTAACCTGTTCCTTAAAACACTAGTGCTTAGGAAATCTATTGGAGGCAGAAGCAGTCAAGGGTAGCTTAGGGTTAGGGTTAGGGTTAGGGTTAGGGTTAGGGTACGGCTTAGGGTACGGGTTCGGGAACGGGTTCGGGTACGGCGTAGGGTATCGGTTAGGGTTAGGGTTAGGGTTAGTTTGAGGGTTAGGGCTCGGTTTAGGGTACGGGTTAGGATTAGTGTACGTGTCAGGGTTAGGGTAGGGGTTAGGGTTAGGGTACGCGTTAGGGTTAGGGTAGTTATTAAACCTATCACATTCTCTAGATACCCCTTAGCACGTCAAGGAATATTATTTGGGGGTCCAGCCATGGAGAAGAGTTTAGATACTAGGAGAAGATAAGGAACACACCGATTATCAAGAAATCACATTAGGATTCTCTTTTTAACCTGTTCCTTAAAACACTAGTGCTTAGGAAATCTATTAGAGGCAGAAGCAGTCAAGGGTAGCTTAGGGTTAGGGTTAGGTTTAGGGTACGGCTTAGGGTACGGGTTCGGGTATGGATTCGGGTACGGCGTAGGGTATTGGTTAGCGTTAGGGTTAGGGTTAGTTTGAGGGTTAGGGCTCGGTTTAGGGTACGGGTTAGGATTAGGGTACGTGTTAGGGTTAGGGTACGCGTTAGGGTTAGGGTACGCGTTAGGGTTAGGGTAGTTATTAAACCTATCCCACTCTCTAGATACCCCTTAGCACATCAAGGAATATTATTTGGGGGTCCAGCTATGGAGAAGAGTTTAGACAGTAGGAGAAGATAAGGAACACACCCATTATCAAGAAATCACATTAGGATTCTCTTTTTAACCTGTTCCTTAAAACACTAGTGCTTAGGAAATCTATTGGAGGCAGAAGCAGTCAAGGGTAGCTTAGGGTTACGGTTAGGGTTAGGGTACGGCTTAGGGTACGGGTTCGGGTACGGGTTCGGTTACGGCGTAGGGTATGGGTTAGGGTTAGGGTTAGTTTGAGGGTTAGGGCTCCGTTTAGGGTACGAGTTACGATTAGGGTACGTGTTAGGGTTAGGGTAGGGGTTAGGGTTAGGGTACGCGTTAGGGCTGGGGAAGTTATTAAACCTATCCCACTCTCTAGATACCCCTTAGCACGTCAAGGAATATTATTTGGGGGTCCAGCCATGGAGAAGAGTTTAGACACTAGGAGAAGATAAGGAACACACCCATTATCAAGAAATCACATTAGGATTCTCTTTTTAACCTGTTCCTTAAAACACTAGTGCTTAGGAAATCTATTGGAGGCAGAAGCAGTCAAGGGTAGCTTAGGGTTAGGGTTAGGGTTAGGGTTAGGGTTAGGGTACGGCTTAGGGTACGGGTTCGGGAACGGGTTCGGGTACGGCATAGGGTATGGGTTAGGGTTAGGGTTAGGGTTACTTTGAGGGTTAGGGCTCGGTTTAGGGTACGGGTTAGGATTAGGGTACGTGTCAGGGTTAGGGTAGGGGTTAGGGTTAGGGTACGCGTTAGGGTTAGGGTAGTTATTAAACCTATCCCACTCTCTAGATACCCCTTAGCACGTCAAGGAATATTATTTGGGGGTCCAGCCATGGAGAAGAGTTTAGACATTAGGAGAAGATAAGGAACACACCCATTATCAAGAAATCACATTAGGATTCTCTTTTTAACCTGTTCCTTAAAACACTAGTGCTTAGGAAATCTATTGGAGGCAGAAGCAGTCAAGGGTAGCTTAGGGTTAGGGTTAGGGTTAGGGTTAGGTTTAGGGTACGGCTTAGGGTACAGGTTCGGGTATGGGTTCGGGTACGGCGTAGGGTATGGGTTAGCGTTAGGGTTAGGGTTAGTTTGAGGGTTAGGGCTCGGTTTAGGGTACGGGTTAGGATTAGGGTACGTGTTAGGGTTAGGGTACGCGTTAGGGTTAGGGTACGCGTTAGGGTTAGGGTAGTTATTAAACCTATCCCTCTGTCTAGATACCGCTTAGCACGTCAAGGAATATTATTTGCGGGTCCAGTCATGGAGAAGAGTTTAGACACTAGGAGAAGATAAGGAACACACCCATTATCAAGAAATCACATTAGGATTCTCTTTTTAACCTGTTCCTTAAAACTCTAGTGCTTAGGAAATCTATTGCAGGCAGAAGCAGTCAAGGGCAGCTTAGGGTTAGGGTTAGGGTTAGGGTACGGCTTAGGGTACGGGTTCGGGTACGGGTTCGGGTACGGCGTAGGGTATGGGTTAGGGTTAGGATTAGGGTTATTTTGAGCGTTAGGGCACGGTTTAGGGTACGGGTTAGGATTAGGGTACGTGTTAGGGTTAGGGTAGGGGTTAGGGTTAGGGTACGCGTTAGGGTTAGGGTAGTTATTAAAGCTATCCCACTCTCTAGATACCCCTTAGCACGTCAAGGAATATTATTTGGGGGTCCAGCCATGGAGAAGAGTTTAGACACTAGGAGAAGATAAGGAACACACTCAAAATCAAAAAATCACATTAGGATTCTCTTTTTAAACTGTTCCTTAAAACACTAGTGCTTAGGAAATCTATTGGAGGCAGAAGCAGTCAAGGGTAGCTTAGGGTTATGGTTAGGGTTAGGGTTAGGGTTAGGGTACGGCTTAGGGTACGGGTTCGGGTACGGGTTCGGGTACGGCGTAGGGTATGGGTTAGGGTTAGGGTTAGGGTTAGTTTGAGCGTTAGGGCTCGGTTTAGGGTACGGGTTAGGATTAGGGTACGTGTTAGGGTTAGGGTAGGGGTTAGGGTTAGGGTACGCGTTAGGGTTAGGGTAGTTATTAAACCTATCCCACTCTCTAGATACCCCTTAGCACGTCAAGGAATATTATTTGGGGGTCCAGCCATGGAGAAGAGTTTAGACACTAGGAGAAGATAAGGAACACACCCATTATCAAGAAATCACATTAGGATTCTCTTTTTAACCTGTTCCTTAAAACACTAGTGCTTAGGAAATCTATTGGAGGCAGAAGCAGTGAAGGGTAGCTTAGGGTTAGGGTTAGGGTTAGGGCACGGCTTAGGGTACGGGTTCGGGTACGGGTTCGGGTACGGCGTAGGGTATGTGTTAGGGTTAGGGTTAGGGTTAGTTTGAGGGTTAGGGCTCCGTTTAGGGTACGAGTTACGATTAGGGTACGTGTTAGGGTTAGGGTAGGGGTTAGGGTTAGGGTACGCGTTAGGGCTGGGGAGGTTATTAAACCTATCCCACTCTCTAGATACCCCTTAGCACGTCAAGGAATATTATTTGGGCGTCCAGCCATGGAGAAGAGTTTAGACACTAGGAGAAGATAAGGAACACACCCATTATCAAGAAATCACATTAGGATTCTCTTTTTAACCTGTTCCTTAAAACACTAGTGCTTAGGAAATCTATTGGAGGCAGAAGCAGTCAAGGGAAGCTTAGGGTTAGGGTTAGGGTTAGGGTTAGGGTTAGGGTACGGCTTAGGGTACGGGTTCGGGAACGGGTTTGGGTACGGCGTAGGTTATGGGTTAGGGTTAGAGTTAGGGTTAGTTTGAGGTTTAGGGCTCGGTTTAGTGTACGGGTTAGGATTAGGGTACGTGTTAGGGTTAGGGTAGGGGTTAGGGTTAGGGCACGCGTTAGGGTTAGGGTAGTTATTAAACCTATCCCACTCTCTAGATACCCCTTAGCACGTCTAGGAATATTATTTGGGGGTCCAGCCATGGAGAAGAATTTAGACACTAGGAGAAGATACGGAACACACCTATTATCAAGAAATCACATTAGGATTCTCTTTTTAACCTGTTCCTTAAAACACTAGTGCTTAGGAAATCTATTGGAGGCAGAAGCAGTCAAGGGTATCTTAGGGTTAGGGTTAGGGTTAGTGTTAGGGTACGGCTTAGGGTTCGGGTTCGGGTACGGGTTCGGGTACGGCGTAGGGTATGGGTTAGGGTTAGGGTTAGGTTTAGTTTGAGGGTTAGGGCTCGGTTTAGGGTACGCGTTAGGATTAGGGTATGGGTTAGGGATAGGGTAGGGGTTAGGGTTAGGGTACGTGTTAGGGTTAGGGTAGTTATTAAACCTATCCCACTCTCTAGATACCCCTTAGCACGTCAAGGAATATTATTTGGGGTTCTAGCCATGGAGAAGAGTTTAGACACTAGGAGAAGATAAGGAACACACCCATTATGAAGAAATCACATTAGGATTCTCTTTTTAACCTGTTCCTTAAAACACTAGTGCTTAGGAAATCTATTGGAGGCAGAAGCAGTCAAGGGTAGCTTAGGGTTAGGGTTAGGGTTAGGGTACGGCTTAGGGTACGGGTTCGTGTACGGCGTAGGGCATGGGTTAGGGTTAGGGTTAGGGTTAGTTTGAGGGTTAGGCCTCGGTTTAGGGTACGGGTTAGGATTAGGGTACGTGTTAGGGTTAGGGTAGGGGTTAGGTTTAGGGTACGTGTTAGGGTTAGGGTAGTTATTAAACCTATCCCACTCTCTAGATACCCCTTAGCACGTCAAGGAATATTATTTGGGGGTCCAGCCATGGAGAAGAGTTTAGACACTAGGAGAAGATAAGGAACACACCCATTATCAAGAAATCACATTAGGATTCTCTTTTTAACCTGTTCCTTAAAACACTAGTGCTTAGGAAATCTATTGGAGGCAGAAGCAGTCAAGGGTAGCTTAGGGTTAGGGCTAGTGTTAGGGTTAGGGTTAGGGTTAGGGTACGGCTTAGGGTACGGGTTCGGGTACGGGTTCGGGTACGGCGTAGGGTATGGGTTAGCGTTAGGGTTAGGGTTAGTTTGAGGGTTAGGGCTCGGTTTAGGGTACGGGTTAGGATTAGGGTACGTGTTAGGGTTAGGGTACGTGTTAGGGTTAGGGTACGCGTTAGGGTTAGGGTAGTTATTAAACCTATCCCTCTGTCTAGATACCGCTTAGCACGTCAAGGAATATTATTTGGGGGTCCAGTCATGGAGAAGAGTTCAGACACTAGGAGAAGATAAGGAACACACCCATTATCAAGAAATCACATTAGGATTCTCTTTTTAACCTGTTCCTTAAAACACTAGTGCTTAGGAAATCTATTGGAGGCAGAAGCAGTCAAGGGTGGCTTAGGTTTAGGGTTAGGGTTAGGTTTAGGGTTAGGGTACGGCTTAGGGTACGGGTTCGGGAACGGGTTCGGGTACGGCGTAGGGTATGGGTTAGGGTTAGGGTTAGGGTTACTTTGAGGGTTAGGGCACGGTTTAGGGTACGGGTTAGGATTAGGGTACGTGTCAGGGTTAGGGTAGGGGTTAGGGTTAGGGTACGCGTTAGGGTTAGGGTAGTTATTAAACCTATCCCACTGTCTAGGTACCCCTTAGCACGTCAAGGAATATTATTTGGGGGTCCAGCAATGGAGAAGAGTTTAGACACTAGGAGAAGATAAGGAACACACCCATTATCAAGAAATCACATTAGGATTCTCTTTTTAACCTGTTCCTTAAAACACTAGTGCTTAGGAAATCTATTGGAGGCAGAAGCAGTCAAGGGTAGCTTAGGATTAGGGTTAGGGTTAGGGTACGGCTTAGGGTACGGGTTCGGGTACGGGTTCGGTTACGGGTTCGGGTACGGCGTAGGGTATGGGATAGAGTTAGGGTTAGGGTTAGTTTGAGGGTTAGGGCTCGGTTTAGGGTACGGGTTAGGATTAGGGTACGTGTTAGGGTTAGGGTAGGGGTTAGGGTTAGGGTACGCGTTAGGGTTAGGGTAGTTATTAAACCTATCCCACTCTCTAGATACCCCTTAGCACGTCAAGGAATATTATTTGGGGGTCCAGCCATGGAGAAGAGTTTAGACACTAGGAGAAGATAAGGAACACACCCATTATCAAGAAATCACATTAGGATTCTGTTTTTAACCTTTTCCTTAAAACACTAGTGCTTAGGAAATCTATTGGAGGCAGAAGCAGTCAAGGGTAGCTTAGGGTTAGGGTTAGGGTTAGGGTTAGGTTTAGGGTACGGTTTAGGGTACGGTTTCGGGAACGGGTTCGGGTACGGCGTAGGGTATGGGTTAGGGTTAGGGTTAGGGTTAGTTTGAGGGTTAGGGCTCGGTTTAGGGTACGGGTTAGGATTAGGGTACGTGCTAGGTTTAGGGTAGGGGTTAGGGTTAGGGTACGCGTTAGGGTTAGGGTAGTTTTTAAACCTATCCCACTCTCTAGATACCCCTTAGCACGTCAAGGAATATTATTTGGGGGTCCAGCCATGGAGAAGAGTTTAGACACTAGGAGAAGATAAGGAACACACTCAAAATCAAAAAATCACATTAGGATTCTCTTTTTAAACTGTTCCTTAAAACACTAGTGCTTAGGAAATCTATTGGAGGCAGAAGCAGTCAAGGGTAGCTTAGGGTTATGGTTAGGGTTAGGGTTAGGGTTAGGGTACGGCTTAGGGTACGGGTTCGGGTACGGGTTCGGGTACGGCGTAGGGTATGGGTTAGGGTTAGGGTTAGGGTACGCGTTAGGGTTAGGGTAGTTATTAAAGCTATCCCACTCTCTAGATACCCCTTAGCACGTCAAGGAATATTATTTGGGGGTCCAGCCATGGAGAAGAGTTTAGACACTAGGAGAAGATAAGGAACACACTCAAAATCAAAAAATCACATTAGGATTCTCTTTTTAAACTGTTCCTTAAAACACTAGTGCTTAGGAAATCTATTGGAGGCAGAAGCAGTCAAGGGTAGCTTAGGGTTATGGTTAGGGTTAGGGTTAGGGTTAGGGTACGGCTTAGGGTACGGGTTCGGGTACGGGTTCGGGTACGGCGTAGGGTATGGGTTAGGGTTAGGGTTAGGGTTAGTTTGAGCGTTAGGGCTCGGTTTAGGGTACGGGTTAGGATTAGGGTACGTGTTAGGGTTAGGGTAGGGGTTAGGGTTAGGGTACGCGTTAGGGTTAGGGTAGTTATTAAACCTATCCCACTCTCTAGATACCCCTTAGCACGTCAAGGAATATTATTTGGGGGTCCAGCCATGGAGAAGAGTTTAGACACTAGGAGAAGATAAGGAACACACCCATTATCAAGAAATCACATTAGGATTCTCTTTTTAACCTGTTCCTTAAAACACTAGTGCTTAGGAAATCTATTGGAGGCAGAAGCAGTGAAGGGTAGCTTAGGGTTAGGGTTAGGGTTAGGGCACGGCTTAGGGTACGGGTTCGGGTACGGGTTCGGGTACGGCGTAGGGTATGTGTTAGGGTTAGGGTTAGGGTTAGTTTGAGGGTTAGGGCTCCGTTTAGGGTACGAGTTACGATTAGGGTACGTGTTAGGGTTAGGGTAGGGGTTAGGGTTAGGGTACGCGTTAGGGCTGGGGAGGTTATTAAACCTATCCCACTCTCTAGATACCCCTTAGCACGTCAAGGAATATTATTTGGGCGTCCAGCCATGGAGAAGAGTTTAGACACTAGGAGAAGATAAGGAACACACCCATTATCAAGAAATCACATTAGGATTCTCTTTTTAACCTGTTCCTTAAAACACTAGTGCTTAGGAAATCTATTGGAGGCAGAAGCAGTCAAGGGAAGCTTAGGGTTAGGGTTAGGGTTAGGGTTAGGGTTAGGGTACGGCTTAGGGTACGGGTTCGGGAACGGGTTTGGGTACGGCGTAGGTTATGGGTTAGGGTTAGAGTTAGGGTTAGTTTGAGGTTTAGGGCTCGGTTTAGTGTACGGGTTAGGATTAGGGTACGTGTTAGGGTTAGGGTAGGGGTTAGGGTTAGGGCACGCGTTAGGGTTAGGGTAGTTATTAAACCTATCCCACTCTCTAGATACCCCTTAGCACGTCTAGGAATATTATTTGGGGGTCCAGCCATGGAGAAGAATTTAGACACTAGGAGAAGATACGGAACACACCTATTATCAAGAAATCACATTAGGATTCTCTTTTTAACCTGTTCCTTAAAACACTAGTGCTTAGGAAATCTATTGGAGGCAGAAGCAGTCAAGGGTATCTTAGGGTTAGGGTTAGGGTTAGTGTTAGGGTACGGCTTAGGGTTCGGGTTCGGGTACGGGTTCGGGTACGGCGTAGGGTATGGGTTAGGGTTAGGGTTAGGTTTAGTTTGAGGGTTAGGGCTCGGTTTAGGGTACGCGTTAGGATTAGGGTATGGGTTAGGGATAGGGTAGGGGTTAGGGTTAGGGTACGTGTTAGGGTTAGGGTAGTTATTAAACCTATCCCACTCTCTAGATACCCCTTAGCACGTCAAGGAATATTATTTGGGGTTCTAGCCATGGAGAAGAGTTTAGACACTAGGAGAAGATAAGGAACACACCCATTATGAAGAAATCACATTAGGATTCTCTTTTTAACCTGTTCCTTAAAACACTAGTGCTTAGGAAATCTATTGGAGGCAGAAGCAGTCAAGGGTAGCTTAGGGTTAGGGTTAGGGTTAGGGTACGGCTTAGGGTACGGGTTCGTGTACGGCGTAGGGCATGGGTTAGGGTTAGGGTTAGGGTTAGTTTGAGGGTTAGGCCTCGGTTTAGGGTACGGGTTAGGATTAGGGTACGTGTTAGGGTTAGGGTAGGGGTTAGGTTTAGGGTACGTGTTAGGGTTAGGGTAGTTATTAAACCTATCCCACTCTCTAGATACCCCTTAGCACGTCAAGGAATATTATTTGGGGGTCCAGCCATGGAGAAGAGTTTAGACACTAGGAGAAGATAAGGAACACACCCATTATCAAGAAATCACATTAGGATTCTCTTTTTAACCTGTTCCTTAAAACACTAGTGCTTAGGAAATCTATTGGAGGCAGAAGCAGTCAAGGGTAGCTTAGGGTTAGGGCTAGTGTTAGGGTTAGGGTTAGGGTTAGGGTACGGCTTAGGGTACGGGTTCGGGTACGGGTTCGGGTACGGCGTAGGGTATGGGTTAGCGTTAGGGTTAGGGTTAGTTTGAGGGTTAGGGCTCGGTTTAGGGTACGGGTTAGGATTAGGGTACGTGTTAGGGTTAGGGTACGTGTTAGGGTTAGGGTACGCGTTAGGGTTAGGGTAGTTATTAAACCTATCCCTCTGTCTAGATACCGCTTAGCACGTCAAGGAATATTATTTGGGGGTCCAGTCATGGAGAAGAGTTCAGACACTAGGAGAAGATAAGGAACACACCCATTATCAAGAAATCACATTAGGATTCTCTTTTTAACCTGTTCCTTAAAACACTAGTGCTTAGGAAATCTATTGGAGGCAGAAGCAGTCAAGGGTGGCTTAGGTTTAGGGTTAGGGTTAGGTTTAGGGTTAGGGTACGGCTTAGGGTACGGGTTCGGGAACGGGTTCGGGTACGGCGTAGGGTATGGGTTAGGGTTAGGGTTAGGGTTACTTTGAGGGTTAGGGCACGGTTTAGGGTACGGGTTAGGATTAGGGTACGTGTCAGGGTTAGGGTAGGGGTTAGGGTTAGGGTACGCGTTAGGGTTAGGGTAGTTATTAAACCTATCCCACTGTCTAGGTACCCCTTAGCACGTCAAGGAATATTATTTGGGGGTCCAGCAATGGAGAAGAGTTTAGACACTAGGAGAAGATAAGGAACACACCCATTATCAAGAAATCACATTAGGATTCTCTTTTTAACCTGTTCCTTAAAACACTAGTGCTTAGGAAATCTATTGGAGGCAGAAGCAGTCAAGGGTAGCTTAGGATTAGGGTTAGGGTTAGGGTACGGCTTAGGGTACGGGTTCGGGTACGGGTTCGGTTACGGGTTCGGGTACGGCGTAGGGTATGGGATAGAGTTAGGGTTAGGGTTAGTTTGAGGGTTAGGGCTCGGTTTAGGGTACGGGTTAGGATTAGGGTACGTGTTAGGGTTAGGGTAGGGGTTAGGGTTAGGGTACGCGTTAGGGTTAGGGTAGTTATTAAACCTATCCCACTCTCTAGATACCCCTTAGCACGTCAAGGAATATTATTTGGGGGTCCAGCCATGGAGAAGAGTTTAGACACTAGGAGAAGATAAGGAACACACCCATTATCAAGAAATCACATTAGGATTCTGTTTTTAACCTTTTCCTTAAAACACTAGTGCTTAGGAAATCTATTGGAGGCAGAAGCAGTCAAGGGTAGCTTAGGGTTAGGGTTAGGGTTAGGGTTAGGTTTAGGGTACGGTTTAGGGTACGGTTTCGGGAACGGGTTCGGGTACGGCGTAGGGTATGGGTTAGGGTTAGGGTTAGGGTTAGTTTGAGGGTTAGGGCTCGGTTTAGGGTACGGGTTAGGATTAGGGTACGTGTTAGGGTTAGGGTAGGGGTTATGGTTAGGGTACGCGTTAGGGTTAGGGTAGTTATTAAACCTATCCCACTCTCTAGATACCCCTTAGCACGTCTAGGAATATTATTTGGGGGTCCAGCCATGGAGAAGAATTTAGACACTAGGAGAATATACGGAACACACCTATTATCAAGAAATCACATTAGGATTCTCTTTTTAACCTGTTCCTTAAAACACTAGTGCTTAGGAAATCTATTGGAGGCAGAAGCAGTCAAGGGTAGCTTAGGGTTAGGGTTAGGGTTAGGGTTAGGGTTAGTGTTAGGGTACGGCTTAGGGTACGGGTTCGGGTACGGGTTCGGGTACGGCGTAGGGTATGTGTTAGGGTTAGGGTTAGGGTTAGTTTGAGCGTTAGGGCTCGGTTTAGGGTACGGGTTAGGATTAGGGTACGTGTTAGGGTTAGGGTAGGGGTTAGGGTTAGGGTACGCGTTAGGGTTAGGGTAGTTATTAAACCTATCCCACTCTCTAGATACCCCTTAGCACGTCAAGGAATATTATTTGGGGGTCCAGCCATGGAGAAGAGTTTAGACACTAGGAGAAGATAAGGAACACACCTATTATCAAGAAATCACATTAGGATTCTCTTTTTAACCTGTTCCTTAAAAAACTAGTGCTTAGGAAATCTATTGGAGGGAGAAGCAGTCAAGGGTAGCATAGGGTTAGTGTTAGGGTTAGGGTTAGGTTTAGTGTTAGGGTACGGCTTAGGGTACGGGTTCGGGTACGGGTTCGGGTACGGCGTAGGGTATGGGTTAGGGTTAGGGTTAGGGTTAGTTTGAGGGTTAGGGCTCGGTTTAGGGTACGGGTTAGGATTAGGGTACGTGTTAGGGTTAGGGTACGCGTTAGGGTTAGGGTACGCGTTAGGGTTAGCGTACGCGTTAGGGTTAGGTTAGTTATTAAACCTATCCCTCTGTCTAGATACCGCTTAGCACGTCAAGGAATTTTATTTGGGGGTCCAGTCATGGAGAAGAGTTTAGACACTAGGAGAAGATTAGGAACACACCCATTATCAAGAAATCACATTAAGATTCTCTTTTTAAACTCTTCCTTAAAACACTAGTGCTTAGGAAATCTATTGGAGGCAGAAGCAGTCAAGGGTAGCTTAGGGTTAGGGTTAGGGTTAGGGTACGGCTTAGGGTACGGGTTCGGGTACGGGTTCGGGTACAGGTTCGGGCACGGCGTAGGGTATGGGTTTGGGTTAGGGTTAGGGTTAGTTTGAGGGTTAGGGCTCGGTTTAGGGTACGGGTTAGGATTACGGTACGTGTTAGTGTTAGGGTAGGGATTAGGGTTAGGGTACGCGTTAGGGTTAGGGTAGTTATTAAACCTATCCCACTCTCTAGATACCCCTTAGCACGTCAAGGAATATTATTTGGGGGTCCAGCCATGGAGAAGAGTTTAGACACTAGGAGAAGATAAGGAACACACCCATTATCAAGAAATCACATTAGGATTCTCTTTTTAACCTGTTCCTTAAAACACTAGTGCTTAGGAAATCTATTGGAGGCAGAAGCAGTCAAGGGTGGCTTAGGGTTAGGGTTAGGGTACGGGTTCGGGTACGGGTTCGGGTACGGCGTAGGGTATCGGTTAGGGTTAGGGTTAGGGTTAGTTTGAGGGTTAGGGCTCGGTTTAGGGTACGGGTTAGGATTAGGGTACGTGTTAGGGTTAGGGTAGGGGTTAGGGTTAGGGTACGCGTTAGGGTTAGGGTAGTTATTAAACCTATCCCAATCTCTAGATACACCTTAGCACGTCAAGGAATATTATTTGGGGGTCCAGCCATGGAGAAGAGTTTAGACACTAGGAGAAGATAAGGAACACACTCAAAATCAAAAAATCACATTAGGATTCTCTTTTTAAACTGTTCCTTAAAACACTAGTGCTTAGGAAATCTATTGGAGGCAGAAGCAGTCAAGGGTAGCTTAGGGTTATGGTTAGGGTTAGGGTTAGGGTTAGGGTACGGCTTAGGGTACGGGTTCGGGTACGGGTTCGGGTACGGAGTAGGGTATGGGTTAGGGTTAGGGTTAGGGTTAGTTTGAGCGTTAGGGCTCGGTTTAGGGTACGGGTTAGGATTAGGGTTCGTGTTAGGGTTAGGGTAGGGGTTAGGGTTAGGGTACGCGTTAGGGTTAGGGTAGTTATTAAACCTATCCCACTCTCTAGATACCCCTTAGCACGTCAAGGAATATTATTTGGGGGTCCAGCCATGGAGAAGAGTTTAGACACTAGGAGAAGATAAGGAACACACCCATTATCAAGAAATCACATTAGGATTCTCTTTTTAACCTGTTCCTTAAAACACTAGTGCTTAGGAAATCTATTGGAGGCAGAAGCAGTCAAGGGTAGCTTAGGGTTAGGGTTAGGGTTAGGGCACGGCTTAGGGTACGGGTTCGGGTACGGGTTCGGGTACGGCGTAGGGTATGTTTTAGGGTTAGGGTTAGGGTTAGTTTGAGGGTTAGGGCTCCGTTTAGGGTACGAGTTACGATTAGGGTACGTGTTAGGGTTAGGGTAGGGGTTAGGGTTAGGGTACGCGTTAGGGCTGGGGAGGTTATTAAACCTATCCCACTCTCTAGATACCCCTTAGCACGTCAAGGAATATTATTTGGGCGTCCAGCCATGGAGAAGAGTTTAGACACTAGGAGAAGATAAGGAACACACCCATTATCAAGAAATCACATTAGGATTCTCTTTTTAACCTGTTCCTTAAAACACTAGTGCTTAGGAAATCTATTGGAGGCAGAAGCAGTCAAGGGTAGCTTAGGGTTAGGGTTAGGGTTAGGGTTAGGGTTAGGGTACGGCTTAGGGTACGGGTTCGGGAACGGGTTTGGGTACGGCGTAGGTTATGGGTTAGGGTTAGAGTTAGGGTTAGTTTGAGGTTTAGGGCTCGGTTTAGTGTACGGGTTAGGATTAGGGTACGTGTTAGGGTTAGGGTAGGGGTTAGGGTTAGGGCACGCGTTAGGGTTAGGGTAGTTATTAAACCTATCCCACTCTCTAGATACCCCTTAGCACGTCTAGGAATATTATTTGGGGGTCCAGCCATGGAGAAGAATTTAGACACTAGGAGAAGATACGGAACACACCTGTTATCAAGAAATCACATTAGGATTCTCTTTTTAACCTGTTCCTTAAAACACTAGTGCTTAGGAAATCTATTGGAGGCAGAAGCAGTCAAGGGTAGCTTAGGGTTAGGGTTAGGGTTAGTGTTAGGGTACGGCTTAGGGTTCGGGTTCGGGTACGGGTTCGGGTACGGCGTAGGGCATGGGTTAGGGTTAGGGTTAGGTTTAGTTTGAGGGTTAGGGCTCGGTTTAGGGTACGCGTTAGGATTAGGGTATGTGTTAGGGATAGGGTAGGGGTTAGGGTTAGGGTACGTGTTAGGGTTAGGGTAGTTATTAAACCTATCCCACTCTCTAGATACCCCTTAGCACGTCAAGGAATATTATTTGGGGTTCTAGCCATGGAGAAGAGTTTAGACACTAGGAGAAGATAAGGAACACACCCATTATCAAGAAATCACATTAGGATTCTCTTTTTAACCTGTTCCTTAAAACACTAGTGCTTAGGAAATCTATTGGAGGCAGAAGCAGTCAAGGGTAGCTTAGGGTTAGGGTTAGGGTTAGGGTACGGCTTAGGGTACGGGTTCGGGTACGGCGTAGGGCATGGGTTAGGGTTAGGGTTAGGGTTAGTTTGAGGGTTAGGCCTCGGTTTAGGGTACGCGTTAGGATTAGGGTACGTGTTAGGGTTAGGGTAGGGGTTAGGTTTAGGGTACGTGTTAGGGTTAGGGTAGTTATTAAACCTATCCCACTCTCTAGATACCCCTTAGCACGTCAAGGAATATTATTTGGGGGTCCAGCCATGGAGAAGAGTTTAGACACTAGGAGAAGATAAGGAACACACCCATTATCAAGAAATCACATTAGGATTCTCTTTTTAACCTGTTCCTTAAAACACTAGTGCTTAGGAAATCTATTGGAGGCAGAAGCAGTCAAGGGTAGCTTAGGGTTAGGGTTAGTGTTAGGGTTAGGGTTAGGGTTAGGGTATGGCTTAGGGTACGGGTTCGGGTACGGGTTCGGGTACGGCGTAGGGTATGGGTTAGCGTTAGGGTTAGGGTTAGTTTGAGGGTTAGGGCTCGGTTTAGGGTACGGGTTAGGATTAGGGTACGTGTTAGGGTTAGGGTACGTGTTAGGGTTAGGGTACGCTTTAGGGTTAGGGTAGTTATTAAACCTATCCCTCTGTCTAGATACCGCTTAGCACGTCAAGGAATATTATTTGGGGGTCCAGTCATGGAGAAGAGTTCAGACACTAGGAGAAGATAAGGAACACACCCATTATCAAGAAATCACATTAGGATTCTCTTTTTAACCTGTTCCTTAAAACACTAGTGCTTAGGAAATCTATTGGAGGCAGAAGCAGTCAAGGGTGGCTTAGGTTTAGGGTTAGGGTTAGGGTTAGGGTTAGGGTACGGCTTAGGGTACGGGTTCGGGAACGGGTTCGGGTACGGCGTAGGGTATGGGTTAGGGTTAGGGTTAGGGTTACTTTGAGGGTTAGGGCACGGTTTAGGGTACGGGTTAGGATTAGGGTACGTGTCAGGGTTAGGGTAGGGGTTAGGGTTAGGGTACGCGTTAGGGTTAGGGTAGTTATTAAACCTATCCCACTGTCTAGGTACCCCTTAGCACGTCAAGGAATATTATTTGGGGGTCCAGCAATGGAGAAGAGTTTAGACACTAGGAGAAGATAAGGAACACACCCATTATCAAGAAATCACATTAGGATTCTCTTTTTAACCTGTTCCTTAAAACACTAGTGCTTAGGAAATCTATTGGAGGCAGAAGCAGTCAAGGGTAGCTTAGGATTAGGGTTAGGGTTAGGGTACGGCTTAGGGTACGGGTTCGGGTACGGGTTCGGTTACGGGTTCGGGTACGGCGTAGGGTATGGGATAGGGTTAGGGTTAGGGTTAGTTTGAGGGTTAGGGCTCGGTTTAGGGTACGGGTTAGGATTAGGGTACGTGTTAGGGTTAGGGTAGGGGTTAGGGTTAGGGTACGCGTTAGGGTTAGGGTAGTTATTAAACCTATCCCACTCTCTAGATACCCCTTAGCACGTCAAGGAATATTATTTGGGGGTCCAGCCATGGAGAAGAGTTTAGACACTAGGAGAAGATAAGGAACACACCCATTATCAAGAAATCACATTAGGATTCTGTTTTTAACCTGTTCCTTAAAACACTAGTGCTTAGGAAATCTATTGGAGGCAGAAGCAGTCAAGGGTAGCTTAGGGTTAGGGTTAGGGTTAGGGTTAGGGTTAGGGTACGGTTTAGGGTACGGTTTCGGGAACGGGTTCGGGTACGGCGTAGGGTATGGGTTAGGGTTAGGGTTAGGGTTAGTTTGAGGGTTAGGGCTCGGTTTAGGGTACGGGTTAGGATTAGGGTACGTGTTAGGGTTAGGGTAGGGGTTATGGTTAGGGTACGCGTTAGGGTTAGGGTAGTTATTAAACCTATCCCACTCTCTAGATACCCCTTAGCACGTCTAGGAATATTATTTGGGGGTCCAGCCATGGAGAAGAATTTAGACACTAGGAGAAGATACGGAACACACCTATTATCAAGAAATCACATTAGGATTCTCTTTTTAACCTGTTCCTTAAAACACTAGTGCTTAGGAAATCTATTGGAGGCAGAAGTAGTCAAGGGTAGCTTAGGGTTAGGGTTAGGGTTAGGGTTAGGGTTAGTGTTAGGGTACGGCTTAGGGTACGGGTTCGGGTACGGGTTCGGGTACGGCGTAGGGTATGTGTTAGTGTTAGGGTTAGGGTTAGTTTGAGCGTTAGGGCTCGGTTTAGGGTACGGGTTAGGATTAGGGTACGTGTTAGGGTTAGGGTAGGGGTTAGGGTTAGGGTACGCGTTAGGGTTAGGGTAGTTATTAAACCTATCCCACTCTCTAGATACCCCTTAGCACGTCAAGGAATATTATTTGGGGGTCCAGCCATGGAGAAGAGTTTAGACACTAGGAGAAGATAAGGAACACACCTATTATCAAGAAATCACATTAGGATTCTCTTTTTAACCTGTTCCTTAAAAAACTAGTGCTTAGGAAATCTATTGGAGGGAGAAGCAGTCAAGGGTAGCATAGGGTTAGTGTTAGGGTTAGGGTTAGGTTTAGTGTTAGGGTACGGCTTAGGGTACGGGTTCGGGTACGGGTTCGGGTACGGCATAGGGTATGGGTTAGGGTTAGGGTTAGGGTTAGTTTGAGGGTTAGGGCTCGGTTTAGGGTACGGGTTAGGATTAGGGTACGTGTTAGGGTTAGGGTACGTGTTAGGGTTAGGGTACGCGTTAGGGTTAGCGTACGCGTTAGGGTTAGGTTAGTTATTAAACCTATCCCTCTGTCTAGATACCGCTTAGCACGTCAAGGAATTTTATTTGGGGGTCCAGTCATGGAGAAGAGTTTAGACACTAGGAGAAGATAAGGAACACACCCATTATCAAGAAATCACATTAAGATTCTCTTTTTAAACTCTTCCTTAAAACACTAGTGCTTAGGAAATCTATTGGAGGCAGAAGCAGTCAAGGGTAGCTTAGGGTTAGGGTTAGGGTTAGGGTACGGCTTAGGGTACGGGTTCGGGTACGGGTTCGGGTACAGGTTCGGGCACGGCGTAGGGTATGGGTTTGGGTTAGGGTTAGGGTTAGTTTGAGGGTTAGGGCTCGGTTTAGGGTACGGGTTAGGATTACGGTACGTGTTAGTGTTAGGGTAGGGATTAGGGTTAGGGTACGCGTTAGGGTTAGGGTAGTTATTAAACCTATCCCACTCTCTAGATACCCCTTAGCACGTCAAGGAATATTATTTGGGGGTCCAGCCATGGAGAAGAGTTTAGACACTAGGAGAAGATAAGGAACACACCCATTATCAAGAAATCACATTAGGATTCTCTTTTTAACCTGTTCCTTAAAACACTAGTGCTTAGGAAATCTATTGGAGGCAGAAGCAGTCAAGGGTGGCTTAGGGTTAGGGTTAGGGTACGGGTTCGGGTACGGGTTCGGGTACGGCGTAGGGTATGGGTTAGGGTTAGGGTTAGGGTTAGTTTGAGGGTTAGGGCTCGGTTTAGGGTACGGGTTAGGATTAGGGTACGTGTTAGGGTTAGGGTAGGGGTTAGGGTTAGGGTACGCGTTAGGGTTAGGGTAGTTATTAAACCTATCCCACTCTCTAGATACACCTTATCACGTCAAGGAATATTATTTGGGGGTCCAGCCATGGAGAAGAGTTTAGACACTAGGAGAAGATAAGGAACACACTCAAAATCAAAAAATCACATTAGGATTCTCTTTTTAAACTGTTCCTTAAAACACTAGTGCTTAGGAAATCTATTGGAGGCAGAAGCAGTCAAGGGTAGCTTAGGGTTATGGTTAGGGTTAGGGTTAGGGTTAGGGTACGGCTTAGGGTACGGGTTCGGGTACGGGTTCGGGTACGGAGTAGGGTATGGGTTAGGGTTAGGGTTAGGGTTAGTTTGAGCGTTAGGGCTCGGTTTAGGGTACGGGTTAGGATTAGGGTACGTGTTAGGGTTAGGGTAGGGGTTAGGGTTAGGGTACGCGTTAGGGTTAGGGTAGTTATTAAACCTATCCCACTCTCTAGATAACCCTTAGCACGTCAAGGAATATTATTTCGGGTTCTAGCCATGGAGAAGAGTTTAGACACTAGGAGAAGATAAGGAACACACCCATTATCAAGAAATCACATTAGGATTCTCTTTTTAACCTGTTCCTTAAAACACTAGTGCTTAGGAAATCTATTGGAGGCAGAAGCAGTCAAGGGTAGCTTAGGGTTAGGGTTAGGGTTAGGGTACGGCTTAGGGTACGGGTTCGGGTACGGCGTAAGGCATGGGTTAGGGTTAGGGTTAGGGTTAGTTTGAGGGTTAGGCCTCGGTTTAGGGTACGCGTTAGGATTAGGGTACGTGTTAGGGTTAGGGTAGGGGTTAGGTTTAGGGTACGTGTTAGGGTTAGGGTAGTTATTAAACCTATCCCACTCTCTAGATACCCCTTAGCACGTCAAGGAATATTATTTGGGGGTCCAGCCATGGAGAAGACTTTAGACACTAGGAGAAGATAAGGAACACACCCATTATCAAGAAATCACATTAGGATTCTCTTTTTAACCTGTTCCTTAAAACACTAGTGCTTAGGAAATCTATTGGAGGCAGAAGCAGTCAAGGGTAGCTTAGGGTTAGGGTTAGTGTTAGGGTTAGGGTTAGGGTTAGGGTACGGCTTAGGGTACGGGTTCGGGTACGGGTTCGGGTACGGCGTAGGGTATGGGTTAGCGTTAGGGTTAGGGTTAGTTTGAGGGTTAGGGCTCGGTTTAGGGTACGGGTTAGGATTAGGGTACGTGTTAGGGTTAGGGTACGTGTTAGGGTTAGGGTACGCTTTAGGGTTAGGGTAGTTATTAAACCTATCCCTCTGTCTAGATACCGCTTAGCACGTCAAGGAATATTATTTGGGGGTCCAGTCATGGAGAAGAGTTCAGACACTAGGAGAAGATAAGGAACACACCCATTATCAAGAAATCACATTAGGATTCTCTTTTTAACCTGTTCCTTAAAACACTAGTGCTTAGGAAATCTATTGGAGGCAGAAGCAGTCAAGGGTGGCTTAGGTTTAGGGTTAGGGTTAGGGTTAGGGTTAGGGTACGGCTTAGGGTACGGGTTCGGGAACGGGTTCGGGTACGGCGTAGGGTATGGGTTAGGGTTAGGGTTAGGGTTACTTTGAGGGTTAGGGCACGGTTTAGGGTACGGGTTAGGATTAGGGTACGTGTCAGGGTTAGGGTAGGGGTTAGGGTTAGGGTACGCGTTAGGGTTAGGGTAGTTATTAAACCTATCCCACTGTCTAGGTACCCCTTAGCACGTCAAGGAATATTATTTGGGGGTCCAGCAATGGAGAAGAGTTTAGACACTAGGAGAAGATAAGGAACACACCCATTATCAAGAAATCACATTAGGATTCTCTTTTTAACCTGTTCCTTAAAACACTAGTGCTTAGGAAATCTATTGGAGGCAGAAGCAGTCAAGGGTAGCTTAGGATTAGGGTTAGGGTTAGGGTACGGCTTAGGGTACGGGTTCGGGTACGGGTTCGGTTACGGGTTCGGGTACGGCGTAGGGTATGGGATAGGGTTAGGGTTAGGGTTAGTTTGAGGGTTAGGGCTCGGTTTAGGGTACGGGTTAGGATTAGGGTACGTGTTAGGGTTAGGGTAGGGGTTAGGGTTAGGGTACGCGTTAGGGTTAGGGTAGTTATTAAACCTATCCCACTCTCTAGATACCCCTTAGCACGTCAAGGAATATTATTTGGGGGTCCAGCCATGGAGAAGAGTTTAGACACTAGGAGAAGATAAGGAACACACCCATTATCAAGAAATCACATTAGGATTCTGTTTTTAACCTGTTCCTTAAAACACTAGTGCTTAGGAAATCTATTGGAGGCAGAAGCAGTCAAGGGTAGCTTAGGGTTAGGGTTAGGGTTAGGGTACGGTTTAGGGTACGGTTTCGGGAACGGGTTCGGGTACGGCGTAGGGTATGGGTTAGGGTTAGGGTTAGGGTTAGTTTGAGGGTTAGGGCTCGGTTTAGGGTACGGGTTAGGATTAGGGTACGTGTTAGGGTTAGGGTAGGGGTTATGGTTAGGGTACGCGTTAGGGTTAGGGTAGTTATTAAACCTATCCCACTCTCTAGATACCCCTTAGCACGTCTAGGAATATTATTTGGGGGTCCAGCCATGGAGAAGAATTTAGACACTAGGAGAAGATACGGAACACACCTATTATCAAGAAATCACATTAGGATTCTCTTTTTAACCTGTTCCTTAAAACACTAGTGCTTAGGAAATCTATTGGAGGCAGAAGTAGTCAAGGGTAGCTTAGGGTTAGGGTTAGGGTTAGGGTTAGGGTTAGTGTTAGGGTACGGCTTAGGGTACGGGTTCGGGTACGGGTTCGGGTACGGCGTAGGGTATGTGTTAGGGTTAGGGTTAGGGTTAGTTTGAGCGTTAGGGCTCGGTTTAGGGTACGGGTTAGGATTAGGGTACGTGTTAGGGTTAGGGTAGGGGTTAGGGTTAGGGTACGCGTTAGGGTTAGGGTAGTTATTAAACCTATCCCACTCTCTAGATACCCCTTAGCACGTCAAGGAATATTATTTGGGGGTCCAGCCATGGAGAAGAGTTTAGACACTAGGAGAAGATAAGGAACACACCTATTATCAAGAAATCACATTAGGATTCTCTTTTTAACCTGTTCCTTAAAAAACTAGTGCTTAGGAAATCTATTGGAGGGAGAAGCAGTCAAGGGTAGCATAGGGTTAGTGTTAGGGTTAGGGTTAGGTTTAGTGTTAGGGTACGGCTTAGGGTACGGGTTCGGGTACGGGTTCGGGTACGGCATAGGGTATGGGTTAGGGTTAGGGTTAGGGTTAGTTTGAGGGTTAGGGCTCGGTTTAGGGTACGGGTTAGGATTAGGGTACGTGTTAGGGTTAGGGTACGCGTTAGGGTTAGGGTACGCGTTAGGGTTAGCGTACGCGTTAGGGTTAGGTTAGTTATTAAACCTATCCCTCTGTCTAGATACCGCTTAGCACGTCAAGGAATTTTATTTGGGGGTCCAGTCATGGAGAAGAGTTTAGACACTAGGAGAAGATAAGGAACACACCCATTATCAAGAAATCACATTAAGATTCTCTTTTTAAACTCTTCCTTAAAACACTAGTGCTTAGGAAATCTATTGGAGGCAGAAGCAGTCAAGGGTAGCTTAGGGTTAGGGTTAGGGTTAGGGTACGGCTTAGGGTACGGGTTCGGGTACGGGTTCGGGTACAGGTTCGGGCACGGCGTAGGGTATGGGTTTGGGTTAGGGTTAGGGTTAGTTTGAGGGTTAGGGCTCGGTTTAGGGTACGGGTTAGGATTACGGTACGTGTTAGGGTTAGGGTAGGGATTAGGGTTAGGGTACGCGTTAGGTTTAGGGTAGTTATTAAACCTATCCCACTCTCTAGATACCCCTTAGCACGTCAAGGAATATTATTTGGGGGTCCAGCCATGGAGAAGAGTTTAGACACTAGGAGAAGATAAGGAACACACCCATTATCAAGAAATCACATTAGGATTCTCTTTTTAACCTGTTCCTTAAAACACTAGTGCTTAGGAAATCTATTGGAGGCAGAAGCAGTCAAGGGTGGCTTAGGGTTAGGGTTAGGGTACGGGTTCGGGTACGGGTTCGGGTACGGCGTAGGGTATGGGTTAGGGTTAGGGTTAGGGTTAGTTTGAGGGTTAGGGCTCGGTTTAGGGTACGAGTTAGGATTAGGGTACGTGTTAGGGTTAGGGTAGGGGTTAGGGTTAGGGTACGCGTTAGGGTTAGGGTAGTTATTAAACCTATCCCACTCTCTAGATACCCCTTAGCACGTCAAGGAATATTATTTGGGGGTCCAGCCATGGAGAAGAGTTTAGACACTAGGAGAAGATAAGGAACACACCCATTATCAAGAAATCACATTAGGATTCTCTTTTTAACCTGTTCCTTAAAACACTAGTGCTTAGGAAATCTATTGGAGGCAGAAGCAGTCAAGGGTAGCTTAGGGTTAGGGTTAGGGTTAGGGTTAGGGTACGGCTTAGGGTACGGGTTCGGGTACGGGTTCGGGTACGGCGTAGGGTATGGGTTAGGGTTAGGGTTAGGGTAAGTTTGAGGGTTAGGGCTCCGTTTAGGGAACGAGTTACGATTAGGGTACGTGTTAGGGTTAGGGTAGGGGTTAGGGTTAGGGTACGCGTTAGGGCTGGGGAAGTTATTAAACCTATCCCACTCTCTAGATACCCCTTAGCACGTCAAGGAATATTATTTGGGGGTCCAGCCATGGAGAAGAGTTTAGACACTAGGAGAAGATAAGGAACACACCCATTATCAAGAAATCACATTAGGATTCTCTTTTTAACCTGTTCCTTAAAACACTAGCGCTTAGGAAATCTATTGGAGGCAGAAGCAGTCAAGGGTAGCTTAGGTTTAGGGTTAGGGTTAGGGTTAGGGTTAGGGTACGGCTTAGGGTACGGGTTCGGGAACGGGTTTGGGTACGGCGTAGGGTATGGGTTAGGGTTAGGGTTAGGGTTAGTTTGAGGTTTAGGGCTCGGTTTAGGGTACGGGTTAGGATTAGGGTACGTGTTAGGGTTAGGGTAGGGGTTAGGGTTAGGGCACGCGTTAGGTTTAGGGTAGTTATTAAACCTATCCCACCCTCTAGATACCCCTTAGCACGTCAAGGAATATTATTTGGGGTTCCAGACACGGAGAAGAGTTTAGACACTAGGAGAAGATAAGAAACACACCCATTATCAAGAAATCACATTAGGATTCTCTTTTTAACCTGTTCCTTAAAACACTAGTGCTTAGGAAATCTATTGGAGGCAGAAGCAGTCAAGGGTAGCTTAGGGTTAGGGTTAGGGTTAGGGTTAGGGTTAGGGTACGGCTTAGGGTACGGGTTCGGGAACGGGTTCGGGTACGGCGTAGGGTATGGGTTAGGGTCAGGGTTAGGGTTAGTTTGAGGGTTAGGGCTCGGTTTAGGGTACGGGTTAGGATTAGGGTACGTGTCAGGGTTAGGGTAGGGGTTAGGGTTAGGGTACGCGTTAGGGTTAGGGTAGTTATTAAACCTATCACATTCTCTAGATACCCCTTAGCACGTCAAGGAATATTATTTGGGGGTCCAGCCATGGAGAAGAGTTTAGATACTAGGAGAAGTTTAGGAACACACCCATTATGAAGAAATCACATTAGGATTCTCTTTTTAACCTGTTCCTTAAAACACTAGTGCTTAGGAAATCTATTAGAGGCAGAAGCAGTCAAGGGTAGCTTAGGGTTAGGGTTAGGGTTAGGGTTAGGTTTAGGGTACGGCTTAGGGTACGGGTTCGGGTACGGGTTCGGGTACGGCGTAGGGTATGGGTTAGCGTTAGGGTTAGGGTTAGTTTGAGGGTTAGGGCTCGGTTTAGGGTACGGGTTAGGATTAGGGTACGTGTTAGTTTTAGGGTACGCGTTAGGGTTAGGGTACGCGTTAGGGTTAGGGTAGTTATTAAACCTATCCCTCTGTCTAGATACCGCTAAGCACGTCAAGGAATATTATTTGGGGGTCCAGCCATGGAGAAGAGTTTAGACACTAGGAGAAGATAAGCAACACACCCATTATCAAGAAATCACATTAGGATTCTCTTTTTAACCTGTTCCTTAAAACACTAGTGCTTAGGAAATCTATTGGAGGCAGAAGCAGTCAAGGGTAGCTTAGGGTTAGGGTTAGGGTTAGGGTTAGGGTTAGGGTACGGTTAGGGTACGGGTTCGGGTACGGGTTCGGGTACGGCGTAGGGTATGGGTTAGGGTTAGGGTTAGGGTTAGTTTGAGGGTTAGGGCTCCGTTTAGGGTACGAGTTACGATTAGGGTACGTGTTAGGGTTAGGGTAGGGGTTAGGGTTAGGGTACGCGTTAGGGCTGGGGAAGTTATTAAACCTATCCCACTCTCTAGATACCCCTTAGCACGTCAAGGAATATTATTTGGGGGTCCAGCCATGGAGAAGAGTTTAGACACTAGGAGAAGATAAGAAACACACCCATTATCAAGAAATCACATTAGGATTCTCTTTTTAACCTGTTCCTTAAAACACTAGTGCTTAGGAAATCTATTGGAGGCAGAAGCAGTCAAGGGTAGCTTAGGGTTAGGGTTAGGGTTAGGGTTAGGGTACGGCTTAGGGTTAGGGTTAGGGTTAGGGTTAGGGTTAGGGTTAGGGTACGCGTTAGGGTTAGGGTAGTTATTAAACCTATCACATTCTCTAGATACCCCTTAGCACGTCAAGGAATATTATTTGGGGGTCCAGCCATGGAGAAGAGTTTAGATACTAGGAGAAGATAAGGAACACACCGATTATCAAGAAATCACATTAGGATTCTCTTTTTAACCTGTTCCTTAAAACACTAGTGCTTAGGAAATCTATTAGAGGCAGAAGCAGTCAAGGGTAGCTTAGGGTTAGGGTTAGGGTTAGGGTTAGGTTTAGGGTACGGCTTAGGGTACGGGTTCGGGTATGGATTCGGGTACGGCGTAGGGTATTGGTTAGCGTTAGGGTTAGGGTTAGTTTGAGGGTTAGGGCTCGGTTTAGGGTACGGGTTAGGATTAGGGTACGTGTTAGGGTTAGGGTACGCGTTAGGGTTAGGGTACGCGTTAGGGTTAGGGTAGTTATTAAACCTATCCCTCTGTCTAGGTACCGCTTAGCACGTCAAGGAATATTATTTGGGGGTCCAGCCATGGAGAAGAGTTTAGACACTAGGAGAAGATAAGGAACACACCCATTATCAAGAAATCACATTAGGATTCTCTTTTTAACCTGTTCCTTAAAACACTAGTGCTTAGGAAATCTATTGGAGGCAGAAGCAGTCAAGGGTAGCTTAGGGTTACGGTTAGGGTTAGGGTACGGCTTAGGGTACGGGTTCGGGTACGGGTTCGGTTACGGCGTAGGGTATGGGTTAGGGTTAGGGTTAGTTTGAGGGTTAGGGCTCAGTTTAGGGTACGAGTTACGATTAGGGTACGTGTTAGGGTTAGGGTAGGGGTTAGGGTTAGGGTACGCGTTAGGGCTGGGGAAGTTATTAAACCTATCCCACTCTCTAGATACCCCTTAGCACGTCAAGGAATATTATTTGGGGGTCCAGCCATGGAGAAGAGTTTAGACACTAGGAGAAGATAAGGAACACACCCATTATCAAGAAATCACATTAGGATTCTCTTTTTAACCTGTTCCTTAAAACACTAGTGCTTAGGAAATCTATTGGAGGCAGAAGCAGTCAAGGGTAGCTTAGGGTTAGGGTTAGGGTTAGGGTTAGGGTTAGGGTACGGCTTAGGGTACGGGTTCGGGAACGGGTTCGGGTACGGCATAGGGTATGGGTTAGGGTTAGGGTTAGGGTTAGTTTGAGGGTTAGGGCTCGGTTTAGGGTACGGGTTAGGATTAGGGTACGTGTCAGGGTTAGGGTAGGGGTTAGGGTTAGGGTACGCGTTAGGGTTAGGGTAGTTATTAAACCTATCCCACTCTCTAGATACCCCTTAGCACGTCAAGGAATATTATTTGGGGGTCCAGCCATGGAGAAGAGTTTAGACATTAGGAGAAGATAAGGAACACACCCATTATCAAGAAATCACTTTAGGATCCTCTTTTTAACCTGTTCCTTAAAACACTATTGCTTAGGAAATCTATTGGAGGCAGAAGCAGTCAAGGGTAGCTTAGGGTTAGGGTTAGGGTTAGGGTTAGGTTTAGGGTACGGCTTAGGGTACAGGTTCGGGTATGGGTTCGGGTACGGCGTAGGGTATGGGTTAGCTTTAGGGTTAGGGTTAGTTTGAGGTTTAGGGCTCGGTTTAGGGTACGGGTTAGGATTAGGGTACGTGTTAGGGTTAGGGTACGCGTTAGGGTTAGGGTACGCGTTAGGGTTAGGGTAGTTATTAAACCTATCCCTCTGTCTAGATACCGCTTAGCACGTCAAGGAATATTATTTGCGGGTCCAGTCATGGAGAAGAGTTTAGACACTAGGAGAAGATAAGGAACACACCCATTATCAAGAAATCACATTAGGATTCTCTTTTTAACCTGTTCCTTAAAACACTAGTGCTTAGGAAATCTATTGCAGGCAGAAGCAGTCAAGGGCAGCTTAGGGTTAGGGTTAGGGTTAGGGTTAGGGTTAGGGTACGGCTTAGGGTACGGGTTCGGGTACGGGTTCGGGTACGGCGTAGGGTATGGGTTAGGGTTAGGATTAGGGTTATTTTGAGCGTTAGGGCACGGCTTAGGGTACGGGTTAGGATTAGGGTACGTGTTAGGGTTAGGGTAGGGGTTAGGGTTAGGGTACGCGTTAGGGTTAGGGTAGTTATTAAAGCTATCCCACTCTCTAGATACCCCTTAGCACGTCAAGGAATATTATTTGGGGGTCCAGCCATGGAGAAGAGTTTAGACACTAGGAGAAGATAAGGAACACACTCAAAATCAAAAAATCACATTAGGATTCTCTTTTTAAACTGTTCCTTAAAACACTAGTGCTTAGGAAATCTATTGGAGGCAGAAGCAGTCAAGGGTAGCTTAGGGTTATGGTTAGGGTTAGGGTTAGGGTTAGGGTACGGCTTAGGGTACGGGTTCGGGTACGGGTTCGGGTACGGCGTAGGGTATGGGTTAGGGTTAGGGTTAGGGTTAGTTTGAGCGTTAGGGCTCGGTTTAGGGTACGGGTTAGGATTAGGGTACGTGTTAGGGTTAGGGTAGGGGTTAGGGTTAGGGTACGCGTTAGGGTTAGGGTAGTTATTAAACCTATCCCACTCTCTAGATACCCCTTAGCACGTCAAGGAATATTATTTGGGGGTCCAGCCATGGAGAAGAGTTTAGACACTAGGAGAAGATAAGGAACACACCCATTATCAAGAAATCACATTAGGATTCTCTTTTTAACCTGTTCCTTAAAACACTAGTGCTTAGGAAATCTATTGGAGGCAGAAGCAGTGAAGGGTAGCTTAGGGTTAGGGTTAGGGTTAGGGCACGGCTTAGGGTACGGGTTCGGGTACGGGTTCGGGTACGGCGTAGGGTATGTGTTAGGGTTAGGGTTAGGGTTAGTTTGAGGGTTAGGGCTCCGTTTAGGGTACGAGTTACGATTAGGGTACGTGTTAGGGTTAGGGTAGGGGTTAGGGTTAGGGTACGCGTTAGGGCTGGGGAGGTTATTAAACCTATCCCACTCTCTAGATACCCCTTAGCACGTCAAGGAATATTATTTGGGCGTCCAGCCATGGAGAAGAGTTTAGACACTAGGAGAAGATAAGGAACACACCCATTATCAAGAAATCACATTAGGATTCTCTTTTTAACCTGTTCCTTAAAACACTAGTGCTTAGGAAATCTATTGGAGGCAGAAGCAGTCAAGGGTAGCTTAGGGTTAGGGTTAGGGTTAGGGTTAGGGTTAGGGTACGGCTTAGGGTACGGGTTCGGGAACGGGTTTGGGTACGGCGTAGGTTATGGGTTAGGGTTAGAGTTAGGGTTAGTTTGAGGTTTAGGGCTCGGTTTAGTGTACGGGTTAGGATTAGGGTACGTGTTAGGGTTAGGGTAGGGGTTAGGGTTAGGGCACGCGTTAGGGTTAGGGTAGTTATTAAACCTATCCCACTCTCTAGATACCCCTTAGCACGTCTAGGAATATTATTTGGGGGTCCAGCCATGGAGAAGAATTTAGACACTAGGAGAAGATACGGAACACACCTATTATCAAGAAATCACATTAGGATTCTCTTTTTAACCTGTTCCTTAAAACACTAGTGCTTAGGAAATCTATTGGAGGCAGAAGCAGTCAAGGGTATCTTAGGGTTAGGGTTAGGGTTAGTGTTAGGGTACGGCTTAGGGTTCGGGTTCGGGTACGGGTTCGGGTACGGCGTAGGGTATGGGTTAGGGTTAGGGTTAGGTTTAGTTTGAGGGTTAGGGCTCGGTTTAGGGTACGCGTTAGGATTAGGGTATGGGTTAGGGATAGGGTAGGGGTTAGGGTTAGGGTACGTGTTAGGGTTAGGGTAGTTATTAAACCTATCCCACTCTCTAGATACCCCTTAGCACGTCAAGGAATATTATTTGGGGTTCTAGCCATGGAGAAGAGTTTAGACACTAGGAGAAGATAAGGAACACACCCATTATGAAGAAATCACATTAGGATTCTCTTTTTAACCTGTTCCTTAAAACACTAGTGCTTAGGAAATCTATTGGAGGCAGAAGCAGTCAAGGGTAGCTTAGGGTTAGGGTTAGGGTTAGGGTACGGCTTAGGGTACGGGTTCGTGTACGGCGTAGGGCATGGGTTAGGGTTAGGGTTAGGGTTAGTTTGAGGGTTAGGCCTCGGTTTAGGGTACGGGTTAGGATTAGGGTACGTGTTAGGGTTAGGGTAGGGGTTAGGTTTAGGGTACGTGTTAGGGTTAGGGTAGTTATTAAACCTATCCCACTCTCTAGATACCCCTTAGCACGTCAAGGAATATTATTTGGGGGTCCAGCCATGGAGAAGAGTTTAGACACTAGGAGAAGATAAGGAACACACCCATTATCAAGAAATCACATTAGGATTCTCTTTTTAACCTGTTCCTTAAAACACTAGTGCTTAGGAAATCTATTGGAGGCAGAAGCAGTCAAGGGTAGCTTAGGGTTAGGGTTAGTGTTAGGGTTAGGGTTAGGGTTAGGGTACGGCTTAGGGTACGGGTTCGGGTACGGGTTCGGGTACGGCGTAGGGTATGGGTTAGCGTTAGGGTTAGGGATAGTTTGAGGGTTAGGGCTCGGTTTAGGGTACGGGTTAGGATTAGGGTACGTGTTAGGGTTAGGGTACGTGTTAGGGTTAGGGTACGCGTTAGGGTTAGGGTAGTTATTAAACCTATCCCTCTGTCTAGATACCGCTTAGCACGTCAAGGAATATTATTTGGGGGTCCAGTCATGGAGAAGAGTTCAGACACTAGGAGAAGATAAGGAACACACCCATTATCAAGAAATCACATTAGGATTCTCTTTTTAACCTGTTCCTTAAAACACTAGTGCTTAGGAAATCTATTGGAGGCAGAAGCAGTCAAGGGTGGCTTAGGTTTAGGGTTAGGGTTAGGGTTAGGGTTAGGGTACGGCTTAGGGTACGGGTTCGGGAACGGGTTCGGGTACGGCGTAGGGTATGGGTTAGGGTTAGGGTTAGGGTTACTTTGAGGGTTAGGGCACGGTTTAGGGTACGGGTTAGGATTAGGGTACGTGTCAGGGTTAGGGTAGGGGTTAGGGTTAGGGTACGCGTTAGGGTTAGGGTAGTTATTAAACCTATCCCACTGTCTAGGTACCCCTTAGCACGTCAAGGAATATTATTTGGGGGTCCAGCAATGGAGAAGAGTTTAGACACTAGGAGAAGATAAGGAACACACCCATTATCAAGAAATCACATTAGGATTCTCTTTTTAACCTGTTCCTTAAAACACTAGTGCTTAGGAAATCTATTGGAGGCAGAAGCAGTCAAGGGTAGCTTAGGATTAGGGTTAGGGTTAGGGTACGGCTTAGGGTACGGGTTCGGGTACGGGTTCGGTTACGGGTTCGGGTACGGCGTAGGGTATGGGATAGAGTTAGGGTTAGGGTTAGTTTGAGGGTTAGGGCTCGGTTTAGGGTACGGGTTAGGATTAGGGTACGTGTTAGGGTTAGGGTAGGGGTTAGGGTTAGGGTACGCGTTAGGGTTAGGGTAGTTATTAAACCTATCCCACTCTCTAGATACCCCTTAGCACGTCAAGGAATATTATTTGGGGGTCCAGCCATGGAGAAGAGTTTAGACACTAGGAGAAGATAAGGAACACACCCATTATCAAGAAATCACATTAGGATTCTGTTTTTAACCTGTTCCTTAAAACACTAGTGCTTAGGAAATCTATTGGAGGCAGAAGCAGTCAAGGGTAGCTTAGGGTTAGGGTTAGGGTTAGGGTTAGGGTTAGGGTACGGTTTAGGGTACGGTTTCGGGAACGGGTTCGGGTACGGCGTAGGGTATGGGTTAGGGTTAGGGTTAGGGTTAGTTTGAGGGTTAGGGCTCGGTTTAGGGTACGGGTTAGGATTAGGGTACGTGTTAGGGTTAGGGTAGGGGTTATGGTTAGGGTACGCGTTAGGGTTAGGGTAGTTATTAAACCTATCCCACTCTCTAGATACCCCTTAGCACGTATAGGAATATTATTTGGGGGTCCAGCCATGGAGAAGAATTTAGACACTAGGAGAAGATACGGAACACACCTATTATCAAGAAATCACATTAGGATTCTCTTTTTAACCTGTTCCTTAAAACACTAGTGCTTAGGAAATCTATTGGAGGCAGAAGCAGTCAAGGGTAGCTTAGGGTTAGGGTTAGGGTTAGGGTTAGGGTTAGTGTTAGGGTACGGCTTAGGGTACGGGTTCGGGTACGGGTTCGGGTACGGCGTAGGGTATGTGTTAGGGTTAGGGTTAGGGTTAGTTTGAGCGTTAGGGCTCGGTTTAGGGTACGGGTTAGGATTAGGGTACGTGTTAGGGTTAGGGTAGGGGTTAGGGTTAGGGTACGCGTTAGGGTTAGGGTAGTTATTAAACCTATCCCACTCTCTAGATACCCCTTAGCACGTCAAGGAATATTATTTGGGGGTCCAGCCATGGAGAAGAGTTTAGACACTAGGAGAAGATAAGGAACACACCTATTATCAAGAAATCACATTAGGATTCTCTTTTTAACCTGTTCCTTAAAAAACTAGTGCTTAGGAAATCTATTGGAGGGAGAAGCAGTCAAGGGTAGCATAGGGTTAGTGTTAGGGTTAGGGTTAGGTTTAGTGTTAGGGTACGGCTTAGGGTACGGGTTCGGGTACGGGTTCGGGTACGGCGTAGGGTATGGGTTAGGGTTAGGGTTAGGGTTAGTTTGAGGGTTAGGGCTCGGTTTAGGGTACGGGTTAGGATTAGGGTACGTGTTAGGGTTAGGGTACGCGTTAGGGTTAGGGTACGCGTTAGGGTTAGCGTACGCGTTAGGGTTAGGTTAGTTATTAAACCTATCCCTCTGTCTAGATACCGCTTAGCACGTCAAGGAATTTTATTTGGGGGTCCAGTCATGGAGAAGAGTTTAGACACTAGGAGAAGGTAAGGAACACACCCATTATCAAGAAATCACATTAAGATTCTCTTTTTAAACTCTTCCTTAAAACACTAGTGCTTAGGAAATCTATTGGAGGCAGAAGCAGTCAAGGGTAGCTTAGGGTTAGGGTTAGGGTTAGGGTACGGCTTAGGGTACGGGTTCGGGTACGGGTTCGGGTACAGGTTCGGGCACGGCGTAGGGTATGGGTTTGGGTTAGGGTTAGGGTTAGTTTGAGGGTTAGGGCTCGGTTTAGGGTACGGGTTAGGATTACGGTACGTGTTAGTGTTAGGGTAGGGATTAGGGTTAGGGTACGCGTTAGGGTTAGGGTAGTTATTAAACCTATCCCACTCTCTAGATACCCCTTAGCACGTCAAGGAATATTATTTGGGGGTCCAGCCATGGAGAAGAGTTTAGACACTAGGAGAAGATAAGGAACACACCCATTATCAAGAAATCACATTAGGATTCTCTTTTTAACCTGTTCCTTAAAACACTAGTGCTTAGGAAATCTATTGGAGGCAGAAGCAGTCAAGGGTGGCTTAGGGTTAGGGTTAGGGTACGGGTTCGGGTACGGGTTCGGGTACGGCGTAGGGTATGGGTTAGGGTTAGGGTTAGGGTTAGTTTGAGGGTTAGGGCTCGGTTTAGGGTACGGGTTAGGATTAGGGTACGTGTTAGGGTTAGGGTAGGGGTTAGGGTTAGGGTACGCGTTAGGGTTAGGGTAGTTATTAAACCTATCCCACTCTCTTGATACACCTTAGCACGTCAAGGAATATTATTTGGGGGTCCAGCCATGGAGAAGAGTTTAGACACTAGGAGAAGATAAGGAACACACCCATTATCAAGAAATCACATTAGGATTCTCTTTTTAACCTGTTCCTTAAAACACTAGTGCTTAGGAAATCTATTGGAGGCAGAAGCAGTCAAGGGTAGCTTAGGGTTAGGGTTAGGGTTAGGGTTAGGGTACGGCTTAGGGTACGGGTTCGGGAACGGGTTTGGGTACGGCGTAGGGTATGGGTTAGGGTTAGGGTTAGGGTTAGTTTGAGGTTTAGGGCTCGGTTTAGGGTACGGGTTAGGATTAGGGTACGTGGTAGGGTTAGGGTAGGGGTTAGGGTTAGGGCACGCGTTAGGTTTAGGGTAGTTATTAAACCTATCCCACCCTCTAGATACCCCTTAGCACGTCAAGGAATATTATTTGGGGTTCCAGACACGGAGAAGAGTTTAGACACTAGGAGAAGATAAGAAACACACCCATTATCAAGAAATCACATTAGGATTCTCTTTTTAACCTGTTCCTTAAAACACTAGTGCTTAGGAAATCTATTGGAGGCAGAAGCAGTCAAGGGTAGCTTAGGGTTAGGGTTAGGGTTAGGGTTAGGGTTAGGGTACGGCTTAGGGTACGGGTTCGGGAACGGGTTCGGGTACGGCGTAGGGTATGGGTTAGGGTCAGGGTTAGGGTTAGTTTGAGGGTTAGGGCTCGGTTTAGGGTACGGGTTAGGATTAGGGTACGTGTCAGGGTTAGGGTAGGGGTTAGGGTTAGGGTACGCGTTAGGGTTAGGGTAGTTATTAAACCTATCACATTCTCTAGATACCCCTTAGCACGTCAAGGAATATTATTTGGGGGTCCAGCCATGGAGAAGAGTTTAGATACTAGGAGAAGATTAGGAACACACCCATTATGAAGAAATCAGATTAGGATTCTCTTTTTAACCTGTTCCTTAAAACACTAGTGCTTAGGAAATCTATTAGAGGCAGAAGCAGTCAAGGGTAGCTTAGGGTTAGGGTTAGGGTTAGGGTTAGGTTTAGGGTACGGCTTAGGGTACGGGTTCGGGTACGGGTTCGGGTACGGCGTAGGGTATGGGTTAGCGTTAGGGTTAGGGTTAGTTTGAGGGTTAGGGCTCGGTTTAGGGTACGGGTTAGGATTAGGGTACGTGTTAGTGTTAGGGTACGCGTTAGGGTTAGGGTACGCGTTAGGGTTAGGGTAGTTATTAAACCTATCCCTCTGTCTAGATACCGCTAAGCACGTAAACCTATCCCTCTGTCTAGATAACGCTTAGCACGTCAAGGAATATTATTTGGGGGTCCAGCCATGGAGAAGAGTTTAGACACTAGGAGAAGATAAGGAACACACCCATTATCAAGAAATCACATTAGGATTCTCTTTTTAACCTGTTCCTTAAAACACTAGTGCTTAGGAAATCTATTGGAGGCAGAAGCAGTCAAGGGTAGCTTAGGGTTAGGGTTAGGGTTAGGGTACGGCTTAGGGTACGGGTAGGGGTACGGGTTCGGGTACGGCGTAGGGTATGGGTTAGGGTTAGGGTTAGGGTTAGTTTGAGGGTTAGGGCTCCGTTTAGGGTACGAGTTACGATTAGGGTACGTGTTAGGGGTAGGGTAGGGGTTAGGGTTAGGGTACGCGTTAGGGCTGGGGAAGTTATTAAACCTATCCCACTCTCTAGATACCCCTTAGCACGTCAAGGAATATTATTTGGGGGTCCAGCCATGGAGAAGAGTTTAGACACTAGGAGAAGATAAGGAACACACCCATTATCAAGAAATCACATTAGGATTCTCTTTTTAACCTGTTCCTTAAAACACTAGTGCTTAGGAAATCTATTGGAGGCAGAAGCAGTCAAGGGTAGCTTAGGGTTAGGGTTAGGGTTAGGGTTAGGGTTAGGGTACGGCTTAGGGTACGGGTTCGGGAATGGGTTCGTGTACGGCATAGGGTATGGGTTAGGGTTAGGGTTAGGGTTACTTTGAGGGTTAGGGCTCGGTTTAGGGTACGGGTTAGGATTAGGGTACGTGTCAGGGTTAGGGTAGGGGTTAGGGTTAGGGTACGCGTTAGGGTTAGGGTAGTTATTAAACCTATCCCACTCTCTAGATACCCCTTAGCACGTCAAGGAATATTATTTGGGGGTCCAGCCATGGAGAAGAGTTTAGACACTAGGAGAAGATAAGGAACACACCCATTATCAAGAAATCACATTAGGATTCTCTTTTTAACCTGTTCCTTAAAACACTAGTGCTTAGGAAATCTATTGGAGGCAGAAGCAGTCAAGGGTAGCTTAGGGTTAGGGTTAGGGTTAGGGTTAGGTTTAGGGTACGGCTTAGGGTACAGGTTCGGGTACGGGTTCGGGTACGGCGTAGGGTATGGGTTAGCGTTAGGGTTAGGGTTAGTTTGAGGGTTAGGGCTCGGTTTAGGGTACGGGTTAGGATTAGGGTACGTGTTAGGGTTAGGGTACGCGTTAGGGTTAGGGTACGCGTTAGGGTTAGGGTAGTTATTAAACCTATCCCTCTGTCTAGATACCGCTTAGCACGTCAAGGAATATTATTTGCGGGTCCAGTCATGGAGAAGAGTTTAGACACTAGGAGAAGATAAGGAACACACCCATTATCAAGAAATCACATTAGGATTCTCTTTTTAACCTCTTCCTTAAAACACTAGTGCTTAGGAAATCTATTGGAGGCAGAAGCAGTCAAGGGCAGCTTAGGGTTAGGGTTAGGGTTAGGGTTAGGGTTAGGGTACGGCTTAGGGTACGGGTTCGGGTACGGGTTCGGGTACGGTGTAGGGTATGGGTTAGGGTTAGGTTTAGGGTTAGTTTGAGCGTTAGGGCTCGGTTTAGGGTACGGGTTAGGATTAGGGTACGTGTTAGGGTTAGGGTAGGGGTTAGGGTTAGGGTACGCGTTAGGGTTAGGGTAGTTATTAAACCTATCCCACTCTCTAGATACCCCTTAGCACGTCAAGGAATATTATTTGGGGGTCCAGCCATGGAGAAGAGTTTAGACACTAGGAGAAGATAAGGAACACACCCATTATCAAGAAATCACATTAGGATTCTCTTTTTAACCTGTTCCTTAAAACACTAGTGCTTAGGAAATCTATTGGAGGCAGAAGCAGTCAAGGGTAGCTTAGGGTTAGGGTTAGGGTTAGGGTACGGTTTAGGGTACGGGTTCGGGTACGGCGTAGGTTATGGGTTAGTGTTAGGGTTAGGGTTAGTTTGAGGGTTAGGCCTCGGTTTAGGGTACGGGTTAGGATTAGGGTACGTGTTAGGGTTAGGGTAGGGGTTAGGGTTAGGGTACGTGTTAGGGTTAGGGTAGTTATTAAAACTATCCCACTCTCTAGATACCCCTTAGCACGTCAAGGAATATTATTTGGGGGTCCAGCCATGGAGAAGAGTTTAGACACTAGGAGAAGATAAGGAACACACCCATTATCAAGAAATCACATTAGGATTCTCTTTTTAACCTGTTCCTTAAAACACTAGTGCTTAGGAAATCTATTGGAGGCAGAAGCAGTCAAGGGTAGCTTAGGGTTAGGGTTAGGGTTAGGGCACGGCTTAGGGTACGGGTTCGGGTACGGGTTCGGGTACGGCGTAGGGTATGTGTTAGGGTTAGGGTTAGGGTTAGTTTGAGGGTTAGGGCTCCGTTTAGGGTACGAGTTACGATTAGGGTACGTGTTAGGGTTAGGGTAGGGGTTAGGGTTAGGGTACGCGTTAGGGCTGGGGAGGTTATTAAACCTATCCCACTCTCTAGATACCCCTTAGCACGTCAAGGAATATTATTTGGGCGTCCAGCCATGGAGAAGAGTTTAGACAGTAGGAGAAGATAAGGAACACACCCATTATCAAGAAATCACATTAGGATTCTCTTTTTAACCTGTTCCTTAAAACACTAGTGCTTAGGAAATCTATTGGAGGCAGAAGCAGTCAAGGGTAGCTTAGGGTTAGGGTTAGGGTTAGGGTACGGCTTAGGGTACGGGTTCGGGAACGGGTTTGGGTACGGCGTAGGTTATGGGTTAGGGTTAGAGTTAGGGTTAGTTTGAGGTTTAGGGCTCGGTTTAGTGTACGGGTTAGGATTAGGGTACGTGTTAGGGTTAGGGTAGGGGTTAGGGTTAGGGCACGCGTTAGGGTTAGGGTAGTTATTAAACCTATCCCACTCTCTAGATACCCCTTAGCACGTCTAGGAATATTATTTGGGGGTCCAGCCATGGAGAAGAATTTAGACACTAGGAGAAGATACGGAACACACCTATTATCAAGAAATCACATTAGGATTCTCTTTTTAACCTGTTCCTTAAAACACTAGTGCTTAGGAAATCTATTGGAGGCAGAAGCAGTCAAGGGTAGCTTAGGGTTAGGGTTAGGGTTAGTGTTAGGTTAAGGCTTAGGGTTCGGGTTCGGGTACGGGTTCGGGTACGGCGTAGGGTATGGGTTAGGGTTAGGGTTAGGTTTAGTTTGAGGGTTAGGGCTCGGTTTAGGGTACGCGTTAGGATTAGGGTATGTGTTAGGGATAGGGTAGGGGTTAGGGTTAGGGTACGTGTTAGGTTTAGGGTAGTTATTAAACCTATCCCACTCTCTAGATACCCCTTAGCACGTCAAGGAATATTATTTGGGGTTCTAGCCATGGAGAAGAGTTTAGACACTAGGAGAAGATAAGGAACACACCCATTATCAAGAAATCACATTAGGATTCTCTTTTTAACCTGTTCCTTAAAACACTAGTGCTTAGGAAATCTATTGGAGGCAGAAGCAGTCAAGGGTAGCTTAGGGTTAGGGTTAGGGTTAGGGTTAGGGTTAGGGTACGGCTTAGGGTACGGGTTCGGGAACGGGTTCGGGTACGGCGTAGGGTATGGGTTAGGGTTAGGGTTAGGGTTAGTTTGAGGGTTAGGGCTCGGTTTAGGGTACGGGTTAGGATTAGGGTACGTGTTAGGGTTATGGTAGGGGTAGGGTTAGGGTACGCGTTAGGGTTAGGGTAGTTATTAAACCTATCCCACTCTCTAGATACCCCTTAGCACGTCAAGGAATATTATTTGGGGGTCCAGCCATGGAGAAGAGTTTAGACACTAGGAGAAGATAAGGAACACACCCATTATCAAGAAATCACATTAGGATTCTCTTTTTAAACTGTTCCTTAAAACACTAGTGCTTAGGAAATCTATTGGAGGCAGAAGCAGTCAAGGGTAGCTTAGGGTTAGGGTTAGGGTTAGGGTTAGGGTTAGTGTTAGGGTACGGCTTAGGGTACGGTTTCGGGTACGGGTTCGGGTACGGCGTAGGGTATGTGTTAGGGTTAGGGTTAGGGTTAGTTTGAGCGTTAGGGCTCGGTTTAGGGTACGGGTTAGGATTAGGGTACGTGTTAGGGTTAGGGTAGGGGTTAGGGTTAGGGTACGCGTTAGGGTTAGGGTAGTTATTAAACCTATCCCACTCTCTAGATACCCCTTAGCACGTCAAGGAATATTATTTGGGGGTCCAGCCATGGAGAAGAGTTTAGACACTAGGAGAAGATAAGGAACACACCTATTATCAAGAAATCACATTAGGATTCTCTTTTTAACCTGTTCCTTAAAACACTAGTGCTTAGGAAATCTATTGGAGGGAGAAGCAGTCAAGGGTAGCATAGGGTTAGTGTTAGGGTTAGGGTTAGGTTTAGTGTTAGGGTACGGCTTAGGGTACGGTTTCGGGTACGGGTTCGGGTACGGCGTAGGGTATGGGTTAGGGTTAGGGTTAGGGTTAGTTTGAGGGTTAGGGCTCGGTTTAGGGTACGGGTTAGGATTAGGGTACGTGTTAGGGTTAGGGTACGCGTTAGGGTTAGGGTACGCGTTAGGGTTAGGGTACGCGTTAGTGTTAGGTTAGTTATTAAACCTATCCCTCTGTCTAGATACCGCTTAGCACGTCAAGGAATATTATTTGGGGGTCCAGTCATGGAGAAGAGTTTAGACACTAGAGGAAGATAAGGAACACACCCATTATCAAGAAATCACATTAAGATTCTCTTTTTAAACTCTTCCTTAAAACACTAGTGCTTAGGAAATCTATTGGAGGCAGAAGCAGTCAAGGGTAGCTTAGGGTTAGGGTTAGGGTTAGGGTACGGCTTAGGGTACGGGTTCGGGTACGGGTTCGGGTACAGGTTCGGGTACGGCGTAGGGTATGGGTTAGGGTAAGGGTTAGGGTTAGTTTGAGGGTTAGGGCTCGGTTTAGGGTACGGGTTAGGATTACGGTACGTGTTAGTGTTAGGGTAGGGATTAGGGTTAGGGTACGCGTTAGGGTTAGGGTAGTTATTAAACCTATCCCACTCTCTAGATACCCCTTAGCACGTCAAGGAATATTATTTGGGGGTCCAGCCATGGAGAAGAGTTTAGACACTAGGAGAAGATAAGGAACACACCCATTATCAAGAAATCACATTAGGATTCTCTTTTTAACCTGTTCCTTAAAACACTAGTGCTTAGGAAATCTATTGGAGGCAGAAGCAGTCAAGGGTGGCTTAGGGTTAGGGTTAGGGTACGGGTTCGGGTACGGGTTCGGGTACGGCGTAGGGTATGGGTTAGGGTTAGGGTTAGGGTTAGTTTGAGGGTTAGGGCTCGGTTTAGGGTACGGGTTAGGATTAGGGTACGTGTTAGGGTTAGGGTAGGGGTTAGGGTTAGGGTACGCGTTAGGGTTAGGGTAGTTATTAAACCTATCCCACTCTCTAGATACCCCTTAGCACGTCAAGGAATATTATTTGGGGGTCCAGCCATGGAGAAGAGTTTAGACACTAGGAGAAGATAAGGAACACACCCATTATCAAGAAATCACATTAGGATTCTCTTTTTAACCTGTTCCTTAAAACACTAGTGCTTAGGAAATCTATTGGAGGCAGAAGCAGTCAAGGGTAGCTTAGGGTTAGGGTTAGGGTTAGGGTTAGGGTACGGCTTAGGGTACGGGTTCGGGTACGGGTTCGGGTACGCCGTAGGGTATGGGTTAGGGTTAGGGTTAGGGTTAGTTTGAGGGTTAGGGCTCCGTTTAGGGAACGAGTTACGATTAGGGTACGTGTTAGGGTTAGGGTAGGGGTTAGGGTTAGGGTACGCGTTAGGGCTGGGGAAGTTATTAAACCTATCCCACTCTCTAGATACCCCTTAGCACGTCAAGGAATATTATTTGGGGGTCCAGCCATGGAGAAGAGTTTAGACACTAGGAGAAGATAAGGAACACACCCATTATCAAGAAATCACATTAGGATTCTCTTTTTAACCTGTTCCTTAAAACACTAGTGCTTAGGAAATCTATTGGAGGCAGAAGCAGTCAAGGGTAGCTTAGGTTTAGGGTTAGGGTTAGGGTTAGGGTTAGGGTACGGCTTAGGGTACGGGTTCGGGAACGGGTTTGGGTACGGCGTAGGGTATGGGTTAGGGTTAGGGTTAGGGTTAGTTTGAGGTTTAGGGCTCGGTTTAGGGTACGGGTTAGGATTAGGGTACGTGTTAGGGTTAGGGTAGGGGTTAGGGTTAGGGCACGCGTTAGGTTTAGGGTAGTTATTAAACCTATCCCACCCTCTAGATACCCCTTAGCACGTCAAGGAATATTATTTGGGGTTCCAGACACGGAGAAGAGTTTAGACACTAGGAGAAGATAAGGAACACACCCATTATCAAGAAATCACTTTAGGATTCTCTTTTTAACCTGTTCCTTAAAACACTAGTGCTTAGGAAATCTATTGGAGGCAGAAGCAGTCAAGGGTAGCTTAGGGTTAGGGTTAGGGTTAGGGTTAGGGTTAGGGTACGGCTTAGGGTACGGGTTCGGGAACGGGTTCGGGTACGGCATAGGGTATGGGTTAGGGTTAGGGTTAGGGTTACTTTGAGGGTTAGGGCTCGGTTTAGGGTACGGGTTAGGATTAGGGTACGTGTCAGGGTTAGGGTAGGGGTTAGGGTTAGGGTACGCGTTAGGGTTAGGGTAGTTATTAAACCTATCCCACTCTCTAGATACCCCTTAGCACGTCAAGGAATATTATTTGGGGGTCCAGCCATGGAGAAGAGTTTAGACACTAGGAGAAGATAAGGAACACACCCATTATCAAGAAATCACATTAGGATTCTCTTTTTAACCTGTTCCTTAAAACACTAGTGCTTAGGAAATCTATTGGAGGCAGAAGCAGTCAAGGGTAGCTTAGGGTTAGGGTTAGGGTTAGGGTAAGGTTTAGGGTACGGGTTCGGGTACGGCGTACGTTATGGGTTAGTGTTAGGGTTAGGGTTAGTTTGAGGGTTAGGCCTCGTTTTAGGGTACGGGTTAGGATTAGGGTACGTGTTAGGGTTAGGGTAGGGGTTAGGGTTAGGGTACGTGTTAGGGTTAGGGTAGTTATTAAAACTATCCCACTCTCTAGATACCCCTTAGCACGTCAAGGAATATTATTTGGGGGTCCAGCCATGGAGAAGAGTTTAGACACTAGGAGAAGATAAGGAACACACCCATTATCAAGAAATCACATTAGGATTCTCTTTTTAACCTGTTCCTTAAAACACTAGTGCTTAGGAAATCTATTGGAGGCAGAAGCAGTCAAGGGTAGCTTAGGGTTAGGGTTATGGTTATGGTTAGGGTTAGGGTTATGGTACGGCTTAGGGTACGGGTTCGGGTACGGGTTCGGGTACGGCGTAGGGTATGGGTTAGGGTTAGGATTAGGGTTATTTTGAGTGTTAGGGCACGGTTTAGGGTACAGGTTAGGATTAGGTTACGTGTTAGGGTTAGGGTAGGGGTTAGGGTTAGGTTATGCGTTAGGGTTAGGGTAGTTATTAAAGCTATCCCACTCTCTAGATACCCCTTAGCACGTCAAGGAATATTATTTGGGGGTCCAGCCATGGAGAAGAGTTTAGACACTAGGAGAAGATAAGGAACACACTCAAAATCAAAAAATCACATTAGGATTCTCTTTTTAAACTGTTCCTTAAAACACTAGTGCTTAGGAAATCTATTGGAGGCAGAAGCAGTCAAGGGTAGCTTAGGGTTATGGTTAGGGTTAGGGTTAGGGTTAGGGTACGGCTTAGGGTACGGGTTCGGGTACGGGTTCGGGTACGGCGTAGGGTTAGTTTGAGCGTTAGGGCTCGGTTTAGGGTACGGGTTAGAATTAGGGTACGTGTTAGGGTTAGGGTAGGGGTTAGGGTTAGGGTACGCGTTAGGGTTAGGGTAGTTATTAAACCTATCCCACTCTCTAGATACCCCTTAGCACGTCAAGGAATATTATTTGGGGGTCCAGCCATGGAGAAGAGTTTAGACACTAGGAGAAGATAAGGAACACACCCATTATCAAGAAATCACATTAGGATTCTCTTTTTAACCTGTTCCTTAAAACACTAGTGCTTAGGAAATCTATTGGAGGCAGAAGCAGTCAAGGGTAGCTTAGGGTTAGGGTTAGGGTTAGGGTTAGGGTTAGGGTACGGCTTAGGGTACGGGTTCGGGAACGGGTTTGGGTACGGCGTAGGTTATGGGTTAGGGTTAGAGTTAGGGTTAGTTTGAGGTTTAGGGCTCAGTTTAGTGTACGGGTTAGGATTAGGGTACGTGTTAGGGTTAGGGTAGGGGTTAGGGTTAGGGCACGCGTTAGGGTTAGGGTAGTTATTAAACCTATCCCACTCTCTAGATACCCCTTAGCACGTCAAGGAATATTATTTGGGGGTCCAGCCATGGAGAAGAATTTAGACACTAGGAGAAGATACGGAACACACCTATTATCAAGAAATCACATTAGGATTCTCTTTTTAACCTGTTCCTTAAAACACTAGTGCTTAGGAAATCTATTGGAGGCAGAAGCAGTCAAGGGTAGCTTAGGGTTAGGGTTAGGGTTAGTGTTAGGTTAAGGCTTAGGGTTCGGGTTCGGGTACGGGTTCGGGTACGGCGTAGGGTATGGGTTAGGGTTAGGGTTAGGTTTAGTTTGAGGGTTAGGGCTCGGTTTAGGGTACGCGTTAGGATTAGGGTATGTGTTAGGGATAGGGTAGGGGTTAGGGTTAGGGTACGTGTTAGGGTTAGGGTAGTTATTAAACCTATCCCACTCTCTAGATACCCCTTAGCACGTCAAGGAATATTATTTGGGGTTCTAGCCATGGAGAAGAGTTTAGACACTAGGAGAAGATAAGGAACACACCCATTATCAAGAAATCACATTAGGATTCTCTTTTTAACCTGTTCCTTAAAACACTAGTGCTTAGGAAATCTATTGGAGGCAGAAGCAGTCAAGGGTAGCTTAGGGTTAGGGTTAGGGTTAGGGTTAGGGTTAGGGTACGGCTTAGGGTACGGGTTCGGGAACGGGTTCGGGTACGGCGTAGGGTATGGGTTAGGGTTAGGGTTAGGGTTAGTTTGAGGGTTAGGGCTCGGTTTAGGGTACGGGTTAGGATTAGGGTACGTGTTAGGGTTATGGTAGGGGTAGGGTTAGGGTACGCGTTAGGGTTAGGGTAGTTATTAAACCTATCCCACTCTCTAGATACCCCTTAGCACGTCAAGGAATATTATTTGGGGGTCCAGCCATGGAGAAGAGTTTAGACACTAGGAGAAGATAAGGAACACACCCATTATCAAGAAATCACATTAGGATTCTCTTTTTAAACTGTTCCTTAAAACACTAGTGCTTAGGAAATCTATTGGAGGCAGAAGCAGTCAAGGGTAGCTTAGGGTTAGGGTTAGGGTTAGGGTTAGGGTTAGTGTTAGGGTACGGCTTAGGGTACGGTTTCGGGTACGGGTTCGGGTACGGCGTAGGGTATGTGTTAGGGTTAGGGTTAGGGTTAGTTTGAGCGTTAGGGCTCGGTTTAGGGTACGGGTTAGGATTAGGGTACGTGTTAGGGTTAGGGTAGGGGTTAGGGTTAGGGTACGCGTTAGGGTTAGGGTAGTTATTAAACCTATCCCACTCTCTAGATACCCCTTAGCACGTCAAGGAATATTATTTGGGGGTCCAGCCATGGAGAAGAGTTTAGACACTAGGAGAAGATAAGGAACACACCTATTATCAAGAAATCACATTAGGATTCTCTTTTTAACCTGTTCCTTAAAACACTAGTGCTTAGGAAATCTATTGGAGGGAGAAGCAGTCAAGGGTAGCATAGGGTTAGTGTTAGGGTTAGGGTTAGGTTTAGTGTTAGGGTACGGCTTAGGGTACGGTTTCGGGTACGGGTTCGGGTACGGCGTAGGGTATGGGTTAGGGTTAGGGTTAGGGTTAGTTTGAGGGTTAGGGCTCGGTTTAGGGTACGGGTTAGGATTAGGGTACGTGTTAGGGTTAGGGTACGCGTTAGGGTTAGGGTACGCGTTAGGGTTAGGGTACGCGTTAGTGTTAGGTTAGTTATTAAACCTATCCCTCTGTCTAGATACCGCTTAGCACGTCAAGGAATATTATTTGGGGGTCCAGTCATGGAGAAGAGTTTAGACACTAGAGGAAGATAAGGAACACACCCATTATCAAGAAATCACATTAAGATTCTCTTTTTAAACTCTTCCTTAAAACACTAGTGCTTAGGAAATCTATTGGAGGCAGAAGCAGTCAAGGGTAGCTTAGGGTTAGGGTTAGGGTTAGGGTACGGCTTAGGGTACGGGTTCGGGTACGGGTTCGGGTACAGGTTCGGGTACGGCGTAGGGTATGGGTTAGGGTAAGGGTTAGGGTTAGTTTGAGGGTTAGGGCTCGGTTTAGGGTACGGGTTAGGATTACGGTACGTGTTAGTGTTAGGGTAGGGATTAGGGTTAGGGTACGCGTTAGGGTTAGGGTAGTTATTAAACCTATCCCACTCTCTAGATACCCCTTAGCACGTCAAGGAATATTATTTGGGGGTCCAGCCATGGAGAAGAGTTTAGACACTAGGAGAAGATAAGGAACACACCCATTATCAAGAAATCACATTAGGATTCTCTTTTTAACCTGTTCCTTAAAACACTAGTGCTTAGGAAATCTATTGGAGGCAGAAGCAGTCAAGGGTGGCTTAGGGTTAGGGTTAGGGTACGGGTTCGGGTACGGGTTCGGGTACGGCGTAGGGTATGGGTTAGGGTTAGGGTTAGGGTTAGTTTGAGGGTTAGGGCTCGGTTTAGGGTACGGGTTAGGATTAGGGTACGTGTTAGGGTTAGGGTAGGGGTTAGGGTTAGGGTACGCGTTAGGGTTAGGGTAGTTATTAAACCTATCCCACTCTCTAGATACCCCTTAGCACGTCAAGGAATATTATTTGGGGGTCCAGCCATGGAGAAGAGTTTAGACACTAGGAGAAGATAAGGAACACACCCATTATCAAGAAATCACATTAGGATTCTCTTTTTAACCTGTTCCTTAAAACACTAGTGCTTAGGAAATCTATTGGAGGCAGAAGCAGTCAAGGGTAGCTTAGGGTTAGGGTTAGGGTTAGGGTTAGGGTACGGCTTAGGGTACGGGTTCGGGTACGGGTTCGGGTACGCCGTAGGGTATGGGTTAGGGTTAGGGTTAGGGTTAGTTTGAGGGTTAGGGCTCCGTTTAGGGAACGAGTTACGATTAGGGTACGTGTTAGGGTTAGGGTAGGGGTTAGGGTTAGGGTACGCGTTAGGGCTGGGGAAGTTATTAAACCTATCCCACTCTCTAGATACCCCTTAGCACGTCAAGGAATATTATTTGGGGGTCCAGCCATGGAGAAGAGTTTAGACACTAGGAGAAGATAAGGAACACACCCATTATCAAGAAATCACATTAGGATTCTCTTTTTAACCTGTTCCTTAAAACACTAGTGCTTAGGAAATCTATTGGAGGCAGAAGCAGTCAAGGGTAGCTTAGGTTTAGGGTTAGGGTTAGGGTTAGGGTTAGGGTACGGCTTAGGGTACGGGTTCGGGAACGGGTTTGGGTACGGCGTAGGGTATGGGTTAGGGTTAGGGTTAGGGTTAGTTTGAGGTTTAGGGCTCGGTTTAGGGTACGGGTTAGGATTAGGGTACGTGTTAGGGTTAGGGTAGGGGTTAGGGTTAGGGCACGCGTTAGGTTTAGGGTAGTTATTAAACCTATCCCACCCTCTAGATACCCCTTAGCACGTCAAGGAATATTATTTGGGGTTCCAGACACGGAGAAGAGTTTAGACACTAGGAGAAGATAAGGAACACACCCATTATCAAGAAATCACATTAGGATTCTCTTTTTAACCTGTTCCTTAAAACACTAGTGCTTAGGAAATCTATTGGAGGCAGAAGCAGTCAAGGGTAGCTTAGGGTTAGGGTTAGGGTTAGGGTTAGGGTTAGGGTACGGCTTAGGGTACGGGTTCGGGAACGGGTTCGGGTACGGCATAGGGTATGGGTTAGGGTTAGGGTTAGGGTTACTTTGAGGGTTAGGGCTCGGTTTAGGGTACGGGTTAGGATTAGGGTACGTGTCAGGGTTAGGGTAGGGGTTAGGGTTAGGGTACGCGTTAGGGTTAGGGTAGTTATTAAACCTATCCCACTCTCTAGATACCCCTTAGCACGTCAAGGAATATTATTTGGGGGTCCAGCCATGGAGAAGAGTTTAGACACTAGGAGAAGATAAGGAACACACCCATTATCAAGAAATCACATTAGGATTCTCTTTTTAACCTGTTCCTTAAAACACTAGTGCTTAGGAAATCTATTGGAGGCAGAAGCAGTCAAGGGTAGCTTAGGGTTAGGGTTAGGGTTAGGGTAAGGTTTAGGGTACGGGTTCGGGTACGGCGTACGTTATGGGTTAGTGTTAGGGTTAGGGTTAGTTTGAGGGTTAGGCCTCGGTTTAGGGTACGGGTTAGGATTAGGGTACGTGTTAGGGTTAGGGTAGGGGTTAGGGTTAGGGTACGTGTTAGGGTTAGGGTAGTTATTAAAACTATCCCACTCTCTAGATACCCCTTAGCACGTCAAGGAATATTATTTGGGGGTCCAGCCATGGAGAAGAGTTTAGACACTAGGAGAAGATAAGGAACACACCCATTATCAAGAAATCACATTAGGATTCTCTTTTTAACCTGTTCCTTAAAACACTAGTGCTTAGGAAATCTATTAGAGGCAGAAGCAGTCAAGGGTAGCTTAGGGTTAGGGTTATGGTTATGGTTAGGGTTAGGGTTATGGTACGGCTTAGGGTACGGGTTCGGGTACGGGTTCGGGTACGGCGTAGGGTATGGGTTAGGGTTAGGATTAGGGTTATTTTGAGTGTTAGGGCACGGTTTAGGGTACAGGTTAGGATTAGGTTACGTGTTAGGGTTAGGGTAGGGGTTAGGGTTAGGTTATGCGTTAGGGTTAGGGTAGTTATTAAAGCTATCCCACTCTCTAGATACCCCTTAGCACGTCAAGGAATATTATTTGGGGGTCCAGCCATGGAGAAGAGTTTAGACACTAGGAGAAGATAAGGAACACACTCAAAATCAAAAAATCACATTAGGATTCTCTTTTTAAACTGTTCCTTAAAACACTAGTGCTTAGGAAATCTATTGGAGGCAGAAGCAGTCAAGGGTAGCTTAGGGTTATGGTTAGGGTTAGGGTTAGGGTTAGGGTACGGCTTAGGGTACGGGTTCGGGTACGGGTTCGGGTACGGCGTAGGGTATGGGTTAGGGTTAGGGTTAGGGTTAGTTTGAGCGTTAGGGCTCGGTTTAGGGTACGGGTTAGAATTAGGGTACGTGTTAGGGTTAGGGTAGGGGTTAGGGTTAGGGTACGCGTTAGGGTTAGGGTAGTTATTAAACCTATCCCACTCTCTAGATACCCCTTAGCACGTCAAGGAATATTATTTGGGGGTCCAGCCATGGAGAAGAGTTTAGACACTAGGAGAAGATAAGGAACACACCCATTATCAAGAAATCACATTAGGATTCTCTTTTTAACCTGTTCCTTAAAACACTAGTGCTTAGGAAATCTATTGGAGGCAGAAGCAGTAAAGGGTAGCTTAGGGTTAGGGTTAGGGTTAGGGTACGGTTTAGGGTACGGGTTCGGGTACGGCGTAGGTTATGGGTTAGTGTTAGGGTTAGGGTTAGTTTGAGGGTTAGGCCTCGGTTTAGGGTACGGGTTAGGATTAGGGTACGTGTTAGGGTTAGGGTAGGGGTTAGGGTTAGGGTACGTGTTAGGGTTAGGGTAGTTATTAAAACTATCCCACTCTCTAGATACCCCTTAGCACGTCAAGGAATATTATTTGGGGGTCCAGCCATGGAGAAGAGTTTAGACACTAGGAGAAGATATGGAACACACCCATTATCAAGAAATCACATTAGGATTCTCTTTTTAACCTGTTCCTTAAAACACTAGTGCTTAGGAAATCTATTGGAGGCAGAAGCAGTCAAGGGTAGCTTAGGGTTATGGTTAGGGTTAGGGTTAGGGTTAGGGTACGGCTTAGGGTACGGGTTCGGGTACGGGTTCGGGTACGGCGTAGGGTATGGGTTAGGGTTAGGGTTAGGGTTAGTTTGAGCGTTAGGGCTCGGTTTAGGGTACGGGTTAGGATTAGGGTACGTGTTAGGGTTAGGGTAGGGGTTAGGGTTAGGGTACGCGTTAGGGTTAGGGTAGTTATTAAACCTATCCCACTCTCTAGATACCCCTTAGCACGTCAAGGAATATTATTTGGGGGTCCAGCCATGGAGAAGAGTTTAGACACTAGGAGAAGATAAGGAACACACCCATTATCAAGAAATCACATTAGGATTCTCTTTTTAACCTGTTCCTTAAAACACTAGTGCTTAGGAAATCTATTGGAGGCAGAAGCAGTCAAGGGTAGCTTAGGGTTAGGGTTAGGGTTAGGGCACGGCTTAGGGTACGGGTTCGGGTACGGGTTCGGGTACGGCGTAGGGTATGTGTTAGGGTTAGGGTTAGGGTTAGTTTGAGGGTTAGGGCTCCGTTTAGGGTACGAGTTACGATTAGGGTACGTGTTAGGGTTAGGGTAGTGGTTAGGGTTAGGGTACGCGTTAGGGCTGGGGAGGTTATTAAACCTATCCCACTCTCTAGATACCCCTTAGCACGTCAAGGAATATTATTTGGGCGTCCAGCCATGGAGAAGAGTTTAGACACTAGGAGAAGATAAGGAACACACCCATTATCAAGAAATCACATTAGGATTCTCTTTTTAACCTGTTCCTTAAAACACTAGTGCTTAGGAAATCTATTGGAGGCAGAAGCAGTCAAGGGTAGCTTAGGGTTAGGGTTAGGGTTAGGGTTAGGGTTAGGGTACGGCTTAGGGTACGGGTTCGGGAACGGGTTTGGGTACGGCGTAGGTTATGGGTTAGGGTTAGAGTTAGGGTTAGTTTGAGGTTTAGGGCTCAGTTTAGTGTACGGGTTAGGATTAGGGTACGTGTTAGGGTTAGGGTAGGGGTTAGGGTTAGGGCACGCGTTAGGGTTAGGGTAGTTATTAAACCTATCCCACTCTCTAGATACCCCTTAGCACGTCAAGGAATATTATTTGGGGGTCCAGCCATGGAGAAGAATTTAGACACTAGGAGAAGATACGGAACACACCTATTATCAAGAAATCACATTAGGATTCTCTTTTTAACCTGTTCCTTAAAACACTAGTGCTTAGGAAATCTATTGGAGGCAGAAGCAGTCAAGGGTAGCTTAGGGTTAGGGTTAGGGTTAGTGTTAGGGTAAGGCTTAGGGTTCGGGTTCGGGTACGGGTTCGGGTACGGCGTAGGGTATGGGTTAGGGTTAGGGTTAGGTTTAGTTTGAGGGTTAGGGCTCGGTTTAGGGTACGCGTTAGGATTAGGGTATGTGTTAGGGATAGGGTAGGGGTTAGGGTTAGGGTACGTGTTAGGGTTAGGGTAGTTATTAAACCTATCCCACTCTCTAGATACCCCTTAGCACGTCAAGGAATATTATTTGGGGTTCTAGCCATGGAGAAGAGTTTAGACACTAGGAGAAGATAAGGAACACACCCATTATCAAGAAATCACATTAGGATTCTCTTTTTAACCTGTTCCTTAAAACACTAGTGCTTAGGAAATCTATTGGAGGCAGAAGCAGTCAAGGGTAGCTTAGGGTTAGGGTTAGGGTTAGGGTTAGGGTTAGGGTACGGCTTAGGGTACGGGTTCGGGAACGGGTTCGGGTACGGCGTAGGGTATGGGTTAGGGTTAGGGTTAGGGTTAGTTTGAAGGTTAGGGCTCGGTTTAGGGTACGGGTTAGGATTAGGGTACGTGTTAGGGTTATGGTAGGGGTAGGGTTAGGGTACGCGTTAGGGTTAGGGTAGTTATTAAACCTATCCCACTCTCTAGATACCCCTTAGCACGTCAAGGAATATTATTTGGGGGTCCAGCCATGGAGAAGAGTTTAGACACTAGGAGAAGATAAGGAACACACCCATTATCAAGAAATCACATTAGGATTCTCTTTTTAAACTGTTCCTTAAAACACTAGTGCTTAGGAAATCTATTGGAGGCAGAAGCAGTCAAGGGTAGCTTAGGGTTAGGGTTAGGGTTAGGGTTAGGGTTAGTGTTAGGGTACGGCTTAGGGTACGGTTTCGGGTACGGGTTCGGGTACGGCGTAGGGTATGTGTTAGGGTTAGGGTTAGGGTTAGTTTGAGCGTTAGGGCTCGGTTTAGGGTACGGGTTAGGATTAGGGTACGTGTTAGGGTTAGGGTAGGGGTTAGGGTTAGGGTACGCGTTAGGGTTAGGGTAGTTATTAAACCTATCCCACTCTCTAGATACCCCTTAGCACGTCAAGGAATATTATTTGGGGGTCCAGCCATGGAGAAGAGTTTAGACACTAGGAGAAGATAAGGAACACACCTATTATCAAGAAATCACATTAGGATTCTCTTTTTAACCTGTTCCTTAAAACACTAGTGCTTAGGAAATCTATTGGAGGGAGAAGCAGTCAAGGGTAGCATAGGGTTAGTGTTAGGGTTAGGGTTAGGTTTAGTGTTAGGGTACGGCTTAGGGTACGGTTTTGGGTACGGGTTCGGGTACGGCGTAGGGTATGGGTTAGGGTTAGGGTTAGGGTTAGTTTGAGGGTTAGGGCTCGGTTTAGGGTACGGGTTAGGATTAGGGTACGTGTTAGGGTTAGGGTACGCGTTAGGGTTAGGGTACGCGTTAGGGTTAGGGTACGCGTTAGTGTTAGGTTAGTTATTAAACCTATCCCTCTGTCTAGATACCGCTTAGCACGTCAAGGAATATTATTTGGGGGTCCAGTCATGGAGAAGAGTTTAGACACTAGAGGAAGATAAGGAACACACCCATTATCAAGAAATCACATTAAGATTCTCTTTTTAAACTCTTCCTTAAAACACTAGTGCTTAGGAAATCTATTGGAGGCAGAAGCAGTCAAGGGTAGCTTAGGGTTAGGGTTAGGGTTAGGGTACGGCTTAGGGTACGGGTTCGGTTACGGGTTCGGGTACAGGTTCGGGTACGGCGTAGGGTATGGGTTAGGGTAAGGGTTAGGGTTAGTTTGAGGGTTAGGGCTCGGTTTAGGGTACGGGTTAGGATTACGGTACGTGTTAGTGTTAGGGTAGGGATTAGGGTTAGGGTACGCGTTAGGGTTAGGGTAGTTATTAAACCTATCCCACTCTCTAGATACCCCTTAGCACGTCAAGGAATATTATTTGGGGGTCCAGCCATGGAGAAGAGTTTAGACACTAGGAGAAGATAAGGAACACACCCATTATCAAGAAATCACATTAGGATTCTCTTTTTAACCTGTTCCTTAAAACACTAGTGCTTAGGAAATCTATTGGAGGCAGAAGCAGTCAAGGGTGGCTTAGGGTTAGGGTTAGGGTACGGGTTCGGGTACGGGTTCGGGTACGGCGTAGGGTATGGGTTAGGGTTAGGGTTAGGGTTAGTTTGAGGGTTAGGGCTCGGTTTAGGGTACGGGTTAGGATTAGGGTACGTGTTAGGGTTAGGGTAGGGGTTAGGGTTAGGGTACGCGTTAGGGTTAGGGTAGTTATTAAACCTATCCCACTCTCTAGATACCCCTTAGCACGTCAAGGAATATTATTTGGGGGTCCAGCCATGGAGAAGAGTTTAGACACTAGGAGAAGATAAGGAACACACCCATTATCAAGAAATCACATTAGGATTCTCTTTTTAACCTGTTCCTTAAAACACTAGTGCTTAGGAAATCTATTGGAGGCAGAAGCAGTCAAGGGTAGCTTAGGGTTAGGGTTAGGGTTAGGGTTAGGGTACGGCTTAGGGTACGGGTTCGGGTACGGGTTCGGGTACGCCGTAGGGTATGGGTTAGGGTTAGGGTTAGGGTTAGTTTGAGGGTTAGGGCTCCGTTTAGGGAACGAGTTACGATTAGGGTACGTGTTAGGGTTAGGGTAGGGGTTAGGGTTAGGGTACGCGTTAGGGCTGGGGAAGTTATTAAACCTATCCCACTCTCTAGATACCCCTTAGCACGTCAAGGAATATTATTTGGGGGTCCAGCCATGGAGAAGAGTTTAGACACTAGGAGAAGATAAGGAACACACCCATTATCAAGAAATCACATTAGGATTCTCTTTTTAACCTGTTCCTTAAAACACTAGTGCTTAGGAAATCTATTGGAGGCAGAAGCAGTCAAGGGTAGCTTAGGTTTAGGGTTAGGGTTAGGGTTAGGGTTAGGGTACGGCTTAGGGTACGGGTTCGGGAACGGGTTTGGGTACGGCGTAGGGTATGGTTTAGGGTTAGGGTTAGGGTTAGTTTGAGGTTTAGGGCTCGGTTTAGGGTACGTGTTAGGATTAGGGTACGTGTTAGGGTTAGGGTAGGGGTTAGGGTTAGGGCACGCGTTAGGTTTAGGGTAGTTATTAAACCTATCCCACCCTCTAGATACCCCTTAGCACGTCAAGGAATATTATTTGGGGTTCCAGACACGGAGAAGAGTTTAGACACTAGGAGAAGATAAGGAACACACCCATTATCAAGAAATCACATTAGGATTCTCTTTTTAACCTGTTCCTTAAAACACTAGTGCTTAGGAAATCTATTGGAGGCAGAAGCAGTCAAGGGTAGCTTAGGGTTAGGGTTAGGGTTAGGGTTAGGGTTAGGGTACGGCTTAGGGTACGGGTTCGGGAACGGGTTTGGGTACGGCGTAGGTTATGGGTTAGGGTTAGAGTTAGGGTTAGTTTGAGGTTTAGGGCTCAGTTTAGTGTACGGGTTAGGATTAGGGTACGTGTTAGGGTTAGGGTAGGGGTTAGGGTTAGGGCACGCGTTAGGGTTAGGGTAGTTATTAAACCTATCCCACTCTCTAGATACCCCTTAGCACGTCAAGGAATATTATTTGGGGGTCCAGCCATGGAGAAGAATTTAGACACTAGGAGAAGATACGGAACACACCTATTATCAAGAAATCACATTAGGATTCTCTTTTTAACCTGTTCCTTAAAACACTAGTGCTTAGGAAATCTATTGGAGGCAGAAGCAGTCAAGGGTAGCTTAGGGTTAGGGTTAGGGTTAGTGTTAGGGTAAGGCTTAGGGTTCGGGTTCGGGTACGGGTTCGGGTACGGCGTAGGGTATGGGTTAGGGTTAGGGTTAGGTTTAGTTTGAGGGTTAGGGCTCGGTTTAGGGTACGCGTTAGGATTAGGGTATGTGTTAGGGATAGGGTAGGGGTTAGGGTTAGGGTACGTGTTAGGGTTAGGGTAGTTATTAAACCTATCCCACTCTCTAGATACCCCTTAGCACGTCAAGGAATATTATTTGGGGTTCTAGCCATGGAGAAGAGTTTAGACACTAGGAGAAGATAAGGAACACACCCATTATCAAGAAATCACATTAGGATTCTCTTTTTAACCTGTTCCTTAAAACACTAGTGCTTAGGAAATCTATTGGAGGCAGAAGCAGTCAAGGGTAGCTTAGGGTTAGGGTTAGGGTTAGGGTTAGGGTTAGGGTACGGCTTAGGGTACGGGTTCGGGAACGGGTTCGGGTACGGCGTAGGGTATGGGTTAGGGTTAGGGTTAGGGTTAGTTTGAAGGTTAGGGCTCGGTTTAGGGTACGGGTTAGGATTAGGGTACGTGTTAGGGTTATGGTAGGGGTAGGGTTAGGGTACGCGTTAGGGTTAGGGTAGTTATTAAACCTATCCCACTCTCTAGATACCCCTTAGCACGTCAAGGAATATTATTTGGGGGTCCAGCCATGGAGAAGAGTTTAGACACTAGGAGAAGATAAGGAACACACCCATTATCAAGAAATCACATTAGGATTCTCTTTTTAAACTGTTCCTTAAAACACTAGTGCTTAGGAAATCTATTGGAGGCAGAAGCAGTCAAGGGTAGCTTAGGGTTAGGGTTAGGGTTAGGGTTAGGGTTAGTGTTAGGGTACGGCTTAGGGTACGGTTTCGGGTACGGGTTCGGGTACGGCGTAGGGTATGTGTTAGGGTTAGGGTTAGGGTTAGTTTGAGCGTTAGGGCTCGGTTTAGGGTACGGGTTAGGATTAGGGTACGTGTTAGGGTTAGGGTAGGGGTTAGGGTTAGGGTACGCGTTAGGGTTAGGGTAGTTATTAAACCTATCCCACTCTCTAGATACCCCTTAGCACGTCAAGGAATATTATTTGGGGGTCCAGCCATGGAGAAGAGTTTAGACACTAGGAGAAGATAAGGAACACACCTATTATCAAGAAATCACATTAGGATTCTCTTTTTAACCTGTTCCTTAAAACACTAGTGCTTAGGAAATCTATTGGAGGGAGAAGCAGTCAAGGGTAGCATAGGGTTAGTGTTAGGGTTAGGGTTAGGTTTAGTGTTAGGGTACGGCTTAGGGTACGGTTTTGGGTACGGGTTCGGGTACGGCGTAGGGTATGGGTTAGGGTTAGGGTTAGGGTTAGTTTGAGGGTTAGGGCTCGGTTTAGGGTACGGGTTAGGATTAGGGTACGTGTTAGGGTTAGGGTACGCGTTAGGGTTAGGGTACGCGTTAGGGTTAGGGTACGCGTTAGTGTTAGGTTAGTTATTAAACCTATCCCTCTGTCTAGATACCGCTTAGCACGTCAAGGAATATTATTTGGGGGTCCAGTCATGGAGAAGAGTTTAGACACTAGAGGAAGATAAGGAACACACCCATTATCAAGAAATCACATTAAGATTCTCTTTTTAAACTCTTCCTTAAAACACTAGTGCTTAGGAAATCTATTGGAGGCAGAAGCAGTCAAGGGTAGCTTAGGGTTAGGGTTAGGGTTAGGGTACGGCTTAGGGTACGGGTTCGGTTACGGGTTCGGGTACAGGTTCGGGTACGGCGTAGGGTATGGGTTAGGGTAAGGGTTAGGGTTAGTTTGAGGGTTAGGGCTCGGTTTAGGGTACGGGTTAGGATTACGGTACGTGTTAGTGTTAGGGTAGGGATTAGGGTTAGGGTACGCGTTAGGGTTAGGGTAGTTATTAAACCTATCCCACTCTCTAGATACCCCTTAGCACGTCAAGGAATATTATTTGGGGGTCCAGCCATGGAGAAGAGTTTAGACACTAGGAGAAGATAAGGAACACACCCATTATCAAGAAATCACATTAGGATTCTCTTTTTAACCTGTTCCTTAAAACACTAGTGCTTAGGAAATCTATTGGAGGCAGAAGCAGTCAAGGGTGGCTTAGGGTTAGGGTTAGGGTACGGGTTCGGGTACGGGTTCGGGTACGGCGTAGGGTATGGGTTAGGGTTAGGGTTAGGGTTAGTTTGAGGGTTAGGGCTCGGTTTAGGGTACGGGTTAGGATTAGGGTACGTGTTAGGGTTAGGGTAGGGGTTAGGGTTAGGGTACGCGTTAGGGTTAGGGTAGTTATTAAACCTATCCCACTCTCTAGATACCCCTTAGCACGTCAAGGAATATTATTTGGGGGTCCAGCCATGGAGAAGAGTTTAGACACTAGGAGAAGATAAGGAACACACCCATTATCAAGAAATCACATTAGGATTCTCTTTTTAACCTGTTCCTTAAAACACTAGTGCTTAGGAAATCTATTGGAGGCAGAAGCAGTCAAGGGTAGCTTAGGGTTAGGGTTAGGGTTAGGGTTAGGGTACGGCTTAGGGTACGGGTTCGGGTACGGGTTCGGGTACGCCGTAGGGTATGGGTTAGGGTTAGGGTTAGGGTTAGTTTGAGGGTTAGGGCTCCGTTTAGGGAACGAGTTACGATTAGGGTACGTGTTAGGGTTAGGGTAGGGGTTAGGGTTAGGGTACGCGTTAGGGCTGGGGAAGTTATTAAACCTATCCCACTCTCTAGATACCCCTTAGCACGTCAAGGAATATTATTTGGGGGTCCAGCCATGGAGAAGAGTTTAGACACTAGGAGAAGATAAGGAACACACCCATTATCAAGAAATCACATTAGGATTCTCTTTTTAACCTGTTCCTTAAAACACTAGTGCTTAGGAAATCTATTGGAGGCAGAAGCAGTCAAGGGTAGCTTAGGTTTAGGGTTAGGGTTAGGGTTAGGGTTAGGGTACGGCTTAGGGTACGGGTTCGGGAACGGGTTTGGGTACGGCGTAGGGTATGGTTTAGGGTTAGGGTTAGGGTTAGTTTGAGGTTTAGGGCTCGGTTTAGGGTACGTGTTAGGATTAGGGTACGTGTTAGGGTTAGGGTAGGGGTTAGGGTTAGGGCACGCGTTAGGTTTAGGGTAGTTATTAAACCTATCCCACCCTCTAGATACCCCTTAGCACGTCAAGGAATATTATTTGGGGTTCCAGACACGGAGAAGAGTTTAGACACTAGGAGAAGATAAGGAACACACCCATTATCAAGAAATCACATTAGGATTCTCTTTTTAACCTGTTCCTTAAAACACTAGTGCTTAGGAAATCTATTGGAGGCAGAAGCAGTCAAGGGTAGCTTAGGGTTAGGGTTAGGGTTAGGGTTAGGGTTAGGGTACGGCTTAGGGTACGGGTTCGGGAACGGGTTCGGGTACGGCATAGGGTATGGGTTAGGGTTAGGGTTAGGGTTACTTTGAGGGTTAGGGCTCGGTTTAGGGTACGGGTTAGGATTAGGGTACGTGTCAGGGTTAGGGTAGGGGTTAGGGTTAGGGTACGCGTTAGGGTTAGGGTAGTTATTAAACCTATCCCACTCTCTAGATACCCCTTAGCACGTCAAGGAATATTATTTGGGGGTCCAGCCATGGAGAAGAGTTTAGACACTAGGAGAAGATAAGGAACACACCCATTATCAAGAAATCACATTAGGATTCTCTTTTTAACCTGTTCCTTAAAACACTAGTGCTTAGGAAATCTATTGGAGGCAGAAGCAGTCAAGGGTAGCTTAGGGTTAGGGTTAGGGTTAGGGTTAGGTTTAGGGTACGGCTTAGGGTACAGGTTCGGGTATGGGTTCGGGTACGGCGTAGGGTATGGGTTAGCGTTAGGGTTAGGGTTAGTTTGAGGGTTAGGGCTCGGTTTAGGGTACGGGTTAGGATTAGGGTACGTGTTAGGGTTAGGGTAGGGGTTAGGGTTAGGGTACGCGTTAGGGTTAGGGTAGTTATTAAAGCTATCCCACTCTCTAGATACCCCTTAGCACGTCAAGGAATATTATTTGGGGGTCCAGCCATGGAGAAGAGTTTAGACACTAGGAGAAGATAAGGAACACACTCAAAATCAAAAAATCACATTAGGATTCTCTTTTTAAACTGTTCCTTAAAACACTAGTGCTTAGGAAATCTATTGGAGGCAGAAGCAGTCAAGGGTAGCTTAGGGTTATGGTTAGGCTTAGGGTTAGGGTTAGGGTACGGCTTAGGGTACGGGTTCGGGTACGGGTTCGGGTACGGCGTAGGGTATGGGTTAGGGTTAGGGTTAGGGTTAGTTTGAGCGTTAGGGCTCGGTTTAGGGTACGGGTTAGGATTAGGGTACGTGTTAGGGTTAGGGTAGGGGTTAGGGTTAGGGCACGCGTTAGGGTTAGGGTAGTTATTAAACCTATCCCACTCTCTAGATACCCCTTAGCACGTCTAGGAATATTATTTGGGGGTCCAGCCATGGAGAAGAATTTAGACACTAGGAGAAGATACGGAACACACCTATTATCAAGAAATCACATTAGGATTCTCTTTTTAACCTGTTCCTTAAAACACTAGTGCTTAGGAAATCTATTGGAGGCAGAAGCAGTCAAGGGTAGCTTAGGGTTAGGGTTAGGGTTAGTGTTAGGGTACGGCTTAGGGTTCGGGTTCGGGTACGGGTTCGGGTACGGCGTAGGGTATGGGTTAGGGTTAGGGTTAGGTTTAGTTTGAGGGTTAGGGCTCGGTTTAGGGTACGCGTTAGGATTAGGGTATGGGTTAGGGATAGGGTAGGGGTTAGGGTTAGGGTACGTGTTAGGGTTAGGGTAGTTATTAAACCTATCCCACCCTCTAGATACCCCTTAGCACGTCAAGGAATATTATTTGGGGTTCTAGCCATGGAGAAGAGTTTAGACACTAGGAGAAGATAAGGAACACACCCATTATGAAGAAATCACATTAGGATTCTCTTTTTAACCTGTTCCTTAAAACACTAGTGCTTAGGAAATCTATTGGAGGCATAAGCAGTCAAGGGTAGCTTAGGGTTAGGGTTAGGGTTAGGGTTAGGGTTAGGGTACGGCTTAGGGTACGGGTTCGGGAACGGGTTCGGGTACGGCGTAGGGTATGGGTTAGGGTTAGGGTTAGGGTTAGTTTGAGGGTTAGGGCTCGGTTTAGGGTACGGGTTAGGATTAGGGTACGTGTTAGGGTTAGGGTAGGGGTAGGGTTAGGGTACGCGTTAGGGTTAGGGTAGTTATTAAACCTATCCCACTCTCTAGATACCCCTTAGCACGTCAAGGAATATTATTTGGGGGTCCAGCCATGGAGAAGAGTTTAGACACTAGGAGAAGATAAGGAACACACCCATTATCAAGAAATCACATTAGGATTCTCTTTTTAAACTGTTCCTTAAAACACTAGTGCTTAGGAAATCTATTGGAGGCAGAAGCAGTCAAGGGTAGCTTAGGGTTAGGGTTAGGGTTAGGGTTAGAGTTAGTGTTAGGGTACGGCTTAGGGTACGGTTTCGGGTACGGGTTCGGGTACGGCGTAGGGTATGTGTTAGGGTTAGGGTTAGGGTTAGTTTGAGCGTTAGGGCTCGGTTTAGGGTACGGGTTAGGATTAGGGTACGTGTTAGGGTTAGGGTAGGGGTTAGGGTTAGGGTACGCGTTAGGGTTAGGGTAGTTATTAAACCTATCCCACTCTCTAGATACCCCTTAGCACGTCAAGGAATATTATTTGGGGGTCCAGCCATGGAGAAGAGTTTAGACACTAGGAGAAGATAAGGAACACACCTATTATCAAGAAATCACATTAGGATTCTCTTTTTAACCTGTTCCTTAAAACACTAGTGCTTAGGAAATCTATTGGAGGGAGAAGCAGTCAAGGGTAGCATAGGGTTAGTGTTAGGGTTAGGGTTAGGTTTAGTGTTAGGGTACGGCTTAGGGTACGGTTTCGGGTACGGGTTCGGGTACGGCGTAGGGTATGGGTTAGGGTTAGGGTTAGGGTTAGTTTGAGGGTTAGGGCTCGGTTTAGGGTACGGGTTAGGATTAGGGTACGTGTTAGGGTTAGGGTACGCGTTAGGGTTAGGGTACGCGTTAGGGTTAGGGTACGCGTTAGTGTTAGGTTAGTTATTAAACCTATCCCTCTGTCTAGATACCGCTTAGCACGTCAAGGAATATTATTTGGGGGTCCAGTCATGGAGAAGAGTTTAGACACTAGAGGAAGATAAGGAACACACCCATTATCAAGAAATCACATTAAGATTCTCTTTTTAAACTCTTCCTTAAAACACTAGTGCTTAGGAAATCTATTGGAGGCAGAAGCAGTCAAGGGTAGCTTAGGGTTAGGGTTAGGGTTAGGGTACGGCTTAGGGTACGGGTTCGGGTACGGGTTCGGGTACAGGTTCGGGTACGGCGTAGGGTATGGGTTAGGGTAAGGGTTAGGGTTAGTTTGAGGGTTAGGGCTCGGTTTAGGGTACGGGTTAGGATTACGGTACGTGTTAGTGTTAGGGTAGGGATTAGGGTTAGGGTACGCGTTAGGGTTAGGGTAGTTATTAAACCTATCCCACTCTCTAGATACCCCTTAGCACGTCAAGGAATATTATTTGGGGGTCCAGCCATGGAGAAGAGTTTAGACACTAGGAGAAGATAAGGAACACACCCATTATCAAGAAATCACATTAGGATTCTCTTTTTAACCTGTTCCTTAAAACACTAGTGCTTAGGAAATCTATTGGAGGCAGCAGCAGTCAAGGGTGGCTTAGGGTTAGGGTTAGGGTACGGGTTCGGTTACGGGTTCGGGTACGGCGTAGGGTATGGGTTAGGGTTAGGGTTAGGGTTAGTTTGAGGGTTAGGGCTCGGTTTAGGGTACGGGTTAGGATTAGGGTACGTGTTAGGGTTAGGGTAGGGGTTAGGGTTAGGGTACGCGTTAGGGTTAGGGTAGTTATTAAACCTATCCCACTCTCTAGATACCCCTTAGCACGTCAAGGAATATTATTTGGGGGTCCAGCCATGGAGAAGAGTTTAGACACTAGGAGAAGATAAGGAACACACCCATTATCAAGAAATCACATTAGGATTCTCTTTTTAACCTGTTCCTTAAAACACTAGTGCTTAGGAAATCTATTGGAGGCAGAAGCAGTCAAGGGTAGCTTAGGGTTAGGGTTAGGGTTAGGGTTAGGGTACGGCTTAGGGTACGGGTTCGGGTACGGGTTCGGGTACGGCGTAGGGTATGGGTTAGGGTTAGGGTTAGGGTTTGTTTGAGGGTTAGGGCTCCGTTTAGGGAACGAGTTACGATTAGGGTACGTGTTAGGGTTAGGGTAGGGGTTAGGGTTAGGGTACGCGTTAGGGCTGGGGAAGTTATTAAACCTATCCCACTCTCTAGATACCCCTTAGCACGTCAAGGAATATTATTTGGGGGTCCAGCCATGGAGAAGAGTTTAGACACTAGGAGAAGATAAGGAACACACCCATTATCAAGAAATCACATTAGGATTCTCTTTTTAACCTGTTCCTTAAAACACTAGTGCTTAGGAAATCTATTGGAGGCAGAAGCAGTCAACGGTAGCTTAGGGTTAGGGTTAGGGTTAGGGTTAGGGTTAGGGTACGGCTTAGGGTACGGGTTCGGGAACGGGTTCGGGTACGGCGTAGGGTATGGGTTAGGGTCAGGGTTAGGGTTAGTTTGAGGGTTAGGGCTCGGTTTAGGGTACGGGTTAGGATTAGGGTACGTGTCAGGGTTAGGGTAGGGGTTAGGGTTAGGGTACGCGTTAGGGTTACGGTAGTTATTAAACCTATCACATTCTCTAGATACCCCTTAGCACGTCAAGGAATATTATTTGGGGGTCCAGCCATGGAGAAGAGTTTAGATACTAGGAGAAGATTAGGAACACACCCATTATGAAGAAATCACATTAGGATTCTCTTTTTAACCTGTTCCTTAAAACACTAGTGCTTAGGAAATCTATTAGAGGCAGAAGCAGTCAAGGGTAGCTTAGGGTTAGGGTTAGGGTTAGGGTTAGGTTTAGGGTACGGCTTAGGGTACGGGTTTGGGTACGGGTTCGGGTACGGCGTAGGGTATGGGTTAGCGTTAGGGTTAGGGTTAGTTTGAGGGTTAGGGCTCGGTTTAGGGTACGGGTTAGGATTAGGGTACGTGTTAGGGTTAGGGTACGCGTTAGGGTTAGTGTACGCGTTAGGGTTAGGGTAGTTATTAAACCTATCCCTCTGTCTAGATACCGCTTAGCACGTCAAGGAATATTATTTGGGGGTCCAGCCATGGAGAAGAGTTTAGACACTAGGAGAAGATAAGGAACACACCCATTATCAAGAAATCACATTAGGATTCTCTTTTTAACCTGTTCCTTAAAACACTAGTGCTTAGGAAATCTATTGGAGGCAGAAGCAGTCAAGGGTGGCTTAGGGTTAGGGTTAGGGTACGGGTTCGGGTACGGGTTCGGGTACGGCGTAGGGTATGGGTTAGGGTTAGGGTTAGGGTTAGTTTGAGGGTTAGGGCTCGGTTTAGGGTACGGGTTAGGATTAGGGTACGTGTTAGGGTTAGGGTAGGGGTTAGGGTTAGGGTACGCGTTAGGGTTAGGGTAGTTATTAAACCTATCCCACTCTCTAGATACCCCTTAGCACGTCAAGGAATATTATTTGGGGGTCCAGCCATGGAGAAGAGTTTAGACACTAGGAGAAGATAAGGAACACACCCATTATCAAGAAATCACATTAGGATTCTCTTTTTAACCTGTTCCTTAAAACACTAGTGCTTAGGAAATCTATTGGAGGCAGAAGCAGTCAAGGGTAGCTTAGGGTTAGGGTTAGGGTTAGGGTTAGGGTACGGCTTAGGGTACGGGTTCGGGTACGGGTTCGGGTACGGCGTAGGGTATGGGTTAGGGTTAGGGTTAGGGTTAGTTTGAGGGTTAGGGCTCCGTTTAGTGAACGAGTTACGATTAGGGTACGTGTTAGGGTTAGGGTAGGGGTTAGGGTTAGGGTACGCGTTAGGGCTGGGGAAGTTATTAAATCTATCCCACTCTCTAGATACCCCTTAGCACGTCAAGGAATATTATTTGGGGGTCCAGCCATGGAGAAGAGTTTAGACACTAGGAGAAGATAAGGAACACACCCATTATCAAGAAATCACATTAGGATTCTCTTTTTAACCTGTTCCTTAAAACACTAGTGCTTAGGAAATCTATTGGAGGCAGAAGCAGTCAAGGGTAACTTAGGGTTAGGGTTAGGGTTAGGGTACGGCTTAGGGTACGGGTTCGGGTACGGGTTCGGGTACGGCGTAGGGTATGGGTTAGGGTTAGGGTTAGGGTTAGTTTGAGGGTTAGGGCTCCGTTTAGGGTATGAGTTACGATTAGGGTACGTGTTAGGGTTAGGGTAGGGGTTAGGGTTAGGGTACGCGTTACGGCTGGGGAAGTTATTAAACCTATCCCACTCTCTAGATACCCCTTAGCACGTCAAGGAATATTATTTGGGGGTCCAGCCATGGAGAAGAGTTTAGACACTAGGAGAAGATAAGGAACACACCCATTATCAAGAAATCACATTAGGATTCTCTTTTTAACCTGTTCCTTAAAACACTAGTGCTTAGGAAATCTATTGGAGGCAGAAGCATTCAAGGGTAGCTTAGGGTTAGGGTTAGGGTTAGGGTTAGGGTTAGGGTATGGCTTAGGGTACGGGTTCGGGAACGGGTTCGGGTACGGCGTAGGGTATGGGTTAGGGTTAGGGTTAGGGTTAGTTTGAGGGTTAGGGCTCGGTTTAGGGTACGGGTTAGGATTAGTGTACGTGTCAGGGTTAGGGTAGGGGTTAGGGTTAGGGTACGCGTTAGGGTTAGGGTAGTTATTAAACCTATCACATTCTCTAGATACCCCTTAGCACGTCAAGGAATATTATTTGGGGGTCCAGCCATGGAGAAGAGTTTAGACACTAGGAGAAGATAAGGAACACACCCATTATCAAGAAATCACATTAGGATTCTCTTTTTAACCTGTTCCTTAAAACACTAGTGCTTAGGAAATCTATTGGAGGCAGAAGCAGTCAAGGGTAGCTTAGGGTTAGGGTTAGGGTTAGGGTTAGGTTTAGGGTACGGCTTAGGGTACAGGTTCGGGTACGGGTTCGGGTACGGCGTAGGGTATGGGTTAGCGTTAGGGTTAGGGTTAGTTTGAGGGTTAGGGCTCGGTTTAGGGTACGGGTTAGGATTAGGGTACGTGTTAGGGTTAGGGTACGCGTTAGGGTTAGGGTACGCGTTAGGGTTAGGGTAGTTATTAAACCTATCCCTCTGTCTAGATACCGCTTAGCACGTCAAGGAATATTATTTGCGGGTCCAGTCATGGAGAAGAGTTTAGACACTAGGAGAAGATAAGGAACACACCCATTATCAAGAAATCACATTAGGATTCTCTTTTTAACCTCTTCCTTAAAACACTAGTGCTTAGGAAATCTATTGGAGGCAGAAGCAGTCAAGGGCAGCTTAGGGTTAGGGTTAGGGTTAGGGTTAGGGTTAGGGTACGGCTTAGGGTACGGGTTCGGGTACGGGTTCGGGTACGGTGTAGGGTATGGGTTAGGGTTAGGTTTAGGGTTAGTTTGAGCGTTAGGGCTCGGTTTAGGGTACGGGTTAGGATTAGGGTACGTGTTAGGGTTAGGGTAGGGGTTAGGGTTAGGGTACGCGTTAGGGTTAGGGTAGTTATTAAACCTATCCCACTCTCTAGATACCCCTTAGCACGTCAAGGAATATTATTTGGGGGTCCAGCCATGGAGAAGAGTTTAGACACTAGGAGAAGATAAGGAACACACCCATTATCAAGAAATCACATTAGGATTCTCTTTTTAACCTGTTCCTTAAAACACTAGTGCTTAGGAAATCTATTGGAGGCAGAAGCAGTCAAGGGTAGCTTAGGGTTAGGGTTAGGGTTAGGGTACGGTTTAGGGTACGGGTTCGGGTACGGCGTAGGTTATGGGTTAGTGTTAGGGTTAGGGTTAGTTTGAGGGTTAGGCCTCGGTTTAGGGTACGGGTTAGGATTAGGGTACGTGTTAGGGTTAGGGTAGGGGTTAGGGTTAGGGTACGTGTTAGGGTTAGGGTAGTTATTAAAACTATCCCACTCTCTAGATACCCCTTAGCACGTCAAGGAATATTATTTGGGGGTCCAGCCATGGAGAAGAGTTTAGACACTAGGAGAAGATAAGGAACACACCCATTATCAAGAAATCACATTAGGATTCTCTTTTTAACCTGTTCCTTAAAACACTAGTGCTTAGGAAATCTATTGGAGGCAGAAGCAGTCAAGGGTAGCTTAGGGTTAGGGTTATGGTTATGGTTAGGGTTAGGGTTAGGGTACGGCTTAGAGTACGGGTTCGGGTACGGGTTCGGGTACGGCGTAGGGTTAGGATTAGGGTTATTTTGAGCGTTAGGGCACGGTTTAGGGTACAGGTTAGGATTAGGGTACGTGTTAGGGTTAGGGTAGGGGTTAGGGTTAGGGTATGCGTTAGGGTTAGGGTAGTTATTAAAGCTATCCCACTCTCTAGATACCCCTTAGCACGTCAAGGAATATTATTTGGGGGTCCAGCCATGGAGCAGAGTTTAGACACTAGGAGAAGATAAGGAACACACTCAAAATCAAAAAATCACATTAGGATTCTCTTTTTAAACTGTTCCTTAAAACACTAGTGCTTAGGAAATCTATTGGAGGCAGAAGCAGTCAAGGGTAGCTTAGGGTTATGGTTAGGGTTAGGGTTAGGGTTAGGGTACGGCTTAGGGTACGGGTTCGGGTACGGGTTCGGGTACGGCGTAGGGTATGGGTTAGGGTTAGGGTTAGGGTTAGTTTGAGCGTTAGGGCTCGGTTTAGGGTACGGGTTAGGATTAGGGTACGTGTTAGGGTTAGGGTAGGGGTTAGGGTTAGGGTACGCGTTAGGGTTAGGGTAGTTATTAAACCTATCCCACTCTCTAGATACCCCTTAGCACGTCAAGGAATATTATTTGGGGGTCCAGCCATGGAGAAGAGTTTAGACACTAGGAGAAGATAAGGAACACACCCATTATCAAGAAATCACATTAGGATTCTCTTTTTAACCTGTTCCTTAAAACACTAGTGCTTAGGAAATCTATTGGAGGCAGAAGCAGTCAAGGGTAGCTTAGGGTTAGGGTTAGGGTTAGGGCACGGCTTAGGGTACGGGTTCGGGTACGGGTTCGGGTACGGCGTAGGGTATGTGTTAGGGTTAGGGTTAGGGTTAGTTTGAGGGTTAGGGCTCCGTTTAGGGTACGAGTTACGATTAGGGTACGTGTTAGGGTTAGGGTAGGGGTTAGGGTTAGGGTACGCGTTAGGGCTGGGGAGGTTATTAAACCTATCCCACTCTCTAGATACCCCTTAGCACGTCAAGGAATATTATTTGGGCGTCCAGCCATGGAGAAGAGTTTAGACAGTAGGAGAAGATAAGGAACACACCCATTATCAAGAAATCACATTAGGATTCTCTTTTTAACCTGTTCCTTAAAACACTAGTGCTTAGGAAATCTATTGGAGGCAGAAGCAGTCAAGGGTAGCTTAGGGTTAGGGTTAGGGTTAGGGTACGGCTTAGGGTACGGGTTCGGGAACGGGTTTGGGTACGGCGTAGGTTATGGGTTAGGGTTAGAGTTAGGGTTAGTTTGAGGTTTAGGGCTCGGTTTAGTGTACGGGTTAGGATTAGGGTACGTGTTAGGGTTAGGGTAGGGGTTAGGGTTAGGGCACGCGTTAGGGTTAGGGTAGTTATTAAACCTATCCCACTCTCTAGATACCCCTTAGCACGTCTAGGAATATTATTTGGGGGTCCAGCCATGGAGAAGAATTTAGACACTAGGAGAAGATACGGAACACACCTATTATCAAGAAATCACATTAGGATTCTCTTTTTAACCTGTTCCTTAAAACACTAGGGCTTAGGAAATCTATTGGAGGCAGAAGCAGTCAAGGGTAGCTTAGGGTTAGGGTTAGGGTTAGTGTTAGGGTACGGCTTAGGGTTCGGGTTCGGGTACGGGTTCGGGTACGGCGTAGGGTATGGGTTAGGGTTAGGGTTAGGTTTAGTTTGAGGGTTAGGGCTCGGTTTAGGGTACGCGTTAGGATTAGGGTATGTGTTAGGGATAGGGTAGGGGTTAGGGTTAGGGTACGTGTTAGGGTTAGGGTAGTTATTAAACCTATCCCACTCTCTAGATACCCCTTAGCACGTCAAGGAATATTATTTGGGGTTCTAGCCATGGAGAAGAGTTTAGACACTAGGAGAAGATAAGGAACACACCCATTATCAAGAAATCACATTAGGATTCTCTTTTTAACCTGTTCCTGAAAACACTAGTGCTTAGGAAATCTATTGGAGGCAGAAGCAGTCAAGGGTAGCTTAGGGTTAGGGTTAGGGTTAGGGTTAGGGTTAGGGTACGGCTTAGGGTACGGGTTCGGGAACGGGTTCGGGTACGGCGTAGGGTATGGGTTAGGGTTAGGGTTAGGGTTAGTTTGAGGGTTAGGGCTCCGTTTAGGGTACGGGTTAGGATTAGTGTACGTGTCAGGGTTAGGGTAGGGGTTAGGGTTAGGGTACGCGTTAGGGTTAGGGTAGTTATTAAACCTATCACATTCTCTAGATACCACTTAGCACGTCAAGGAATATTATTTGGGGGTCCAGCCATGGAGAAGAGTTTAGATACTAGGAGAAGATAAGGAACACACCGATTATCAAGAAATCACATTAGGATTCTCTTTTTAACCTGTTCCTTAAAACACTAGTGCTTAGGAAATCTATTAGAGGCAGAAGCAGTCAAGGGTAGCTTAGGGTTAGGGTTAGGGTTAGGGTTAGGTTTAGGGTACGGCTTAGGGTACGGGTTCGGGTACGGATTCGGGTACGGCGTAGGGTATTGGTTAGCGTTAGGGTTAGGGTTAGTTTGAGGGTTAGGGCTCGGTTTAGGGTACGGGTTAGGATTAGGGTACGTGTTAGGGTTAGGGTACGCGTTAGGGTTAGGGTACGCGTTAGGGTTAGGGTAGTTATTAAACCTATCCCTCTGTCTAGATACCGCTTAGCACGTCAAGGAATATTATTTGGGGGTCCAGCCATGGAGAAGAGTTTAGACACTAGGAGAAGATAAGGAACACACCCATTATCAAGAAATCACATTAGGATTCTCTTTTTAACCTGTTCCTTAAAACACTAGTGCTTAGGAAATCTATTGGAGGCAGAAGCAGTCAAGGGTAGCTTAGGGTTAGGGTTAGGGTTAGGGTACGGCTTAGGGTACGGGTTCGGGTACGGGTTCGGTTACGGCGTAGGGTATGGGTTAGGGTTAGGGTTAGGGTTAGTTTGAGGGTTAGGGCTCCGTTTAGGGTACGAGTTACGATTAGGGTACGTGTTAGGGTTAGGGTAGGGGTTAGGGTTACGGTACGCGTTAGGGCTGGGGAAGTTATTAAACCTATCCCACTCTCTAGATACCCCTTAGCACGTCAAGGAATATTATTTGGGGGTCCAGCCATGGAGAAGAGTTTAGACACTAGGAGAAGATAAGGAACACACCCATTATCAAGAAATCACATTAGGATTCTCTTTTTAACCTGTTCCTTAAAACACTAGTGCTTAGGAAATCTATTGGAGGCAGAAGCAGTCAAGGGTAGCTTAGGGTTAGGGTTAGGGTTAGGGTTAGGGTTAGGGTACGGCTTAGGGTACGGGTTCGGGAACGGGTTCGGGTACGGCATAGGGTATGGGTTAGGGTTAGGGTTAGGGTTACTTTGAGGGTTAGGGCTCGGTTTAGGGTACGGGTTAGGATTAGGGTACGTGTCAGGGTTAGGGTAGGGGTTAGGGTTAGGGTACGCGTTAGGGTTAGGGTAGTTATTAAACCTATCCCACTCTCTAGATACCCCTTAGCACGTCAAGGAATATTATTTGGGGGTCCAGCCATGGAGAAGAGTTTAGACACTAGGAGAAGATAAGGAACACACCCATTATCAAGAAATCACATTAGGATTCTCTTTTTAACCTCTTCCTTAAAACACTAGTGCTTAGGAAATCTATTGGAGGCAGAAGCAGTCAAGGGCAGCTTAGGGTTAGGGTTAGGGTTAGGGTTAGGGTTAGGGTACGGCTTAGGGTACGGGTTCGGGTACGGGTTCGGGTACGGCGTAGGGTATGGGTTAGGGTTAGGTTTAGGGTTAGTTTGAGCGTTAGGGCTCGGTTTAGGGTACGGTTAGGAATAGGGTACGTGTTAGGGTTAGGGTAGGGGTTAGGGTTAGGGTACGCGTTAGGGTTAGGGTAGTTATTAAACCTATCCCACTCTCTAGATACCCCTTAGCACGTCAAGGAATATTATTTGGGGGTCCAGCCATGGAGAAGAGTTTAGACACTAGGAGAAGATAAGGAACACACCCATTATCAAGAAATCACATTAGGATTCTCTTTTTAACCTGTTCCTTAAAACACTAGTGCTTAGGAAATCTATTGGAGGCAGAAGCAGTCAAGGGTAGCTTAGGGTTAGGGTTAGGGTTAGGGTAAGGTTTAGGGTACGGGTTCGGGTACGGCGTACGTTATGGGTTAGTGTTAGGGTTAGGGTTAGTTTGAGGGTTAGGCCTCGGTTTAGGGTACGGGTTAGGATTAGGGTACGTGTTAGGGTTAGGGTAGGGGTTAGGGTTAGGGTACGTGTTAGGGTTAGGGTAGTTATTAAAACTATCCCACTCTCTAGATACCCCTTAGCACGTCAAGGAATATTATTTGGGGGTCCAGCCATGGAGAAGAGTTTAGACACTAGGAGAAGATAAGGAACACACCCATTATCAAGAAATCACATTAGGATTCTCTTTTTAACCTGTTCCTTAAAACACTAGTGCTTAGGAAATCTATTGGAGGCAGAAGCAGTCAAGGGTAGCTTAGGGTTAGGGTTATGGTTATGGTTAGGGTTAGGGTTATGGTACGGCTTAGGGTACGGGTTCGGGTACGGGTTCGGGTACGGCGTAGGGTATGGGTTAGGGTTAGGATTAGGGTTATTTTGAGTGTTAGGGCACGGTTTAGGGTACAGGTTAGGATTAGGTTACGTGTTAGGGTTAGGGTAGGGGTTAGGGTTAGGGTATGCGTTAGGGTTAGGGTAGTTATTAAAGCTATCCCACTCTCTAGATACCCCTTAGCACGTCAAGGAATATTATTTGGGGGTCCAGCCATGGAGAAGAGTTTAGACACTAGGAGAAGATAAGGAACACACTCAAAATCAAAAAATCACATTAGGATTCTCTTTTTAAACTGTTCCTTAAAACACTAGTGCTTAGGAAATCTATTGGAGGCAGAAGCAGTCAAGGGTAGCTTAGGGTTATGGTTAGGGTTAGGGTTAGGGTTAGGGTACGGCTTAGGGTACGGGTTCGGGTACGGGTTCGGGTACGGCGTAGGGTATGGGTTAGGGTTAGGGTTAGGGTTAGTTTGAGCGTTAGGGCTCGGTTTAGGGTACGGGTTAGAATTAGGGTACGTGTTAGGGTTAGGGTAGGGGTTAGGGTTAGGGTACGCGTTAGGGTTAGGGTAGTTATTAAACCTATCCCACTCTCTAGATACCGCTTAGCACGTCAAGGAATATTATTTGGGGGTCCAGCCATGGAGAAGAGTTTAGACACTAGGAGAAGATAAGGAACACACCCATTATCAAGAAATCACATTAGGATTCTCTTTTTAACCTGTTCCTTAAAACACTAGTGCTTAGGAAATCTATTGGAGGCAGAAGCAGTCAAGGGTAGCTTAGGGTTAGGGTTAGGGTTAGGGTACGGTTTAGGGTACGGGTTCGGGTACGGCGTAGGTTATGGGTTAGTGTTAGGGTTAGGGTTAGTTTGAGGGTTAGGCCTCGGTTTAGGGTACGGGTTAGGATTAGGGTACGTGTTAGGGTTAGGGTAGGGGTTAGGGTTAGGGTACGTGTTAGGGTTAGGGTAGTTATTAAAACTATCCCACTCTCTAGATACCCCTTAGCACGTCAAGGAATATTATTTGGGGGTCCAGCCATGGAGAAGAGTTTAGACACTAGGAGAAGATAAGGAACACACCCATTATCAAGAAATCACATTAGGATTCTCTTTTTAACCTGTTCCTTAAAACACTAGTGCTTAGGAAATCTATTGGAGGCAGAAGCAGTCAAGGGTAGCTTAGGGTTATGGTTAGGGTTAGGGTTAGGGTTAGGGTACGGCTTAGGGTACGGGTTCGGGTACGGGTTCGGGTACGGCGTAGGGTATGGGTTAGGGTTAGGGTTAGGGTTAGTTTGAGCGTTAGGGCTCGGTTTAGGGTACGGGTTAGGATTAGGGTACGTGTTAGGGTTAGGGTAGGGGTTAGGGTTAGGGTACGCGTTAGGGTTAGGGTAGTTATTAAACCTATCCCACTCTCTAGATACCCCTTAGCACGTCAAGGAATATTATTTGGGGGTCCAGCCATGGAGAAGAGTTTAGACACTAGGAGAAGATAAGGAACACACCCATTATCAAGAAATCACATTAGGATTCTCTTTTTAACCTGTTCCTTAAAACACTAGTGCTTAGGAAATCTATTGGAGGCAGAAGCAGTCAAGGGTAGCTTAGGGTTAGGGTTAGGGTTAGGGCACGGCTTAGGGTACGGGTTCGGGTACGGGTTCGGGTACGGCGTAGGGTATGTGTTAGGGTTAGGGTTAGGGTTAGTTTGAGGGTTAGGGCTCCGTTTAGGGTACGAGTTACGATTAGGGTACGTGTTAGGGTTAGGGTAGTGGTTAGGGTTAGGGTACGCGTTAGGGTTAGGGTAGTTATTAAACCTATCCCACTCTCTAGATACCCCTTAGCACGTCAAGGAATATTATTTGGGGGTCCAGCCATGGAGAAGAGTTTAGACACTAGGAGAAGATAAGGAACACACCCATTATCAAGAAATCACATTAGGATTCTCTTTTTAACCTGTTCCTTAAAACACTAGTGCTTAGGAAATCTATTGGAGGCAGAAGCAGTCAAGGGTAGCTTAGGGTTAGGGTTAGGGTTAGGGCACGGCTTAGGGTACGGGTTCGGGTACGGGTTCGGGTACGGCGTAGGGTATGTGTTAGGGTTAGGGTTAGGGTTAGGGTTAGTTTGAGGGTTAGGGCTCGGTTTAGGGTACGGGTTAGGATTAGGGTACGTGTTAGGGTTAGGGTAGGGGTTAGGGTTAGGTTATGCGTTAGGGTTAGGGTAGTTATTAAACCTATCTCACTCTCTAGATACCCCTTAGCACGTCAAGGAATATTATTTGGGGGTCCAGCCATGGAGAAGAGTTTAGATACTAGGATAAGATAAGGAACACACCCATTATCGAGAAATCACATTAGGATTCCCTTTTTAACCTGTTCCTTAAAACACTAGTGCTTAGGAAATCTATTGGAGGCAGAAGCAGTCAAGGGTAGCTTAGGGTTAGGGTTAGGGTTAGGGTTAGGGTTAGGGTTAGGGTACGGCTTAGGGTACGGTTTCGGGTACGGGTTCGGGTACGGCGTAGGGTATGTGTTAGGGTTAGGGTTAGGGTTAGTTTGAGCGTTAGGGCTCGGTTTAGGGTACGGGTTAGGATTAGGGTACGTGTTAGGGTTAGGGTAGGGGTTAGGGTTAGGGTACGCGTTAGGGTTAGGGTAGTTATTAAACCTATCCCACTCTCTAGATACCCCTTAGCACGTCAAGGAATATTATTTGGGGGTCCAGCCATGGAGAAGAGTTTAGACACTAGGAGAAGATAAGGAACACACCTATTATCAAGAAATCACATTAGGATTCTCTTTTTAACCTGTTCCTTAAAACACTAGTGCTTAGGAAATCTATTGGAGGGAGAAGCAGTCAAGGGTAGCATAGGGTTAGTGTTAGGGTTAGGGTTAGGTTTAGTGTTAGGGTACGGCTTAGGGTACGGTTTCGGGTACGGGTTCGGGTACGGCGTAGGGTATGGGTTAGGGTTAGGGTTAGGGTTAGTTTGAGGGTTAGGGCTCGGTTTAGGGTACGGGTTAGGATTAGGGTACGTGTTAGGGTTAGGGTACGCGTTAGGGTTAGGGTACGCGTTAGGGTTAGGGTACGCGTTAGTGTTAGGTTAGTTATTAAACCTATCCCTCTGTCTAGATACCGCTTAGCACGTCAAGGAATATTATTTGGGGGTCCAGTCATGGAGAAGAGTTTAGACACTAGAGGAAGATAAGGAACACACCCATTATCAAGAAATCACATTAAGATTCTCTTTTTAAACTCTTCCTTAAAACACTAGTGCTTAGGAAATCTATTGGAGGCAGAAGCAGTCAAGGGTAGCTTAGGGTTAGGGTTAGGGTTAGGGTACGGCTTAGGGTACGGGTTCGGGTACGGGTTCGGGTACAGGTTCGGGTACGGCATAGGGTATGGGTTAGGGTAAGGGTTAGGGTTAGTTTGAGGGTTAGGGCTCGGTTTAGGGTACGGGTTAGGATTACGGTACGTGTTAGTGTTAGGGTAGGGATTAGGGTTAGGGTACGCGTTAGGGTTAGGGTAGTTATTAAACCTATCCCACTCTCTAGATACCCCTTAGCACGTCAAGGAATATTATTTGGGGGTCCAGCCATGGAGAAGAGTTTAGACACTAGGAGAAGATAAGGAACACACCCATTATCAAGAAATCACATTAGGATTCTCTTTTCAACCTGTTCCTTAAAACACTAGTGCTTAGGAAATCTATTGGAGGCAGAAGCAGTCAAGGGTGGCTTAGGGTTAGGGTTAGGGTACGGGTTCGGTTACGGGTTCGGGTACGGCGTAGGGTATGGGTTAGGGTTAGGGTTAGGGTTAGTTTGAGGGTTAGGGCTCGGTTTAGGGTACGGGTTAGGATTAGGGTACGTGTTAGGGTTAGGGTAGGGGTTAGGGTTAGGGTACGCGTTAGGGTTAGGGTAGTTATTAAACCTATCCCACTCTCTAGATACCCCTTAGCACGTCAAGGAATATTATTTGGGGGTCCAGCCATGGAGAAGAGTTTAGACACTAGGAGAAGATAAGGAACACACCCATTATCAAGAAATCACATTAGGATTCTCTTTTTAACCTGTTCCTTAAAACACTAGTGCTTAGGAAATCTATTGGAGGCAGAAGCAGTCAAGGGTAGCTTAGGGTTAGGGTTAGGGTTAGGGTTAGGGTACGGCTTAGGGTACGGGTTCGGGTACGGCGTAGGGTATGGGTTAGGGTTAGGGTTAGGGTTTGTTTGAGGGTTAGGGCTCCGTTTAGGGAACGAGTTACGATTAGGGTACGTGTTAGGGTTAGGGTAGGGGTTAGGGTTAGGGTACGCGTTAGGGCTGGGGAAGTTATTAAACCTATCCCACTCTCTAGATACCCCTTAGCACGTCAAGGAATATTATTTGGGGGTCCAGCCATGGAGAAGAGTTTAGACACTAGGAGAAGATAAGGAACACACCCATTATCAAGAAATCACATTAGGATTCTCTTTTTAACCTGTTCCTTAAAACACTAGTGCTTAGGAAATCTATTGGAGGCAGAAGCAGTCAAGGGTAGCTTAGGGTTAGGGTTAGGGTTAGGGTTAGGGTTAGGGTACGGCTTAGGGTACGGGTTCGGGAACGGGTTCGGGTACGGCGTAGGGTATGGGTTAGGGTCAGGGTTAGGGTTAGTTTGAGGGTTAGGGCTCGGTTTAGGGTACGGGTTAGGATTAGGGTACGTGTCAGGGTTAGGGTAGGGGTTAGGGTTAGGGTACGCGTTAGGGTTAGGGTAGTTAATAAACCTATCACATTCTCTAGATACCCCTTAGCACGTCAAGGAATATTATTTGGGGGTCCAGCCATGGAGAAGAGTTTAGATACTAGGAGAAGATTAGGAACACACCCATTATGAAGAAATCACATTAGGATTCTCTTTTTAACCTGTTCCTTAAAACACTAGTGCTTAGGAAATCTATTAGAGGCAGAAGCAGTCAAGGGTAGCTTAGGGTTAGGGTTAGGGTTAGGGTTAGGTTTAGGGTACGGCTTAGGGTACGGGTTCGGGTACGGGTTCGGGTACGGCGTAGGGTATGGGTTAGCGTTAGGGTTAGGGTTAGTTTGAGGGTTAGGGCTCGGTTTAGGGTACGGGTTAGGATTAGGGTACGTGTTAGGGTTAGGGTACGCGTTAGGGTTAGTGTACGCGTTAGGGTTAGGGTAGTTATTAAACCTATCCCTCTGTCTAGATACCGCTTAGCACGTCAAGGAATATTATTTGGGGGTCCAGCCATGGAGAAGAGTTTAGACACTAGGAGAAGATAAGGAACACACCCATTATCAAGAAATCACATTAGGATTCTCTTTTTAACCTGTTCCTTAAAACACTAGTGCTTAGGAAATCTATTGGAGGCAGAAGCAGTCAAGGGTGGCTTAGGGTTAGGGTTAGGGTACGGGTTCGGGTACGGGTTCGGGTACGGCGTAGGGTATGGGTTAGGGTTAGGGTTAGGGTTAGTTTGAGGGTTAGGGCTCGGTTTAGGGTACGGGTTAGGATTAGGGTACGTGTTAGGGTTAGGGTAGGGGTTAGGGTTAGGGTACGCGTTAGGGTTAGGGTAGTTATTAAACCTATCCCACTCTCTAGATACCCCTTAGCACGTCAAGGAATATTATTTGGGGGTCCAGCCATGGAGAAGAGTTTAGACACTAGGAGAAGATAAGGAACACACCCATTATCAAGAAATCACATTAGGATTCTCTTTTTAACCTGTTCCTTAAAACACTAGTGCTTAGGAAATCTATTGGAGGCAGAAGCAGTCAAGGGTAGCTTAGGGTTAGGGTTAGGGTTAGGGTTAGGGTACGGCTTAGGGTACGGGTTCGGGTACGGGTTCGGGTACGGCGTAGGGTATGGGTTAGGGTTAGGGTTAGGGTTAGTTTGAGGGTTAGGGCTCCGTTTAGTGAACGAGTTACGATTAGGGTACGTGTTAGGGTTAGGGTAGGGGTTAGGGTTAGGGTACGCGTTAGGGCTGGGGAAGTTATTAAATCTATCCCACTCTCTAGATACCCCTTAGCACGTCAAGGAATATTATTTGGGGGTCCAGCCATGGAGAAGAGTTTAGACACTAGGAGAAGATAAGGAACACACCCATTATCAAGAAATCACATTAGGATTCTCTTTTTAACCTGTTCCTTAAAACACTAGTGCTTAGGAAATCTATTGGAGGCAGAAGCAGTCAAGGGTAGCTTAGGGTTAGGGTTAGGGTTAGGGTACGGCTTAGGGTACGGGTTCGGGTACGGGTTCGGGTACGGCGTAGGGTATGGGTTAGGGTTAGGGTTAGGGTTAGTTTGAGGGTTAGGGCTCCGTTTAGGGTATGAGTTACGATTAGGGTACGTGTTAGGGTTAGGGTAGGGGTTAGGGTTAGGGTACGCGTTACGGCTGGGGAAGTTATTAAACCTATCCCACTCTCTAGATACCCCTTAGCACGTCAAGGAATATTATTTGGGGGTCCAGCCATGGAGAAGAGTTTAGACACTAGGAGAAGATAAGGAACACACCCATTATCAAGAAATCACATTAGGATTCTCTTTTTAACCTGTTCCTTAAAACACTAGTGCTTAGGAAATCTATTGGAGGCAGAAGCATTCAAGGGTAGCTTAGGGTTAGGGTTAGGGTTAGGGTTAGGGTTAGGGTACGGCTTAGGGTACGGGTTCGGGAACGGGTTCGGGTACGGCGTAGGGTATGGGTTAGGGTTAGGGTTAGGGTTAGTTTGAGGGTTAGGGCTCGGTTTAGGGTACGGGTTAGGATTAGTGTACGTGTCAGGGTTAGGGTAGGGGTTAGGGTTAGGGTACGCGTTAGGGTTAGGGTAGTTATTAAACCTATCACATTCTCTAGATACCCCTTAGCACGTCAAGGAATATTATTTGGGGGTCCAGCCATGGAGAAGAGTTTAGATACTAGGAGAAGATAAGGAACACACCGATTATCAAGAAATCACATTAGGATTCTCTTTTTAACCTGTTCCTTAAAACACTAGTGCTTAGGAAATCTATTAGAGGCAGAAGCAGTCAAGGGTAGCTTAGGGTTAGGGTTAGGGTTAGGGTTAGGTTTAGGGTACGGCTTAGGGTACGGGTTCGGGTACGGATTCGGGTACGGCGTAGGGTATTGGTTAGCGTTAGGGTTAGGGTTAGTTTGAGGGTTAGGGCTCGGTTTAGGGTACGGGTTAGGATTAGGGTACGTGTTAGGGTTAGGGTACGCGTTAGGGTTAGGGTACGCGTTAGGGTTAGGGTAGTTATTAAACCTATCCCTCTGTCTAGATAACGCTTAGCACGTCAAGGAATATTATTTGGGGGTCCAGCCATGGAGAAGAGTTTAGACACTAGGAGAAGATAAGGAACACACCCATTATCAAGAAATCACATTAGGATTCTCTTTTTAACCTGTTCCTTAAAACACTAGTGCTTAGGAAATCTATTGGAGGCAGAAGCAGTCAAGGGTAGCTTAGGGTTAGGGTTAGGGTTAGGGTACGGCTTAGGGTACGGGTAGGGGTACGGGTTCGGGTACGGCGTAGGGTAGGGGTTAGGGTTAGGGTTAGGCTTAGTTTGAGGGTTAGGGCTCCGTTTAGGGTACGAGTTACGATTAGGGTACGTGTTAGGGGTAGGGTAGGGGTTAGGGTTAGGGTACGCGTTAGGGCTGGGGAAGTTATTAAACCTATCCCACTCTCTAGATACCCCTTAGCACGTCAAGGAATATTATTTGGGGGTCCAGCCATGGAGAAGAGTTTAGACACTAGGAGAAGATAAGGAACACACCCATTATCAAGAAATCACATTAGGATTCTCTTTTTAACCTGTTCCTTAAAACACTAGTGCTTAGGAAATCTATTGGAGGCAGAAGCAGTCAAGGGTAGCTTAGGGTTAGGGTTAGGGTTAGGGTTAGGGTTAGGGTACGGCTTAGGGTACGGGTTCGGGAACGGGTTCGTGTACGGCATAGGGTATGGGTTAGGGTTAGGGTTAGGGTTACTTTGAGGGTTAGGGCTCGGTTTAGGGTACGGGTTAGGATTAGGGTACTTGTCAGGGTTAGGGTAGGGGTTAGGGTTAGGGTACGCGTTAGGGTTAGGGTAGTTATTAAACCTATCCCACTCTCTAGATACCCCTTAGCACGTCAAGGAATATTATTTGGGGGTCCAGCCATGGAGAAGAGTTTAGACACTAGGAGAAGATAAGGAACACACCCATTATCAAGAAATCACATTAGGATTCTCTTTTTAACCTGTTCCTTAAAACACTAGTGCTTAGGAAATCTATTGGAGGCAGAAGCAGTCAAGGGTAGCTTAGGGTTAGGGTTAGGGTTAGGGTTAGGTTTAGGGTACGGCTTAGGGTACAGGTTCGGGTACGGGTTCGGGTACGGCGTAGGGTATGGGTTAGCGTTAGGGTTAGGGTTAGTTTGAGGGTTAGGGCTCGGTTTAGGGTACGGGTTAGGATTAGGGTACGTGTTAGGGTTAGGGTACGCGTTAGGGTTAGGGTACGCGTTAGGGTTAGGGTAGTTATTAAACCTATCCCTCTGTCTAGATACCGCTTAGCACGTCAAGGAATATTATTTGCGGGTCCAGTCATGGAGAAGAGTTTAGACACTAGGAGAAGATAAGGAACACACCCATTATCAAGAAATCACATTAGGATTCTCTTTTTAACCTCTTCCTTAAAACACTAGTGCTTAGGAAATCTATTGGAGGCAGAAGCAGTCAAGGGCAGCTTAGGGTTAGGGTTAGGGTTAGGGTTAGGGTTAGGGTACGGCTTAGGGTACGGGTTCGGGTACGGGTTCGGGTACGGTGTAGGGTATGGGTTAGGGTTAGGTTTAGGGTTAGTTTGAGCGTTAGGGCTCGGTTTAGGGTACGGGTTAGGATTAGGGTACGTGTTAGGGTTAGGGTAGGGGTTAGGGTTAGGGTACGCGTTAGGGTTAGGGTAGTTATTAAACCTATCCCACTCTCTAGATACCCCTTAGCACGTCAAGGAATATTATTTGGGGGTCCAGCCATGGAGAAGAGTTTAGACACTAGGAGAAGATAAGGAACACACCCATTATCAAGAAATCACATTAGGATTCTCTTTTTAACCTGTTCCTTAAAACACTAGTGCTTAGGAAATCTATTGGAGGCCGAAGCAGTCAAGGGTAGCTTAGGGTTAGGGTTAGGGTTAGGGTACGGTTTAGGGTACGGGTTCGGGTACGGCGTAGGTTATGGGTTAGTGTTAGGGTTAGGGTTAGTTTGAGGGTTAGGCCTCGGTTTAGGGTACGGGTTAGGATTAGGGTACGTGTTAGGGTTAGGGTAGGGGTTAGGGTTAGGGTACGTGTTAGGGTTAGGGTAGTTATTAAAACTATCCCACTCTCTAGATACCCCTTAGCACGTCAAGGAATATTATTTGGGGGTCCAGCCATGGAGAAGAGTTTAGACACTAGGAGAAGATAAGGAACACACCCATTATCAAGAAATCACATTAGGATTCTCTTTTTAACCTGTTCCTTAAAACACTAGTGCTTAGGAAATCTATTGGAGGCAGAAGCAGTCAAGGGTAGCTTAGGGTTAGGGTTATGGTTATGGTTAGGGTTAGGTTTAGGGTACGGCTTAGAGTACGGGTTCGGGTACGGGTTCGGGTACGGCGTAGGGTTAGGATTAGGGTTATTTTGAGTGTTAGGGCACGGTTTAGGGTACAGGTTAGGATTAGGGTACGTGTTAGGGTTAGGGTAGGGGTTAGGGTTAGGGTATGCGTTAGGGTTAGGGTAGTTATTAAAGCTATCCCACTCTCTAGATACCCCTTAGCACGTCAAGGAATATTATTTGGGGGTCCAGCCATGGAGCAGAGTTTAGACACTAGGAGAAGATAAGGAACACACTCAAAATCAAAAAATCACATTAGGATTCTCTTTTTAAACTGTTCCTTAAAACACTAGTGCTTAGGAAATCTATTGGAGGCAGAAGCAGTCAAGGGTAGCTTAGGGTTATGGTTAGGGTTAGGGTTAGGGTTAGGGTACGGCTTAGGGTACGGGTTCGGGTACGGGTTCGGGTACGGCGTAGGGTATGGGTTAGGGTTAGGGTTAGGGTTAGTTTGAGCGTTAGGGCTCGGTTTAGGGTACGGGTTAGGATTAGGGTACGTGTTAGGGTTAGGGTAGGGGTTAGGGTTAGGGTACGCGTTAGGGTTAGGGTAGTTATTAAACCTATCCCACTCTCTAGATACCCCTTAGCACGTCAAGGAATATTATTTGGGGGTCCAGCCATGGAGAAGAGTTTAGACACTAGGAGAAGATAAGGAACACACCCATTATCAAGAAATCACATTAGGATTCTCTTTTTAACCTGTTCCTTAAAACACTAGTGCTTAGGAAATCTATTGGAGGCAGAAGCAGTCAAGGGTAGCTTAGGGTTAGGGTTAGGGTTAGGGCACGGCTTAGGGTACGGGTTCGGGTACGGGTTCGGGTACGGCGTAGGGTATGTGTTAGGGTTAGGGTTAGGGTTAGTTTGAGGGTTAGGGCTCCGTTTAGGGTACGAGTTACGATTAGGGTACGTGTTAGGGTTAGGGTAGGGGTTAGGGTTAGGGTACGCGTTAGGGCTGGGGAGGTTATTAAACCTATCCCACTCTCTAGATACCCCTTAGCACGTCAAGGAATATTATTTGGGCGTCCAGCCATGGAGAAGAGTTTAGACACTAGGAGAAGATAAGGAACACACCCATTATCAAGAAATCACATTAGGATTCTCTTTTTAACCTGTTCCTTAAAACACTAGTGCTTAGGAAATCTATTGGAGGCAGAAGCAGTCAAGGGTAGCTTAGGGTTAGGGTTAGGGTTAGGGTACGGCTTAGGGTACGGGTTCGGGAACGGGTTTGGGTACGGCGTAGGTTATGGGTTAGGGTTAGAGTTAGGGTTAGTTTGAGGTTTAGGGCTCGGTTTAGTGTACGGGTTAGGATTAGGGTACGTGTTAGGGTTAGGGTAGGGGTTAGGGTTAGGGCACGCGTTAGGGTTAGGGTAGTTATTAAACCTATCCCACTCTCTAGATACCCCTTAGCACGTCTAGGAATATTATTTGGGGGTCCAGCCATGGAGAAGAATTTAGACACTAGGAGAAGATACGGAACACACCTATTATCAAGAAATCACATTAGGATTCTCTTTTTAACCTGTTCCTTAAAACACTAGGGCTTAGGAAATCTATTGGAGGCAGAAGCAGTCAAGGGTAGCTTAGGGTTAGGGTTAGGGTTAGTGTTAGGGTACGGCTTAGGGTTCGGGTTCGGGTACGGGTTCGGGTACGGCGTAGGGTATGGGTTAGGGTTAGGGTTAGGTTTAGTTTGAGGGTTAGGGCTCGGTTTAGGGTACGCGTTAGGATTAGGGTATGTGTTAGGGATAGGGTAGGGGTTAGGGTTAGGGTACGTGTTAGGGTTAGGGTAGTTATTAAACCTATCCCACTCTCTAGATACCCCTTAGCACGTCAAGGAATATTATTTGGGGTTCTAGCCATGGAGAAGAGTTTAGACACTAGGAGAAGATAAGGAACACACCCATTATCAAGAAATCACATTAGGATTCTCTTTTTAACCTGTTCCTGAAAACACTAGTGCTTAGGAAATCTATTGGAGGCAGAAGCAGTCAAGGGTAGCTTAGGGTTAGGGTTAGGGTTAGGGTTAGGGTTAGGGTACGGCTTAGGGTACGGGTTCGGGAACGGGTTCGGGTACGGCGTAGGGTATGGGTTAGGGTTAGGGTTAGGGTTAGTTTGAGGGTTAGGGCTCCGTTTAGGGTACGGGTTAGGATTAGTGTACGTGTCAGGGTTAGGGTAGGGGTTAGGGTTAGGGTACGCGTTAGGGTTAGGGTAGTTATTAAACCTATCACATTCTCTAGATACCACTTAGCACGTCAAGGAATATTATTTGGGGGTCCAGCCATGGAGAAGAGTTTAGATACTAGGAGAAGATAAGGAACACACCGATTATCAAGAAATCACATTAGGATTCTCTTTTTAACCTGTTCCTTAAAACACTAGTGCTTAGGAAATCTATTAGAGGCAGAAGCAGTCAAGGGTAGCTTAGGGTTAGGGTTAGGGTTAGGGTTAGGTTTAGGGTACGGCTTAGGGTACGGGTTCGGGTACGGATTCGGGTACGGCGTAGGGTATTGGTTAGCGTTAGGGTTAGGGTTAGTTTGAGGGTTAGGGCTCGGTTTAGGGTACGGGTTAGGATTAGGGTACGTGTTAGGGTTAGGGTACGCGTTAGGGTTAGGGTACGCGTTAGGGTTAGGGTAGTTATTAAACCTATCCCTCTGTCTAGATACCGCTTAGCACGTCAAGGAATATTATTTGGGGGTCCAGCCATGGAGAAGAGTTTAGACACTAGGAGAAGATAAGGAACACACCCATTATCAAGAAATCACATTAGGATTCTCTTTTTAACCTGTTCCTTAAAACACTAGTGCTTAGGAAATCTATTGGAGGCAGAAGCAGTCAAGGGTAGCTTAGGGTTAGGGTTAGGGTTAGGGTACGGCTTAGGGTACGGGTTCGGGTACCGGTTCGGTTACGGCGTAGGGTATGGGTTAGGGTTAGGGTTAGGGTTAGTTTGAGGGTTAGGGCTCCGTTTAGGGTACGAGTTACGATTAGGGTACGTGTTAGGGTTAGGGTAGGGGTTAGGGTTACGGTACGCGTTAGGGCTGGGGAAGTTATTAAACCTATCCCACTCTCTAGATACCCCTTAGCACGTCAAGGAATATTATTTGGGGGTCCAGCCATGGAGAAGAGTTTAGACACTAGGAGAAGATAAGGAACACACCCATTATCAAGAAATCACATTAGGATTCTCTTTTTAACCTGTTCCTTAAAACACTAGTGCTTAGGAAATCTATTGGAGGCAGAAGCAGTCAAGGGTAGCTTAGGGTTAGGGTTAGGGTTAGGGTTAGGGTTAGGGTACGGCTTAGGGTACGGGTTCGGGAACGGGTTCGGGTACGGCATAGGGTATGGGTTAGGGTTAGGGTTAGGGTTACTTTGAGGGTTAGGGCTCGGTTTAGGGTACGGGTTAGGATTAGGGTACGTGTCAGGGTTAGGGTAGGGGTTAGGGTTAGGGTACGCGTTAGGGTTAGGGTAGTTATTAAACCTATCCCACTCTCTAGATACCCCTTAGCACGTCAAGGAATATTATTTGGGGGTCCAGCCATGGAGAAGAGTTTAGACACTAGGAGAAGATAAGGAACACACCCATTATCAAGAAATCACATTAGGATTCTCTTTTTAACCTGTTCCTTAAAACACTAGTGCTTAGGAAATCTATTGGAGGCAGAAGCAGTCAAGGGTAGCTTAGTGTTAGGGTTAGGGTTAGGGTTAGGTTTAGGGTACGGCTTAGGGTACAGGTTCGGGTACGGGTTCGGGTACGGCGTAGGGTATGGGTTAGCGTTAGGGTTAGGGTTAGTTTGAGGGTTAGGGCTCGGTTTAGGGTACGGGTTAGGATTAGGGTACGTGTTAGGGTTAGGGTACGCGTTAGGGTTAGGGTACGCGTTAGGGTTAGGGTAGTTATTAAACCTATCCCTCTGTCTAGATACCGCTTAGCACGTCAAGGAATATTATTTGCGGGTCCAGTCATGGAGAAGAGTTTAGACACTAGGAGAAGATAAGGAACACACCCATTATCAAGAAATCACATTAGGATTCTCTTTTTAACCTCTTCCTTAAAACACTAGTGCTTAGGAAATCTATTGGAGGCAGAAGCAGTCAAGGGCAGCTTAGGGTTAGGGTTAGGGTTAGGGTTAGGGTTAGGGTACGGCTTAGGGTACGGGTTCGGGTACGGGTTCGGGTACGGCGTAGGGTATGGGTTAGGGTTAGGTTTAGGGTTAGTTTGAGCGTTAGGGCTCGGTTTAGGGTACGGGTTAGGAATAGGGTACGTGTTAGGGTTAGGGTAGGGGTTAGGGTTAGGGTACGCGTTAGGGTTAGGGTAGTTATTAAACCTATCCCACTCTCTAGATACCCCTTAGCACGTCAAGGAATATTATTTGGGGGTCCAGCCATGGAGAAGAGTTTAGACACTAGGAGAAGATAAGGAACACACCCATTATCAAGAAATCACATTAGGATTCTCTTTTTAACCTGTTCCTTAAAACACTAGTGCTTAGGAAATCTATTGGAGGCAGAAGCAGTCAAGGGTAGCTTAGGGTTAGGGTTAGGGTTAGGGCACGGCTTAGGGTACGGGTTCGGGTACGGGTTCGGGTACGGCGTAGGGTATGTGTTAGGGTTAGGGTTAGGGTTAGTTTGAGGGTTAGGGCTCCGTTTAGGGTACGAGTTACGATTAGGGTACGTGTTAGGGTTAGGGTAGGGGTTAGGGTTAGGGTACGCGTTAGGGCTGGGGAGGTTATTAAACCTATCCCACTCTCTAGATACCCCTTAGCACGTCAAGGAATATTATTTGGGCGTCCAGCCATGGAGAATAGTTTAGACACTAGGAGAAGATAAGGAACACACCCATTATCAAGAAATCACATTAGGATTCTCTTTTTAACCTGTTCCTTAAAACACTAGTGCTTAGGAAATCTATTGGAGGCAGAAGCAGTCAAGGGTAGCTTAGGGTTAGGGTTAGGGTTAGGGTACGGCTTAGGGTACGGGTTCGGGAACGGGTTTGGGTACGGCGTAGGTTATGGGTTAGGGTTAGAGTTAGGGTTAGTTTGAGGTTTAGGGCTTGGTTTAGTGTACGGGTTAGGATTAGGGTACGTGTTAGGGTTAGGGTAGGGGTTAGGGTTAGGGCACGCGTTAGGGTTAGGGTAGTTATTAAACCTATCCCACTCTCTAGATACCCCTTAGCACGTCTAGGAATATTATTTGGGGGTCCAGCCATGGAGAAGAATTTAGACACTAGGAGAAGATACGGAACACACCTATTATCAAGAAATCACATTAGGATTCTCTTTTTAACCTGTTCCTTAAAACACTAGGGCTTAGGAAATCTATTGGAGGCAGAAGCAGTCAAGGGTAGCTTAGGGTTAGGGTTAGGGTTAGTGTTAGGGTACGGCTTAGGGTTCGGGTTCGGGTACGGGTTCGGGTACGGCGTAGGGTATGGGTTAGGGTTAGGGTTAGGTTTAGTTTGAGGGTTAGGGCTCGGTTTAGGGTACGCGTTAGGATTAGGGTATGTGTTAGGGATAGGGTAGGGGTTAGGGTTAGGGTACGTGTTAGGGTTAGGGTAGTTATTAAACCTATCCCACTCTCTAGATACCCCTTAGCACGTCAAGGAATATTATTTGGGGTTCTAGCCATGGAGAAGAGTTTAGACACTAGGAGAAGATAAGGAACACACCCATTATCAAGAAATCACATTAGGATTCTCTTTTTAACCTGTTCCTGAAAACACTAGTGCTTAGGAAATCTATTGGAGGCAGAAGCAGTCAAGGGTAGCTTAGGGTTAGGGTTAGGGTTAGGGTTAGGGTTAGGGTACGGCTTAGGGTACGGGTTCGGGAACGGGTTCGGGTACGGCGTAGGGTATGGGTTAGGGTTAGGGTTAGGGTTAGTTTGAGGGTTAGGGCTCCGTTTAGGGTACGGGTTAGGATTAGTGTACGTGTCAGGGTTAGGGTAGGGGTTAGGGTTAGGGTACGCGTTAGGGTTAGGGTAGTTATTAACCTATCACATTCTCTAGATACCACTTAGCACGTCAAGGAATATTATTTGGGGGTCCAGCCATGGGAGAAGAGTTTAGATACTAGGAGAAGATAAGGAACACACCGATTATCAAGAAATCACATTAGGATTCTCTTTTAACCTGTTCCTTAAAACACTAGTGCTTAGGAAAATCTATTAGAGGCAGAAGCAGTCAAGGGTAGCTTAGGGTTAGGGTTAGGGTTAGGGTTAGGTTTAGGGTACGGCTTAGGGTACGGGTTCGGGTACGGATTCGGGTACGGCGTAGGGTATTGGTTAGCGTTAGGGTTAGGGTTAGTTTGAGGGTTAGGGCTCGGTTTAGGGTACGGGTTAGGATTAGGGTACGTGTTAGGGTTAGGGTACGCGTTAGGGTTAGGGTACGCGTTAGGGTTAGGGTAGTTATTAAACCTATCCCTCTGTCTAGATACCGCTTAGCACGTCAAGGAATATTATTTGGGGGTCCAGCCATGGAGAAGAGTTTAGACACTAGGAGAAGATAAGGAACACACCCATTATCAAGAAATCACATTAGGATTCTCTTTTTAACCTGTTCCTTAAAACACTAGTGCTTAGGAAATCTATTGGAGGCAGAAGCAGTCAAGGGTAGCTTAGGGTTAGGGTTAGGGTTAGGGTACGGCTTAGGGTACGGGTTCGGGTACCGGTTCGGTTACGGCGTAGGGTATGGGTTAGGGTTAGGGTTAGGGTTAGTTTGAGGGTTAGGGCTCCGTTTAGGGTACGAGTTACGATTAGGGTACGTGTTAGGGTTAGGGTAGGGGGTTAGGGTTACGGTACGCGTTAGGGCTGGGGAAGTTATTAAACCTATCCCACTCTCTAGATACCCCTTAGCACGTCAAGGAATATTATTTGGGGGTCCAGCCATGGAGAAGAGTTTAGACACTAGGAGAAGATAAGGAACACACCCATTATCAAGAAATCACATTAGGATTCTCTTTTAACCTGTTCCTTAAAACACTAGTGCTTAGGAAATCTATTGGAGGCAGAAGCAGTCAAGGGTAGCTTAGGGTTAGGGTTAGGGTTAGGGTTAGGGTTAGGGGTACGGCTTAGGGTACGGGTTCGGGAACGGGTTCGGGTACGGCATAGGGTATGGGTTAGGGTTAGGGTTAGGGTTACTTTGAGGGTTAGGGCTCGGTTTAGGGTACGGGTTAGGATTAGGGGTACGTGTCAGGGTTAGGGGTAGGGTGTTAGGGGTTAGGGTACGCGTTAGGGTTAGGGTAGTTATTAAACCTATCCACTCTCTAGATACCCCTTAGCACGTCAAGGAATATTATTTGGGGGTCCAGCCATGGAGAAGAGTTTAGACACTAGGAGAAGATAAGGAACACACCCATTATCAAGAAATCACATTAGGATTCTCTTTTTAACCTGTTCCTTAAAACACTAGTGCTTAGGAAATCTATTGGAGGCAGAAGCAGTCAAGGGTAGCTTAGTGTTAGGGTTAGGGTTAGGGTTAGGTTTAGGGTACGGCTTAGGGTACAGGTTCGGGTACGGGTTCGGGTACGGCGTAGGGTATGGGTTAGCGTTAGGGTTAGGGTTAGTTTGAGGGTTAGGGCTCGGTTTAGGGTACGGGTTAGGATTAGGGTACGTGTTAGGGTTAGGGTACGCGTTAGGGTTAGGGTACGCGTTAGGGTTAGGGTAGTTATTAAACCTATCCCTCTGTCTAGATACCGCTTAGCACGTCAAGGAATATTATTTGCGGGTCCAGTCATGGAGAAGAGTTTAGACACTAGGAGAAGATAAGGAACACACCCATTATCAAGAAATCACATTAGGATTCTCTTTTTAACCTCTTCCTTAAAACACTAGTGCTTAGGAAATCTATGGAGGCAGAAGCAGTCAAGGGCAGCTTAGGGTTAGGGTTAGGGTTAGGGGTTAGGGTTAGGGTACGGCTTAGGGTACGGGTTCGGGTACGGGTTCGGGTACGGCGTAGGGTATGGGTTAGGGTTAGGTTTAGGGTTAGTTTGAGCGTTAGGGCTCGGTTTAGGGTACGGGTTAGGAATAGGGTACGTGTTAGGGTTAGGGTAGGGGTTAGGGTTAGGGTACGCGTTAGGGTTAGGGGTAGTTATTAAACCTATCCCACTCTCTAGATACCCCTTAGCACGTCAAGGAATATTATTTGGGGGTCCAGCCATGGAGAAGAGTTTAGACACTAGGAGAAGATAAGGAACACACCCATTATCAAGAAATCACATTAGGATTCTCTTTTTAACCTGTTCCTTAAAACACTAGTGCTTAGGAAATCTATTGGAGGCAGAAGCAGTCAAGGGTAGCTTAGGGTTAGGGTTAGGGTTAGGGTAAGGTTTAGGGTACGGGTTCGGGTACGGCGTACGTTATGGGTTAGTGTTAGGGTTAGGGTTAGTTTGAGGGTTAGGCCTCGGTTTAGGGTACGGGTTAGGATTAGGGTACGTGTTAGGGTTAGGGTAGGGGTTAGGGTTAGGGTACGTGTTAGGGTTAGGGTAGTTATTAAAACTATCCCACTCTCTAGATACCCCTTAGCACGTCAAGGAATATTATTTGGGGGTCCAGCCATGGAGAAGAGTTTAGACACTAGGAGAAGATAAGGAACACACCCATTATCAAGAAATCACATTAGGATTCTCTTTTTAACCTGTTCCTTAAAACACTAGTGCTTAGGAAATCTATTGGAGGCAGAAGCAGTCAAGGGTAGCTTAGGGTTAGGGTTAGGGTTAGGGCACGGCTTAGGGTACGGGTTCGGGTACGGGTTCGGGTACGGCGTAGGGTATGTGTTAGGGTTAGGGTTAGGGTTAGTTTGAGGGTTAGGGCTCCGTTTAGGGTACGAGTTACGATTAGGGTACGTGTTAGGGTTAGGGTAGGGGTTAGGGTTAGGGTACGCGTTAGGGCTGGGGAGGTTATTAAACCTATCCCACTCTCTAGATACCCCTTAGCACGTCAAGGAATATTATTTGGGCGTCCAGCCATGGAGAAGAGTTTAGACACTAGGAGAAGATAAGGAACACACCCATTATCAAGAAATCACATTAGGATTCTCTTTTTAACCTGTTCCTTAAAACACTAGTGCTTAGGAAATCTATTGGAGGCAGAAGCAGTCAAGGGTAGCTTAGGGTTAGGGTTAGGGTTAGGGTACGGCTTAGGGTACGGGTTCGGGAACGGGTTTGGGTACGGCGTAGGTTATGGGTTAGGGTTAGAGTTAGGGTTAGTTTGAGGTTTAGGGCTCGGTTTAGTGTACGGGTTAGGATTAGGGTACGTGTTAGGGTTAGGGTAGGGGTTAGGGTTAGGGCACGCGTTAGGGTTAGGGTAGTTATTAAACCTATCCCACTCTCTAGATACCCCTTAGCACGTCTAGGAATATTATTTGGGGGTCCAGCCATGGAGAAGAATTTAGACACTAGGAGAAGATACGGAACACACCTATTATCAAGAAATCACATTAGGATTCTCTTTTTAACCTGTTCCTTAAAACACTAGGGCTTAGGAAATCTATTGGAGGCAGAAGCAGTCAAGGGTAGCTTAGGGTTAGGGTTAGGGTTAGTGTTAGGGTACGGCTTAGGGTTCGGGTTCGGGTACGGGTTCGGGTACGGCGTAGGGTATGGGTTAGGGTTAGGGTTAGGTTTAGTTTGAGGGTTAGGGCTCGGTTTAGGGTACGCGTTAGGATTAGGGTATGTGTTAGGGATAGGGTAGGGGTTAGGGTTAGGGTACGTGTTAGGGTTAGGGTAGTTATTAAACCTATCCCACTCTCTAGATACCCCTTAGCACGTCAAGGAATATTATTTGGGGTTCTAGCCATGGAGAAGAGTTTAGACACTAGGAGAAGATAAGGAACACACCCATTATCAAGAAATCACATTAGGATTCTCTTTTTAACCTGTTCCTGAAAACACTAGTGCTTAGGAAATCTATTGGAGGCAGAAGCAGTCAAGGGTAGCTTAGGGTTAGGGTTAGGGTTAGGGTTAGGGTTAGGGTACGGCTTAGGGTACGGGTTCGGGAACGGGTTCGGGTACGGCGTAGGGTATGGGTTAGGGTTAGGGTTAGGGTTAGTTTGAGGGTTAGGGCTCCGTTTAGGGTACGGGTTAGGATTAGTGTACGTGTCAGGGTTAGGGTAGGGGTTAGGGTTAGGGTACGCGTTAGGGTTAGGGTAGTTATTAAACCTATCACATTCTCTAGATACCACTTAGCACGTCAAGGAATATTATTTGGGGGTCCAGCCATGGAGAAGAGTTTAGATACTAGGAGAAGATAAGGAACACACCGATTATCAAGAAATCACATTAGGATTCTCTTTTTAACCTGTTCCTTAAAACACTAGTGCTTAGGAAATCTATTAGAGGCAGAAGCAGTCAAGGGTAGCTTAGGGTTAGGGTTAGGGTTAGGGTTAGGTTTAGGGTACGGCTTAGGGTACGGGTTCGGGTACGGATTCGGGTACGGCGTAGGGTATTGGTTAGCGTTAGGGTTAGGGTTAGTTTGAGGGTTAGGGCTCGGTTTAGGGTACGGGTTAGGATTAGGGTACGTGTTAGGGTTAGGGTACGCGTTAGGGTTAGGGTACGCGTTAGGGTTAGGGTAGTTATTAAACCTATCCCTCTGTCTAGATACCGCTTAGCACGTCAAGGAATATTATTTGGGGGTCCAGCCATGGAGAAGAGTTTAGACACTAGGAGAAGATAAGGAACACACCCATTATCAAGAAATCACATTAGGATTCTCTTTTTAACCTGTTCCTTAAAACACTAGTGCTTAGGAAATCTATTGGAGGCAGAAGCAGTCAAGGGTAGCTTAGGGTTAGGGTTAGGGTTAGGGTACGGCTTAGGGTACGGGTTCGGGTACCGGTTCGGTTACGGCGTAGGGTATGGGTTAGGGTTAGGGTTAGGGTTAGTTTGAGGGTTAGGGCTCCGTTTAGGGTACGAATTACGATTAGGGTACGTGTTAGGGTTAGGGTAGGGGTTAGGGTTACGGTACGCGTTAGGGCTGGGGAAGTTATTAAACCTATCCCACTCTCTAGATACCCCTTAGCACGTCAAGGAATATTATTTGGGGGTCCAGCCATGGAGAAGAGTTTAGACACTAGGAGAAGATAAGGAACACACCCATTATCAAGAAATCACATTAGGATTCTCTTTTTAACCTGTTCCTTAAAACACTAGTGCTTAGGAAATCTATTGGAGGCAGAAGCAGTCAAGGGTAGCTTAGGGTTAGGGTTAGGGTTAGGGTTAGGGTTAGGGTACGGCTTAGGGTACGGGTTCGGGAACGGGTTCGGGTACGGCATAGGGTATGGGTTAGGGTTAGGGTTAGGGTTACTTTGAGGGTTAGGGCTCGGTTTAGGGTACGGGTTAGGATTAGGGTACGTGTCAGGGTTAGGGTAGGGGTTAGGGTTAGGGTACGCGTTAGGGTTAGGGTAGTTATTAAACCTATCCCACTCTCTAGATACCCCTTAGCACGTCAAGGAATATTATTTGGGGGTCCAGCCATGGAGAAGAGTTTAGACACTAGGAGAAGATAAGGAACACACCCATTATCAAGAAATCACATTAGGATTCTCTTTTTAACCTGTTCCTTAAAACACTAGTGCTTAGGAAATCTATTGGAGGCAGAAGCAGTCAAGGGTAGCTTAGTGTTAGGGTTAGGGTTAGGGTTAGGTTTAGGGTACGGCTTAGGGTACAGGTTCGGGTACGGGTTCGGGTACGGCGTAGGGTATGGGTTAGCGTTAGGGTTAGGGTTAGTTTGAGGGTTAGGGCTCGGTTTAGGGTACGGGTTAGGATTAGGGTACGTGTTAGGGTTAGGGTACGCGTTAGGGTTAGGGTACGCGTTAGGGTTAGGGTAGTTATTAAACCTATCCCTCTGTCTAGATACCGCTTAGCACGTCAAGGAATATTATTTGCGGGTCCAGTCATGGAGAAGAGTTTAGACACTAGGAGAAGATAAGGAACACACCCATTATCAAGAAATCACATTAGGATTCTCTTTTTAACCTCTTCCTTAAAACACTAGTGCTTAGGAAATCTATTGGAGGCAGAAGCAGTCAAGGGCAGCTTAGGGTTAGGGTTAGGGTTAGGGTTAGGGTTAGGGTACGGCTTAGGGTACGGGTTCGGGTACGGGTTCGGGTACGGCGTAGGGTATGGGTTAGGGTTAGGTTTAGGGTTAGTTTGAGCGTTAGGGCTCGGTTTAGGGTACGGGTTAGGAATAGGGTACGTGTTAGGGTTAGGGTAGGGGTTAGGGTTAGGGTACGCGTTAGGGTTAGGGTAGTTATTAAACCTATCCCACTCTCTAGATACCCCTTAGCACGTCAAGGAATATTATTTGGGGGTCCAGCCATGGAGAAGAGTTTAGACACTAGGAGAAGATAAGGAACACACCCATTATCAAGAAATCACATTAGGATTCTCTTTTTAACCTGTTCCTTAAAACACTAGTGCTTAGGAAATCTATTGGAGGCAGAAGCAGTCAAGGGTAGCTTAGGGTTAGGGTTAGGGTTAGGGTAAGGTTTAGGGTACGGGTTCGGGTACGGCGTACGTTATGGGTTAGTGTTAGGGTTAGGGTTAGTTTGAGGGTTAGGCCTCGGTTTAGGGTACGGGTTAGGATTAGGGTACGTGTTAGGGTTAGGGTAGGGGTTAGGGTTAGGGTACGTGTTAGGGTTAGGGTAGTTATTAAAACTATCCCACTCTCTAGATACCCCTTAGCACGTCAAGGAATATTATTTGGGGGTCCAGCCATGGAGAAGAGTTTAGACACTAGGAGAAGATAAGGAACACACCCATTATCAAGAAATCACATTAGGATTCTCTTTTTAAACTGTTCCTTAAAACACTAGTGCTTAGGAAATCTATTGGAGGCAGAAGCAGTCAAGGGTAGCTTAGGGTTAGGGTTATGGTTATGGTTAGGGTTAGGGTTATGGTACGGCTTAGGGTACGGGTTCGGGTACGGGTTCGGGTACGGCGTAGAGTATGGGTTAGGGTTAGGATTAGGGTTATTTTGAGTGTTAGGGCACGGTTTAGGGTACAGGTTAGGATTAGGTTACGTGTTAGGGTTAGGGTAGGGGTTAGGGTTAGGGTATGCGTTAGGGTTAGGGTAGTTATTAAAGCTATCCCACTCTCTAGATACCCCTTAGCACGTCAAGGAATATTATTTGGGGGTCCAGCCATGGAGAAGAGTTTAGACACTAGGAGAAGATAAGGAACACACTCAAAATCAAAAAATCACATTAGGATTCTCTTTTTAAACTGTTCCTTAAAACACTAGTGCTTAGGAAATCTATTGGAGGCAGAAGCAGTCAAGGGTAGCTTAGGGTTATGGTTAGGGTTAGGGTTAGGGTTAGGGTACGGCTTAGGGTACGGGTTCGGGTACGGGTTCGGGTACGGCGTAGGGTATGGGTTAGGGTTAGGGTTAGGGTTAGTTTGAGCGTTAGGGCTCGGTTTAGGGTACGGGTTAGAATTAGGGTACGTGTTAGGGTTAGGGTAGGGGTTAGGGTTAGGGTACGCGTTAGGGTTAGGGTAGTTATTAAACCTATCCCACTCTCTAGATACCGCTTAGCACGTCAAGGAATATTATTTGGGGGTCCAGCCATGGAGAAGAGTTTAGACACTAGGAGAAGATAAGGAACACACCCATTATCAAGAAATCACATTAGGATTCTCTTTTTAACCTGTTCCTTAAAACACTAGTGCTTAGGAAATCTATTGGAGGCAGAAGCAGTCAAGGGTAGCTTAGGGTTAGGGTTAGGGTTAGGGTACGGTTTAGGGTACGGGTTCGGGTACGGCGTAGGTTATGGGTTAGTGTTAGGGTTAGGGTTAGTTTGAGGGTTAGGCCTCGGTTTAGGGTACGGGTTAGGATTAGGGTACGTGTTAGGGTTAGGGTAGGGGTTAGGGTTAGGGTACGTGTTAGGGTTAGGGTAGTTATTAAAACTATCCCACTCTCTAGATACCCCTTAGCACGTCAAGGAATATTATTTGGGGGTCCAGCCATGGAGAAGAGTTTAGACACTAGGAGAAGATAAGGAACACACCCATTATCAAGAAATCACATTAGGATTCTCTTTTTAACCTGTTCCTTAAAACACTAGTGCTTAGGAAATCTATTGGAGGCAGAAGCAGTCAAGGGTAGCTTAGGGTTATGGTTAGGGTTAGGGTTAGGGTTAGGGTACGGCTTAGGGTACGGGTTCGGGTACGGGTTCGGGTACGGCGTAGGGTATGGGTTAGGGTTAGGGTTAGGGTTAGTTTGAGCGTTAGGGCTCGGTTTAGGGTACGGGTTAGGATTAGGGTACGTGTTAGGGTTAGGGTAGGGGTTAGGGTTAGGGTACGCGTTAGGGTTAGGGTAGTTATTAAACCTATCCCACTCTCTAGATACCCCTTAGCACGTCAAGGAATATTATTTGGGGGTCCAGCCATGCAGAAGAGTTTAGACACTAGGAGAAGATAAGGAACACACCCATTATCAAGAAATCACATTAGGATTCTCTTTTTAACCTGTTCCTTAAAACACTAGTGCTTAGGAAATCTATTGGAGGCAGAAGCAGTCAAGGGTAGCTTAGGGTTAGGGTTAGGGTTAGGGCACGGCTTAGGGTACGGGTTCGGGTACGGGTTCGGGTACGGCGTAGGGTATGTGTTAGGGTTAGGGTTAGGGTTAGTTTGAGGGTTAGGGCTCCGTTTAGGGTACGAGTTACGATTAGGGTACGTGTTAGGGTTAGGGTAGTGGTTAGGGTTAGGGTACGCGTTAGGGCTGGGGAGGTTATTAAACCTATCCCACTCTCTAGATACCCCTTAGCACGTCAAGGAATATTATTTGGGCGTCCAGCCATGGAGAAGAGTTTAGACACTAGGAGAAGATAAGGAACACACCCATTATCAAGAAATCACATTAGGATTCTCTTTTTAACCTGTTCCTTAAAACACTAGTGCTTAGGAAATCTATTGGAGGCAGAAGCAGTCAAGGGTAGCTTAGGGTTAGGGTTAGGGTTAGGGTTAGGGTTAGGGTACGGCTTAGGGTACGGGTTCGGGAACGGGTTTGGGTACGGCGTAGGTTATGGGTTAGGGTTAGAGTTAGGGTTAGTTTGAGGTTTAGGGCTCAGTTTAGTGTACGGGTTAGGATTAGGGTACATGTTAGGGTTAGGGTAGGGGTTAGGGTTAGGGCACGCGTTAGGGTTAGGGTAGTTATTAAACCTATCCCACTCTCTAGATACCCCTTAGCACGTCAAGGAATATTATTTGGGGGTCCAGCCATGGAGAAGAATTTAGACACTAGGAGAAGATACGGAACACACCTATTATCAAGAAATCACATTAGGATTCTCTTTTTAACCTGTTCCTTAAAACACTAGTGCTTAGGAAATCTATTGGAGGCAGAAGCAGTCAAGGGTAGCTTAGGGTTAGGGTTAGGGTTAGTGTTAGGGTAAGGCTTAGGGTTCGGGTTCGGGTACGGGTTCGGGTACGGCGTAGGGTATGGGTTAGGGTTAGGGTTAGGTTTAGTTTGAGGGTTAGGGCTCGGTTTAGGGTACGCGTTAGGATTAGGGTATGTGTTAGGGATAGGGTAGGGGTTAGGGTTAGGGTACGTGTTAGGGTTAGGGTAGTTATTAAACCTATCCCACTCTCTAGATACCCCTTAGCACGTCAAGGAATATTATTTGGGGTTCTAGCCATGGAGAAGAGTTTAGACACTAGGAGAAGATAAGGAACACACCCATTATCAAGAAATCACATTAGGATTCTCTTTTTAACCTGTTCCTTAAAACACTAGTGCTTAGGAAATCTATTGGAGGCAGAAGCAGTCAAGGGTAGCTTAGGGTTAGGGTTAGGGTTAGGGTTAGGGTTAGGGTACGGCTTAGGGTACGGGTTCGGGAACGGGTTCGGGTACGGCGTAGGGTATGGGTTAGGGTTAGGGTTAGGGTTAGTTTGAGGGTTAGGGCTCGGTTTAGGGTACGGGTTAGGATTAGGGTACGTGTTAGGGTTATGGTAGGGGTAGGGTTAGGGTACGCGTTAGGGTTAGGGTAGTTATTAAACCTATCCCACTCTCTAGATACCCCTTAGCACGTCAAGGAATATTATTTGGGGGTCCAGCCATGGAGAAGAGTTTAGACACTAGGAGAAGATAAGGAACACACCCATTATCAAGAAATCACATTAGGATTCTCTTTTTAAACTGTTCCTTAAAACACTAGTGCTTAGGAAATCTATTGGAGGCAGAAGCAGTCAAGGGTAGCTTAGGGTTAGGGTTAGGGTTAGGGTTAGGGTTAGTGTTAGGGTACGGCTTAGGGTACGGTTTCGGGTACGGGTTCGGGTACGGCGTAGGGTATGTGTTAGGGTTAGGGTTAGGGTTAGTTTGAGCGTTAGGGCTCGGTTTAGGGTACGGGTTAGGATTAGGGTACGTGTTAGGGTTAGGGTAGGGGTTAGGGTTAGGGTACGCGTTAGGGTTAGGGTAGTTATTAAACCTATCCCACTCTCTAGATACCCCTTAGCACGTCAAGGAATATTATTTGGGGGTCCAGCCATGGAGAAGAGTTTAGACACTAGGAGAAGATAAGGAACACACCTATTATCAAGAAATCACATTAGGATTCTCTTTTTAACCTGTTCCTTAAAACACTAGTGCTTAGGAAATCTATTGGAGGGAGAAGCAGTCAAGGGTAGCATAGGGTTAGTGTTAGGGTTAGGGTTAGGTTTAGTGTTAGGGTACGGCTTAGGGTACGGTTTCGGGTACGGGTTCGGGTACGGCGTAGGGTATGGGTTAGGGTTAGGGTTAGGGTTAGTTTGAGGGTTAGGGCTCGGTTTAGGGTACGGGTTAGGATTAGGGTACGTGTTAGGGTTAGGGTACGCGTTAGGGTTAGGGTACGCGTTAGGGTTAGGGTACGCGTTAGTGTTAGGTTAGTTATTAAACCTATCCCTCTGTCTAGATACCGCTTAGCACGTCAAGGAATATTATTTGGGGGTCCAGTCATGGAGAAGAGTTTAGACACTAGAGGAAGATAAGGAACACACCCATTATCAAGAAATCACATTAAGATTCTCTTTTTAAACTCTTCCTTAAAACACTAGTGCTTAGGAAATCTATTGGAGGCAGAAGCAGTCAAGGGTAGCTTAGGGTTAGGGTTAGGGTTAGGGTACGGCTTAGGGTACGGGTTCGGGTACGGGTTCGGGTACAGGTTCGGGTACGGCGTAGGGTATGGGTTAGGGTAAGGGTTAGGGTTAGTTTGAGGGTTAGGGCTCGGTTTAGGGTACGGGTTAGGATTACGGTACGTGTTAGTGTTAGGGTAGGGATTAGGGTTAGGGTACGCGTTAGGGTTAGGGTAGTTATTAAACCTATCCCACTCTCTAGATACCCCTTAGCACGTCAAGGAATATTATTTGGGGGTCCAGCCATGGAGAAGAGTTTAGACACTAGGAGAAGATAAGGAACACACCCATTATCAAGAAATCACATTAGGATTCTCTTTTTAACCTTTTCCTTAAAACACTAGTGCTTAGGAAATCTATTGGAGGCAGAAGCAGTCAAGGGTGGCTTAGGGTTAGGGTTAGGGTACGGGTTCGGGTACGGGTTCGGGTACGGCGTAGGGTATGGGTTAGGGTTAGGGTTAGGGTTAGTTTGAGGGTTAGGGCTCGGTTTAGGGTACGGGTTAGGATTAGGGTACGTGTTAGGGTTAGGGTAGGGGTTAGGGTTAGGGTACGCGTTAGGGTTAGGGTAGTTATTAAACCTATCCCACTCTCTAGATACCCCTTAGCACGTCAAGGAATATTATTTGGGGGTCCAGCCATGGAGAAGAGTTTAGACACTAGGAGAAGATAAGGAACACACCCATTATCAAGAAATCACATTAGGATTCTCTTTTTAACCTGTTCCTTAAAACACTAGTGCTTAGGAAATCTATTGGAGGCAGAAGCAGTCAAGGGTAGCTTAGGGTTAGGGTTAGGGTTAGGGTTAGGGTACGGCTTAGGGTACGGGTTCGGGTACGGGTTCGGGTACGCCGTAGGGTATGGGTTAGGGTTAGGGTTAGGGTTAGTTTGAGGGTTAGGGCTCCGTTTAGGGAACGAGTTACGATTAGGGTACGTGTTAGGGTTAGGGTAGGGGTTAGGGTTAGGGTACGCGTTAGGGCTGGGGAAGTTATTAAACCTATCCCACTCTCTAGATACCCCTTAGCACGTCAAGGAATATTATTTGGGGGTCCAGCCATGGAGAAGAGTTTAGACACTAGGAGAAGATAAGGAACACACCCATTATCAAGAAATCACATTAGGATTCTCTTTTTAACCTGTTCCTTAAAACACTAGTGCTTAGGAAATCTATTGGAGGCAGAAGCAGTCAAGGGTAGCTTAGGTTTAGGGTTAGGGTTAGGGTACGGCTTAGGGTACGGGTTCGGGAACGGGTTTGGGTACGGCGTAGGGTATGGGTTAGGGTTAGGGTTAGGGTTAGTTTGAGGTTTAGTGCTCGGTTTAGGGTACGGGTTAGGATTAGGGTACGTGTTAGGGTTAGGGTAGGGGTTAGGGTTAGGGCACGCGTTAGGTTTAGGGTAGTTATTAAACCTATCCCACCCTCTAGATACCCCTTAGCACGTCAAGGAATATTATTTGGGGTTCCAGACACGGAGAAGAGTTTAGACACTAGGAGAAGATAAGGAACACACCCATTATCAAGAAATCACATTAGGATTCTCTTTTTAACCTGTTCCTTAAAACACTAGTGCTTAGGAAATCTATTGGAGGCAGAAGCAGTCAAGGGTAGCTTAGGGTTAGGGTTAGGGTTAGGGTTAGGGTTAGGGTACGGCTTAGGGTACGGGTTCGGGAACGGGTTCGGGTACGGCGTAGGGTTTGGGTTAGGGTCAGGGTTAGGGTTAGTTTGAGGGTTAGGGCTCGGTTTAGGGTACGGGTTAGGATTAGGGTACGTGTCAGGGTTAGGGTAGGGGTTAGGGTTAGGGTACGCGTTAGGGTTAGGGTAGTTATTAAACCTATCACATTCTCTAGATACCCCTTAGCACGTCAAGGAATATTATTTGGGGGTCCAGCCATGGAGAAGAGTTTAGATACTAGGAGAAGATTAGGAACACACCCATTATGAAGAAATCACATTAGGATTCTCTTTTTAACCTGTTCCTTAAAACACTAGTGCTTAGGAAATCTATTAGAGGCAGAAGCAGTCAAGGGTAGCTTAGGGTTAGGGTTAGGGTTAGGGTTAGGTTTAGGGTACGGCTTAGGGTACGGGTTCGGGTACGGGTTCGGGTACGGCGTAGGGTATGGGTTAGCGTTAGGGTTAGGGTTAGTTTGAGGGTTAGGGCTCGGTTTAGGGTACGGGTTAGGATTAGGGTACGTGTTAGGGTTAGGGTACGCGTTAGGGTTAGGGTACGCGTTAGGGTTAGGGTAGTTATTAAACCTATCCCTCTGTCTAGATACCGCTTAGCACGTCAAGGAATATTATTTGGGGGTCCAGCCATGGAGAAGAGTTTAGACACTAGGAGAAGATAAGGAACACACCCATTATCAAGAAATCACATTAGGATTCTCTTTTTAACCTGTTCCTTAAAACACTAGTGCTTAGGAAATCTATTGGAGGCAGAAGCAGTCAAGGGTGGCTTAGGGTTAGGGTTAGGGTACGGGTTCGGGTACGGGTTCGGGTACGGCGTAGGGTATGGGTTAGGGTTAGGGTTAGGGTTAGTTTGAGGGTTAGGGCTCGGTTTAGGGTACGGGTTAGGATTAGGGTACGTGTTAGGGTTAGGGTACGCGTTAGGGTTAGGGTACGCGTTAGGGTTAGGGTAGTTATTAAACCTATCCCACTCTCTAGATACCCCTTAGCACGTCAAAGAATATTATTTGGGGGTCCAGCCATGGAGAAGAGTTTAGACACTAGGAGAAGATAAGGAACACACCCATTATCAAGAAATCACATTAGGATTCTCTTTTTAACCTGTTCCTTAAAACACTAGTGCTTAGGAAATCTATTGGAGGCAGAAGCAGTCAAGGGTAGCTTAGGGTTAGGGTTAGGGTTAGGGTTAGGGTACGGCTTAGGGTACGGGTTCGGGTACGGGTTCGGGTACGGTGTAGGGTATGGGTTAGGGTTAGGGTTAGGGTTAGTTTGAGGGTTAGGGCTCCGTTTAGGGAACGAGTTACGATTAGGGTACGTGTTAGGGTTAGGGTAGGGGTTAGGGTTAGGGTACGCGTTAGGGCTGGGGAAGTTATTAAACCTATCCCATTCTCTAGATACCCCTTAGCACGTCAAGGAATATTATTTGGGGGTCCAGCCATGGAGAAGAGTTTAGACACTAGGAGAAGATAAGGAACACACCCATTATCAAGAAATCACATTAGGATTCTCTTTTTAACCTGTTCCTTAAAACACTAGTGCTTAGGAAATCTATTGGAGGCAGAAGCAGTCAAGGGTAGCTTAGGTTTAGGGTTAGGGTTAGGGTTAGGGTTAGGGTACGGCTTAGGGTACGGGTTCGGGAACGGGTTTGGGTACGGCGTAGGGTATGGGTTAGGGTTAGGGTTAGGGTTAGTTTGAGGTTTAGGGCTCGGTTTAGGGTACGGGTTAGGATTAGGGTACGTGTTAGGGTTAGGGTAGGGGTTAGCGTTAGGGCACGCGTTAGGTTTAGGGTAGTTATTAAACCTATCCCACCCTCTAGATACCCCTTAGCACGTCAAGGAATATTATTTGGGGTTCCAGACACGGAGAAGAGTTTAGACACTAGGAGAATATAAGAAACACACCCATTATCAAGAAATCACATTAGGATTCTCTTTTTAACCTGTTCCTTAAAACACTAGTGCTTAGGAAATCTATTGGAGGCAGAAGCAGTCAAGGGTAGCTTAGGGTTAGGGTTAGGGTTAGGGTTAGGGTTAGGGTACGGCTTAGGGTACGGGTTCGGGAACGGGTTCGGGTACGGCGTAGGGTATGGGTTAGGGTCAGGGTTAGGGTTAGTTTGAGGGTTAGGGCTCGGTTTAGGGTACGGGTTAGGATTAGGGTACGTGTCAGGGTTAGGGTAGGGGTTAGGGTTAGGGTACGCGTTAGGGTTAGGGTAGTTATTAAACCTATCACATTCTCTAGATACCCCTTAGCACGTCAAGGAATATTATTTGGGGGTCCAGCCATGGAGAAGAGTTTAGATACTAGGAGAAATTAGGAACACACCCATTATGAAGAAATCACATTAGGATTCTCTTTTTAACCTGTTCCTTAAAACACTAGTGCTTAGGAAATCTATTAGAGGCAGAAGCAGTCAAGGGTAGCTTAGGGTTAGGGTTAGGGTTAGGGTTAGGTTTAGGGTACGGCTTAGGGTACGGGTTCGGGTACGGGTTCGGGTACGGCGTAGGGTATGGGTTAGCGTTAGGGTTAGGGTTAGTTTGAGGGTTAGGGCTCGGTTTAGGGTACGGGTTAGGATTAGGGTACGTGTTAGGGTTAGGGTACGCGTTAGGGTTAGGGTACGCGTTAGGGTTAGGGTAGTTATTAAACCTATCCCTCTGTCTAGATACCGCTTAGCACGTCAAGGAATATTATTTGGGGGTCCAGCCATGGAGAAGAGTTTAGACACTAGGAGAAGATAAGGAACACACCCATTATCAAGAAATCACATTAGGATTCTCTTTTTAACCTGTTCCTTAAAACACTAGTGCTTAGGAAATCTATTGGAGGCAGAAGCAGTCAAGGGTAGCTTAGGGTTAGGGTTAGGGTTAGGGTACGGCTTAGGGTACGGGTTCGGGTACGGGTTCGGGTACGGCATAGAGTATGGGTTAGGGTTAGGGTTAGGGTTAGTTTGAGGGTTAGGGCTCCATTTAGGGTACGAGTTACGATTAGGGTACGTGTTAGGGTTAGGGTAGGGGTTAGGGTTAGGGTACGCGTTACGGCTGGGGAAGTTATTAAACCTATCCCACTCTCTAGATACCCCTTAGCACGTCAAGGAATATTATTTGGGGGTCCAGCCATGGAGAAGAGTTTAGACACTAGGAGAAGATAAGGAACACACCCATTATCAAGAAATCACATTAGGATTCTCTTTTTAACCTGTTCCTTAAAACACTAGTGCTTAGGAAATCTATTGGAGGCAGAAGCAGTCAAGGGTAGCTTAGGGTTAGGGTTAGGGTTAGGGTACGGTTTAGGGTACGGGTTCGGGTACGGCGTAGGTTATGGGTTAGTGTTAGGGTTAGGGTTAGTTTGAGGGTTAGGCCTCGGTTTAGGGTACGGGTTAGGATTAGGGTACGTGTTAGGGTTAGGGTAGGGGTTAGGGTTAGGGTACGTGTTAGGGTTAGGGTAGTTATTAAAACTATCCCACTCTCTAGATACCCCTTAGCACGTCAAGGAATATTATTTGGGGGTCCAGCCATGGAGAAGAGTTTAGACACTAGGAGAAGATAAGGAACACACCCATTATCAAGAAATCACATTAGGATTCTCTTTTTAACCTGTTCCTTAAAACACTAGTGCTTAGGAAATCTATTGGAGGCAGAAGCAGTCAAGGGTGGCTTAGGGTTAGGGTTAGGGTACGGGTTCGGGTACGGGTTCGGGTACGGCGTAGGGTATGGGTTAGGGTTAGGGTTAGGGTTAGTTTGAGGGTTAGGGCTCGGTTTAGGGTACGGGTTAGGATTAGGGTACGTGTTAGGGTTAGGGTAGGGGTTAGGGTTAGGGTACGCGTTAGGGTTAGGGTAGTTATTAAACCTATCCCACTCTCTAGATACCCCTTAGCACGTCAAAGAATATTATTTGGGGGTCCAGCCATGGAGAAGAGTTTAGACACTAGGAGAAGATAAGGAACACACCCATTATCAAGAAATCACATTAGGATTCTCTTTTTAACCTGTTCCTTAAAACACTAGTGCTTAGGAAATCTATTGGAGGCAGAAGCAGTCAAGGGTAGCTTAGGGTTAGGGTTAGGGTTAGGGTTAGGGTACGGCTTAGGGTACGGGTTCGGGTACGGGTTCGGGTACGGCGTAGGGTATGGTTTAGGGTTAGGGTTAGGGTTAGTTTGAGGGTTAGGGCTCCGTTTAGGGAACGAGTTACGATTAGGGTACGTGTTAGGGTTAGGGTAGGGGTTAGGGTTAGGGTACGCGTTAGGGCTGGGGAAGTTATTAAACCTATCCCACTCTCTAGATACCCCTTAGCACGTCAAGGAATATTATTTGGGGGTCCAGCCATGGAGAAGAGTTTAGACACTAGGAGAAGATAAGGAACACACCCATTATCAAGAAATCACATTAGGATTCTCTTTTTAACCTGTTCCTTAAAACATTAGTGCTTAGGAAATCTATTGGAGGCAGAAGCAGTCAAGGGTAGCTTAGGTTTAGGGTTAGGGTTAGGGTTAGGGTTAGGGTACGGCTTAGGGTACGGGTTCGGGAACGGGTTTGGGTACGGCGTAGGGTATGGGTTAGGGTTAGGGTTAGGGTTAGTTTGAGGTTTAGGGCTCGGTTTAGGGTACGGGTTAGGATTAGGGTACGTGTTAGGGTTAGGGTAGGGGTTAGGGTTAGGGCACGTGTTAGGTTTAGGGTAGTTATTAAACCTATCCCACCCTCTAGATACCCCTTAGCACGTCAAGGAATATTATTTGGGGTTCCAGACACGGAGAAGAGTTTAGACACTAGGAGAAGATAAGAAACACACCCATTATCAAGAAATCACATTAGGATTCTCTTTTTAACCTGTTCCTTAAAACACTAGTGCTTAGGAAATCTATTGGAGGCAGAAGCAGTCAAGGGTAGCTTAGGGTTAGGGTTAGGGTTAGGGTTAGGGTTAGGGTACGGCTTAGGGTACGGGTTCGGGTACGGGTTCGGGTACGGCGTAGGGTATGGGTTAGCGTTAGGGTTAGGGTTAGTTTGAGGGTTAGGGCTCGGTTTAGGGTACGGGTTAGGATTAGGGTACGTGTTAGGGTTAGGGTACGCGTTAGGGTTAGGGTACGCGTTAGGGTTAGGGTAGTTATTAAACCTATCCCTCTGTCTAGATACCGCTTAGCACGTCAAGGAATATTATTTGGGGGTCCAGCCATGGAGAAGAGTTTAGACACTAGGAGAAGATAAGGAACACACCCATTATCAAGAAATCACATTAGTATTCTCTTTTTAACCTGTTCCTTAAAACACTAGTGCTTAGGAAATCTATTGGAGGCAGAAGCAGTCAAGGGTAGCTTAGGGTTAGGGTTAGGGTTAGGGTACGGCTTAGGGTACGGGTTCGGGTACGGGTTCGGGTACGGCGTAGAGTATGGGTTAGGGTTAGGGTTAGGGTTAGTTTGAGGGTTAGGGCTCCATTTAGGGTACGAGTTACGATTAGGGTACGTGTTAGGGTTAGGGTAGGGGTTAGGGTTAGGGTACGCGTTACGGCTGGGGAAGTTATTAAACCTATCCCACTCTCTAGATACCCCTTAGCACGTCAAGGAATATTATTTGGGGGTCCAGCCATGGAGAAGAGTTTAGACACTAGGAGAAGATAAGGAACACACCCATTATCAAGAAATCACATTAGGATTCTCTTTTTAACCTGTTCCTTAAAACACTAGTGCTTAGGAAATCTATTGGAGGCAGAAGCAGTCAAGGGTAGCTTAGGGTTAGGGTTAGGGTTAGGGTACGGTTTAGGGTACGGGTTCGGGTACGGCGTAGGTTATGGGTTAGTGTTAGTGTTAGGGTTAGTTTGAGGGTTAGGCCTCGGTTTAGGGTACGGGTTAGGATTAGGGTACGTGTTAGGGTTAGGGTAGGGGTTAGGGTTAGGGTACGTGTTAGGGTTAGGGTAGTTATTAAAACTATCCCACTCTCTAGATACCCCTTAGCACGTCAAGGAATATTATTTGGGGGTCCAGCCATGGAGAAGAGTTTAGACACTAGGAGAAGATAAGGAACACACCCATTATCAAGAAATCACATTAGGATTCTCTTTTTAACCTGTTCCTTAAAACACTAGTGCTTAGGAAATCTATTGGAGGCAGAAGCAGTCAAGGGTAGCTTAGGGTTATGGTTAGGGTTAGGGTTAGGGTACGGCTTAGGGTACGGGTTCGGGTACGGGTTCGGGTACGGCGTAGGGTATGGGTTAGGGTTAGGGTTAGGGTTAGTTTGAGCGTTAGGGCTCGGTTTAGGGTACGGGTTAGGATTAGGGTACGTGTTAGGGTTAGGGTAGGGGTTAGGGTTAGGGTACGCGTTAGGGTTAGGGTAGTTATTAAACCTATCCCACTCTCTAGATACCCCTTAGCACGTCAAGGAATATTATTTGGGGGTCCAGCCATGGAGAAGAGTTTAGACACTAGGAGAAGATAAGGAACACACCCATTATCAAGAAATCACATTAGGATTCTCTTTTTAACCTGTTCCTTAAAACACTAGTGCTTAGGAAATCTATTGGAGGCAGAAGCAGTCAAGGGTAGCTTAGGGTTAGGGTTAGGGTTAGGGCACGGCTTAGGGTACGGGTTCGGGTACGGGTTCGGGTACGGCGTAGGGTATGTGTTAGGGTTAGGGTTAGGGTTAGTTTGAGGGTTAGGGCTCCGTTTAGGGTACGAGTTACGATTAGGGTACGTGTTAGGGTTAGGGTAGTGGTTAGGGTTAGGGTACGCGTTAGGGCTGGGGAGGTTATTAAACCTATCCCACTCTCTAGATACCCCTTAGCACGTCAAGGAATATTATTTTGGCGTCCAGCCATGGAGAAGAGTTTAGACACTAGGAGAAGATAAGGAACACACCCATTATCAAGAAATCACATTAGGATTCTCTTTTTAACCTGTTCCTTAAAACACTAGTGCTTAGGAAATCTATTGGAGGCAGAAGCAGTCAAGGGTAGCTTAGGGTTAGGGTTAGGGTTAGGGTTAGGGTTAGGGTACGGCTTAGGGTACGGGTTCGGGAACGGGTTTGGGTACGGCGTAGGTTATGGGTTAGGGTTAGAGTTAGGGTTAGTTTGAGGTTTAGGGCTCAGTTTAGTGTACGGGTTAGGATTAGGGTACGTGTTAGGGTTAGGGTAGGGGTTAGGGTTAGGGCACGCGTTAGGGTTAGGGTAGTTATTAAACCTATCCCACTCTCTAGATACCCCTTAGCACGTCTAGGAATATTATTTTGGGGTCCAGCCATGGAGAAGAATTTAGACACTAGGAGAAGATACGGAACACACCTATTATCAAGAAATCACATTAGGATTCTCTTTTTAACCTGTTCCTTAAAACACTAGTGCTTAGGAAATCTATTGGAGGCAGAAGCAGTCAAGGGTAGCTTAGGGTTAGGGTTAGGGTTAGTGTTAGGGTACGGCTTAGGGTTCGGGTTCGGGTACGGGTTCGGGTACGGCGTAGGGTATGGGTTAGGGTTAGGGTTAGGTTTAGTTTGAGGGTTAGGGCTCGGTTTAGGGTACGCGTTAGGATTAGGGTATGTGTTAGGGATAGGGTAGGGGTTAGGGTTAGGGTACGTGTTAGGGTTAGGGTAGTTATTAAACCTATCCCACTCTCTAGATACCCCTTAGCACGTCAAGGAATATTATTTGGGGTTCTAGCCATGGAGAAGAGTTTAGACACTAGGAGAAGATAAGGAACACACCCATTATCAAGAAATCACATTAGGATTCTCTTTTTAACCTGTTCCTTAAAACACTAGTGTTAGGAAATCTATTGGAGGCAGAAGCAGTCAAGGGTAGCTTAGGGTTAGGGTTAGGGTTAGGGTTAGGGTTAGGGTACGGCTTAGGGTACGGGTTCGGGAACGGGTTCGGGTACGGCGTAGGGTATGGGTTAGGGTTAGGGTTAGGGTTAGTTTGAGGGTTAGGGCTCGGTTTAGGGTACGGGTTAGGATTAGGGTACGTGTTAGGGTTATGGTAGGGGTAGGGTTAGGGTACGCGTTAGGGTTAGGGTAGTTATTAAACCTATCCCACTCTCTAGATACCCCTTAGCACGTCAAGGAATATTATTTGGGGGTCCAGCCATGGAGAAGAGTTTAGACACTAGGAGAAGATAAGGAACACACCCATTATCAAGAAATCACATTAGGATTCTCTTTTTAAACTGTTCCTTAAAACACTAGTGCTTAGGAAATCTATTGGAGGCAGAAGCAGTCAAGGGTAGCTTAGGGTTAGGGTTAGGGTTAGGGTTAGGGTTAGTGTTAGGGTACGGCTTAGGGTACGGTTTCGGGTACGGGTTCGGGTACGGCGTAGGGTATGTGTTAGGGTTAGGGTTAGGGTTAGTTTGAGCGTTAGGGCTCGGTTTAGGGTACGGGTTAGGATTAGGGTACGTGTTAGGGTTAGGGTAGGGGTTAGGGTTAGGGTACGCGTTAGGGTTAGGGTACGCGTTAGGGTTAGGGTACGCGTTAGTGTTAGGTTAGTTATTAAACCTATCCCTCTGTCTAGATACCGCTTAGCACGTCAAGGAATATTATTTGGGGGTCCAGTCATGGAGAAGAGTTTAGACACTAGAGGAAGATAAGGAACACACCCATTATCAAGAAATCACATTAAGATTCTCTTTTTAAACTCTTCCTTAAAACACTAGTGCTTAGGAAATCTATTGGAGGCAGAAGCAGTCAAGGGTAGCTTAGGGTTAGGGTTAGGGTTAGGGTACGGCTTAGGGTACGGGTTCGGGTACGGGTTCGGGTACAGGTTCGGGTACGGCGTAGGGTATGGGTTAGGGTAAGGGTTAGGGTTAGTTTGAGGGTTAGGGCTCGGTTTAGGGTACGGGTTAGGATTACGGTACGTGTTAGTGTTAGGGTAGGGATTAGGGTTAGGGTACGCGTTAGGGTTAGGGTAGTTATTAAACCTATCCCACTCTCTAGATACCCCTTAGCACGTCAAGGAATATTATTTGGGGGTCCAGCCATGGAGAAGAGTTTAGACACTAGGAGAAGATAAGGAACACACCCATTATCAAGAAATCACATTAGGATTCTCTTTTTAACCTGTTCCTTAAAACACTAGTGCTTAGGAAATCTATTGGAGGCAGAAGCAGTCAAGGGTGGCTTAGGGTTAGGGTTAGGGTACGGGTTCGGGTACGGGTTCGGGTACGGCGTAGGGTATGGGTTAGGGTTAGGGTTAGGGTTAGTTTGAGGGTTAGGGCTCGGTTTAGGGTACGGGTTAGGATTAGGGTACGTGTTAGGGTTAGGGTAGGGGTTAGGGTTAGGGTACGCGTTAGGGTTAGGGTAGTTATTAAACCTATCCCACTCTCTAGATACCCCTTAGCACGTCAAGGAATATTATTTGGGGGTCCAGCCATGGAGAAGAGTTTAGACACTAGGAGAAGATAAGGAACACACCCATTATCAAGAAATCACATTAGGATTCTCTTTTTAACCTGTTCCTTAAAACACTAGTGCTTAGGAAATCTATTGGAGGCAGAAGCAGTCAAGGGTAGCTTAGGGTTAGGGTTAGGGTTAGGGTTAGGGTACGGCTTAGGGTACGGGTTCGGGTACGGGTTCGGGTACGGCGTAGGGTATGGGTTAGGGTTAGGGTTAGGGTTAGTTTGAGGGTTAGGGCTCCGTTTAGGGAACGAGTTACGATTAGGGTACGTGTTAGGGTTAGGGTAGGGGTTAGGGTTAGGGTACGCGTTAGGGCTGGGGAAGTTATTAAACCTATCCCACTCTCTAGATACCCCTTAGCACGTCAAGGAATATTATTTGGGGGTCCAGCCATGGAGAAGAGTTTAGACACTAGGAGAAGATAAGGAACACACCCATTATCAAGAAATCACATTAGGATTCTCTTTTTAACCTGTTCCTTAAAACACTAGTGCTTAGGAAATCTATTGGAGGCAGAAGCAGTCAAGGGTAGCTTAGGTTTAGGGTTAGGGTTAGGGTTAGGGTTAGGGTACGGCTTAGGGTACGGGTTCGGGAACGGGTTTGGGTACGGCGTAGGGTATGGGTTAGGGTTAGGGTTAGGGTTAGTTTGAGGTTTAGGGCTCGGTTTAGGGTACGGGTTAGGATTAGGGTACGTGTTAGGGTTAGGGTAGGGGTTAGGGTTAGGGCACGCGTTAGGTTTAGGGTAGTTATTAAACCTATCCCACCCTCTAGATACCCCTTAGCACGTCAAGGAATATTATTTGGGGTTCCAGACACGGAGAAGAGTTTAGACACTAGGAGAAGATAAGAAACACACCCATTATCAAGAAATCACATTAGGATTCTCTTTTTAACCTGTTCCTTAAAACACTAGTGCTTAGGAAATCTATTGGAGGCAGAAGCAGTCAAGGGTAGCTTAGGGTTAGGGTTAGGGTTAGGGTTAGGTTTAGGGTACGGCTTAGGGTACGGGTTCGGGAACGGGTTCGGGTACGGCGTAGGGTATGGGTTAGGGTCAGGGTTAGGGTTAGTTTGAGGGTTAGGGCTCGGTTTAGGGTACGGGTTAGGATTAGGGTACGTGTCAGGGTTAGGGTAGGGGTTAGGGTTAGGGTACGCGTTAGGGTTAGGGTAGTTATTAAACCTATCACATTCTCTAGATACCCCTTAGCACGTCAAGGAATATTATTTGGGGGTCCAGCCATGGAGAAGAGTTTAGATACTAGGAGAAGATTAGGAACACACCCATTATGAAGAAATCACATTAGGATTCTCTTTTTAACCTGTTCCTTAAAACACTAGTGCTTAGGAAATCTATTAGAGGCAGAAGCAGTCAAGGGTAGCTTAGGGTTAGGGTTAGGGTTAGGGTTAGGTTTAGGGTACGGCTTAGGGTACGGGTTCGGGTACGGGTTCGGGTACGGCGTAGGGTATGGGTTAGCGTTAGGGTTAGGGTTAGTTTGAGGGTTAGGGCTCGGTTTAGGGTACGGGTTAGGATTAGGGTACGTGTTAGGGTTAGGGTACGCGTTAGGGTTAGGGTACGTGTTAGGGTTAGGGTAGTTATTAAACCTATCCCTCTGTCTAGATACCGCTTAGCACGTCAAGGAATATTATTTGGGGGTCCAGCCATGGAGAAGAGTTTAGACACTAGGAGAAGATAAGGAACACACCCATTATCAAGAAATCACATTAGGATTCTCTTTTTAACCTGTTCCTTAAAACACTAGTGCTTAGGAAATCTATTGGAGGCAGAAGCAGTCAAGGGTGGCTTAGGGTTAGGGTTAGGGTACGGGTTCGGGTACGGGTTCGGGTACGGCGTAGGGTATGGGTTAGGGTTAGGGTTAGGGTTAGTTTGAGGGTTAGGGCTCGGTTTAGGGTACGGGTTAGGATTAGGGTACGTGTTAGGGTTAGTGTAGGGGTTAGGGTTAGGGTACGCGTTAGGGTTAGGGTAGTTATTAAACCTATCCCACTCTCTAGATACCCCTTAGCACGTCAAAGAATATTATTTGGGGGTCCAGCCATGGAGAAGAGTTTAGACACTAGGAGAAGATAAGGAACACACCCATTATCAAGAAATCACATTAGGATTCTCTTTTTAACCTGTTCCTTAAAACACTAGTGCTTAGGAAATCTATTGGAGGCAGAAGCAGTCAAGGGTAGCTTAGGGTTAGGGTTAGGGTTAGGGTTAGGGTACGGCTTAGGGTACGGGTTCGGGTACGGGTTCGGGTACGGCGTAGGGTATGGGTTAGGGTTAGGGTTAGGGTTAGTTTGAGGGTTAGGGCTCCGTTTAGGGAACGAGTTACGATTAGGGTACGTGTTAGGGTTAGGGTAGGGGTTAGGGTTAGGGTACGCGTTAGGGCTGGGGAAGTTATTAAACCTATCCCACTCTCTAGATACCCCTTAGCACGTCAAGGAATATTATTTGGGGGTCCAGCCATGGAGAAGAGTTTAGACACTAGGAGAAGATAAGGAACACACCCATTATCAAGAAATCACATTAGGATTCTCTTTTGAACCTGTTCCTTAAAACACTAGTGCTTAGGAAATCTATTGGAGGCAGAAGCAGTCAAGGGTAGCTTAGGTTTAGGGTTAGGGTTAGGGTTAGGGTACGGCTTAGGGTACGGGTTCGGGAACGGGTTTGGGTACGGCGTAGGGTATGGGTTAGGGTTAGGGTTAGGGTTAGTTTGAGGTTTAGGGCTCGGTTTAGGGTACGGGTTAGGATTAGGGTACGTGTCAGGGTTAGGGTAGGGGTTAGGGTTAGGGTACGCGTTAGGGTTAGGGTAGTTATTAAACCTATCACATTCTCTAGATACCCCCTAGCACGTCAAGGAATATTATTTGGGGGTCCAGCCATGGAGAAGAGTTTAGATACTAGGAGAAGATTAGGAACACACCCATTATGAAGAAATCACATTAGGATTCTCTTTTTAACCTGTTCCTTAAAACACTAGTGCTTAGGAAATCTATTAGAGGCAGAAGCAGTCAAGGGTAGCTTAGGGTTAGGGTTAGGGTTAGGGTTAGGTTTAGGGTACGGCTTAGGGTACGGGTTCGGGTACGGGTTCGGGTACGGCGTAGGGTATGGGTTAGCGTTATGGTTAGGGTTAGTTTGAGGGTTAGGGCTCGGTTTAGGGTACGGGTTAGGATTAGGGTACGTGTTAGGGTTAGGGTACGCGTTAGGGTTAGGGTACGCGTTAGGGTTAGGGTAGTTATTAAACCTATCCCTCTGTCTAGATACCGCTTAGCACGTCAAGGAATATTATTTGGGGGTCCAGCCATGGAGAAGAGTTTAGACACTAGGAGAAGATAAGGAACACACCCATTATCAAGAAATCACATTAGGATTCTCTTTTTAACCTGTTCCTTAAAACACTAGTGCTTAGGAAATCTATTGGAGGCAGAAGCAGTCAAGGGTAGCTTAGGGTTAGGGTTAGGGTTAGGGTACGGCTTAGGGTACGGGTTCGGGTACGGGTTCGGGTACGGCGTAGAGTATGGGTTAGGGTTAGGGTTAGGGTTAGTTTGAGGGTTAGGGCTCCATTTAGGGTACGAGTTACGATTAGGGTACGTGTTAGGGTTAGGGTAGGGGTTAGGGTTAGGGTACGCGTTACGGCTGGGGAAGTTATTAAACCTATCCCACTCTCTAGATACCCCTTAGCACGTCAAGGAATATTATTTGGGGGTCCAGCCATGGAGAAGAGTTTAGACACTAGGAGAAGATAAGGAACACACCCATTATCAAGAAATCACATTAGGATTCTCTTTTTAACCTGTTCCTTAAAACACTAGTGCTTAGGAAATCTATTGGAGGCAGAAGCAGTCAAGGGTAGCTTAGGGTTAGGGTTAGGGTTAGGGTTAGGGTTAGGGTACGGCTTAGGGTACGGGTTCGGGAACGGGTTTGGGTATGGCGTAGGGTATGGGTTAGGGTTAGGGTTAGGGTTAGTTTGAGGTTTAGGGCTCGGTTTAGGGTACGGGTTAGGATTAGGGTACGTGTTAGGGTTACGGTAGGGGTTAGGGTTAGGGCACGCGTTAGGTTTAGGGTAGTTATTAAACCTATCCCACCCTCTAGATACCCCTTAGCACGTCAAGGAATATTATTTGGGGGTCCAGCCATGGAGAAGAGTTTAGATACTAGGAGAAGATAAGGAACACACCCATTATCAAGAAATCACATTAGGATTCTCTTTTTAACCTGTTCCTTAAAACACTAGTGCTTAGGAAATCTATTAGAGGCAGAAGCAGTCAAGGGTAGCTTAGGGTTAGGGTTAGGGTTAGGGTTAGGTTTAGGGTACGGCTTAGGGTACGGGTTCGGGTACGGATTCGGGTACGGCGTAGGGTATGGGTTAGCGTTAGGGTTAGGGTTAGTTTGAGGGTTAGGGCTCAGTTTAGGGTACGGGTTAGGATTAGGGTACGTGTTAGGGTTAGGGTACGCGTTAGGGTTAGGGTACGCGTTAGGGTTAGGGTAGTTATTAAACCTATCCCTCTGTCTAGATACCGCTTAGCACGTCAAGGAATATTATTTGGGGGTCCAGCCATGGAGAAGAGTTTAGACACTAGGAGAAGATAAGGAACACACCCATTATCAAGAAATCACATTAGGATTCTCTTTTTAACCTGTTACTTAAAACACTAGTGCTTAGGAAATCTATTGGAGGCAGAAGCAGTCAAGGGTAGCTTAGGGTTAGGGTACGGCTTAGGGTATGGGTTCGGGTACGGGTTCGGTTACGGCGTAGGGTATGGGTTAGGGTTAGGGTTAGGGTTAGTTTGAGGGTTAGGCTTCGGTTTAGGGTACGGGTTAGGATTAGGGTACGTGTTAGGGTTAGGGTAGGTGTTAGGGTTAGGGTACGTGTTAGGGTTAGGGTAGTTATTAAAACTATCCCACTCTCTAGATACCCCTTAGCACGTCAAGGAATATTATTTGGGGGTCCAGCCATGGAGAAGAGTTTAGACACTAGGAGAAGATAAGGAACACACTCATTATCAAGAAATCACATTAGGATTCTCTTTTTAAACTGTTCCTTAAAACACTAGTGCTTAGGAAATCTATTGGAGGCAGAAGCAGTCAAGGGTAGCTTAGGGTTACGGTTAGGGTTAGGGTTAGGGTAAGGGTACGGCTTAGGGTACGGCTTAGGTTACGGGTTCGGGTACGGGTTCGGGTACGGCGTAGGGTATGGGTTAGGGTTAGGGTTAGGGTTAGTTTGAGCGTTAGGGCTCGGTTTAGGGTACGGGTTAGGATTAGGGTACGAGTTAGGGTTAGGGTAGGGGTTAGGGTTAGGGTACGCGTTAGTGTTAGGGTAGTTATTAAACCTATCCCTCTGTCTAGATACCGCTTAGCACGTCAAGGAATATTATTTGGGGGTCCAGCCATGGAGAAGAGTTTAGACACTAGGCGAAGATAAGGAACACACCCATTATCAAGAAATCACATTAGGATTCTCTTTTTAACCTGTTCCTTAAAACACTAGTGCTTAGGAAATCTATTGGAGGCAGAAGCAGTCAAGGGTAGCTTAGGGTTAGGGTTAGGGTTAGGGTACGGCTTAGGGTACGGGTTCGGGTACGGGTTCGGGTACGGCGTAGGGTATGGGTTAGGGTTAGGGTTAGGGTTAGTTTGAGGGTTAGGGCTCCGTTTAGGGTACGAGTTACGATTAGGGTACGTGTTAGGGTTAGGGTAGGTGTTAGGGTTAGGGTACGCATTAGGGCTGGGGAAGTTATTAAACCTATCCCACTCTCTAGATACCCCTTAGCACGTCAAGGAATATTATTTGGGCGTCCAGCAATGGAGAAGAGTTTAGACACTATGAGAAGATAAGGAACACACCCATTATCAAGAAATCACATTAGGATTCTCTTTTTAACCTGTTCCTTAAAACACTATTGCTTAGGAAATCTATTGGAGGCAGAAGCAGTCAAGGGTAGCTTAGGGTTAGGGTTAGGTTTAGGGTTAGGGTTAGGGTACGGCTTAGGGTACGGGTTCGGGAACGGGTTTCGGTACGGCGTAGGGTATGGGTTAGGGTTAGAGTTAGGGTTAGTTTGAGGTTTAGGGCTCGGTTTAGTGTACGGGTTAGGATTAGGGTACGTGTTAGGGTTAGGGTAGGGGTTAGGGTTAGGGCACGTGTTAGGGTTAGGGTAGTTATTAAACCTATCCCACTCTCTAGATACCCCTTAGCACGTCAAGGAATATTATTTGGGGGTCCAGACACGGAGAAGAGTTTAGACACTAGGAGAAGATAAGAAACACACCCATTATCAAGAAATCACATTAGGATTCTCTTTTTAACCTGTTCCTTAAAACACTAGTGCTTAGGAAATCTATTGGAGGCAGAAGCAGTCAAGGGTAGCTTAGGGTTAGGGTTAGGGTTAGGGTTAGGGTTAGGGTACGGCTTAGGGTACGGGTTCGGGAACGGGTTCGGGTACGGCGTAGGGTATGGGTTAGGGTTAGGATTAGGGTTATTTTGAGTGTTAGGGCACGGTTTAGGGTACAGGTTAGGATTAGGGTACGTGTTAGGGTTAGGGTAGGGGTTAGGGTTAGGGTACGCGTTAGGGTTAGGGTAGTTATTAAACCTATCCCACTCTCTAGATACCACTTAGCACGTCAAGGAATATTATTTGGGGGTCCAGCCATGGAGAAGAGTTTAGACACTAGGAGAAGATAAGGAACACACTCATTATCAAGAAATCACATTAGGATTCTCTTTTTAAACTGTTCCTTAAAACACTAGTGCTTAGGAAATCTATTGGAGGCAGAAGCAGTCAAGGGTAGCTTAGGGTTAGGGTTAGGGTTAGGGTTAGGGTTAGGGTTAGGGTACGGCTTAGGGTACGGGTTCGGGTACGGGTTCGGGTACGGCGTAGGGTATGGGTTAGGGTTAGGGTTAGGGTTAGTTTGAGCGTTAGGGCTCGGTTTAGGGTACGGGTTAGGATTAGGGTACGTGTTAGGGTTAGGGTAGGGGTTAGGGTTAGGGTACGCGTTAGGGTTAGGGTAGTTATTAAACCTATCCCACTCTCTAGATACCCCTTAGCACGTCAAGGAATATTATTTGGGGGTCCAGCCATGGAGAAGAGTTTAGACACTAGGAGAAGATAAGGAACACACCCATTATCAAGAAATCACATTAGGATTCTCTTTTTAACCTGTTCCTTAAAACACTAGTGCTTAGGAAATCTATTGGAGGCAGAAGCAGTCAAGGGTAGCTTAGGGTTAGTGTTAGGGTTAGGGTACGGCTTAGGGTACGGGTTCGGGTACGGGTTCGGGTACGGCGTAGGGTATGGGTTAGGGTTAGGGTTAGGGTTAGTTTGAGGGTTAGGGCTCCGTTTAGGGTACGAGTTACGATTAGGGTACGTGTTAGGGTTAGGGTAGGGGTTAGGGTTAGGGTACGCGTTAGGGCTGGGGAAGTTATTAAACCTATCCCACTCTCTAGATAACCCTTAGCACGTCAAGGAATATTATTTGGGCGTCCAGCAATGGAGAAGAGTTTAGACACTAGGAGAAGATAAGGAACACACCCATTATCAAGAAATCACATTAGGATTCTCTTTTTAACCTGTTCCTTAAAACACTAGTGCTTAGGAAATCTATTGGAGGCAGATGCAGTCAAGGGTAGCTTAGGGTTAGGGTTAGGGTTAGGGTTAGGGTACGGCTTAGGGTACGGGTTCGGGAACGGGTTCGGGTACGGCGTAGGGTATGGGTTAGGGTTAGGATTAGGGTTATTTTGAGTGTTAGGGCACGGTTTAGGGTACAGGTTAGGATTAGGGTACGTGTTAGGGTTAGGGTAGGGGTTAGGGTTAGGGTACGCGTTAGGGTTAGGGTAGTTATTAAACCTATCCCACTCTCTAGATACCACTTAGCACGTCAAGGAATATTATTTGGGGGTCCAGCCATGGAGAAGAGTTTAGACACTAGGAGAAGATAAGGAACACACTCATTATCAAGAAATCACATTAGGATTCTCTTTTTAAACTGTTCCTTAAAACACTAGTGCTTAGGAAATCTATTGGAGGCAGAAGCAGTCAAGGGTAGCTTAGGGTTAGGGTTAGGGTTAGGGTTAGGGTTAGGGTAAGGGTACGGCTTAGGGTACGGGTTCGGGTACGGGTTCGGGTACGGCGTAGGGTATGGGTTAGGGTTAGGGTTAGGGTTAGTTTGAGCGTTAGGGCTCAGTTTAGGGTACGGGTTAGGATTAGGGTACGTGTTAGGGTTAGGGTAGGGGTTAGGGTTAGGGTACGCGTTAGGGTTAGGGTAGTTATTAAACCTATCCCACTCTCTAGATACCCCTTAGCACGTCAAGGAATATTATTTGGGGGTCCAGCCATGGAGAAGAGTTTAGACACTAGGAGAAGATAAGGAACACACCCATTATCAAGAAATCACATTAGGATTCTCTTTTGAACCTGTTCCTTAAAACACTAGTGCTTAGGAAATCTATTGGAGGCAGAAGCAGTCAAGGGTAGCTTAGGGTTAGGGTTAGGGTTAGGGTACGGCTTAGGGTACGGGTTCGGGTACGGCGTAGGGCATGGGTTAGGGTTAGGGTTAGGGTTAGTTTGAGGGTTAGGCCTCGGTTTAGGGTACGGGTTAGGATTAGGGTACGTGTTAGGGTTAGGGTAGGGGTTAGGGTTAGGGTACGTGTTAGGGTTAGGGTAGTTATTAAACCTATCCCACTCTCTAGATACCCCTTAGCACGTCAAGGAATATTATTTGGGGGTCCAGCCATGGAGAAGAGTTTAGACACTAGGAGAAGATAAGGAACACACCCATTATCAAGAAATCACATTAGGATTCTCTTTTTAACCTGTTCCTTAAAACACTAGTGCTTAGGAAATCTATTGGAGGCAGAAGCAGTCAAGGGTAGCTTAGGGTTAGGGTTAGTGTTAGGGTTAGGGTTAGGGTTAGGGTACGGCTTAGGGTACGGGTTCGGGTACGGGTTCGGGTACGGCGTAGGGTATGGGTTAGCGTTAGGGTTAGGGTTAGTTTGAGGGTTAGGGCTCGGTTTAGGGTACGGGTTAGGATTAGGGTACGTGTTAGGGTTAGGGTACGTGTTAGGGTTAGGGAACGCGTTAGGGTTAGGGTAGTTATTAAATCTATCCCTCTGTCTAGATACCGCTTAGCACGTCAAGGAATATTATTTGGGGGTCCAGTCATGGAGAAGAGTTCAGACACTAGGAGAAGATAAGGAACACACCCATTATCAAGAAATCACATTAGGATTCTCTTTTTAACCTGTTCCTTAAAACACTAGTGCTTAGGAAATCTATTGGAGGCAGAAGCAGTCAAGGGTAGCTTAGGGTTAGGTTTAGGGTTAGGGTACGGCTTAGGGTACGGGTTCGGGTACGAGTTCGGGTACGGGTTCGGATACGGCGTAGGGTATGGGTTTGGGTTAGGGTTAGGGTTAGTTTGAGGTTTAGGGCTCGGTTTAGGGTACGGTTTAGGATTAGGGTACGTGTTAGGGTTAGGGTAGGGGTTAGGGTTAGGGTACGCGTTAGGGTTAGGGTAGTTATTAAACCTATCCCACTCTCTAGATACCCCTTAGCACGTCAAGGAATATTATTTGGGGGTCCAGCCATGGAGAAGAGTTTAGACACTAGGAGAAGATAAGGAACACACCCATTATCAAGAAATCACATTAGGATTCTCTTTTTAACCTGTTCCTTAAAACACTAGTCCTTAGGAAATCTATTGGAGGCAGAAGCAGTCAAGGGTGGCTTAGGTTTAGGGTTAGGGTTAGGGTTAGGGTTAGGGTACGGCTTAGGGTACGGGTTCGGGAACGGGTTCGGGTACGGCGTAGGGTATGGGTTAGGGTTAGGGTTAGGGTTACTTTGAGGGTTAGGGCTCGGTTTAGGGTACGGGTTAGGATTAGGGTACGTGTCAGGGTTAGGGTAGGGGTTAGGGTTAGGGTACGCGTTAGGGTTAGGGTAGTTATTAAACCTATCCCACTGTCTAGGTACCCCTTAGCACGTCAAGGAATATTATTTGGGGGTCCAGCCATGGAGAAGAGTTTAGACACTAGGAGAAGATAAGGAACACACCCATTATCAAGAAATCACATTAGGATTCTCTTTTTAACCTGTTCCTTAAAACACTAGTGCTTAGGAAATCTATTGGAGGCAGAAGCAGTCAAGGGTAGCTTAGGATTAGGGTTAGGGTTAGGGTACGGCTTAGGGTACGGGTTCGGGTACGGGTTCGGTTACGGGTTCGGGTACGGCGTAGGGTATGGGATAGGGTTAGGGTTAGGGTTAGTTTGAGGGTTAGGGCTCGGTTTAGGGTACGGGTTAGGATTAGGGTACGTGTTAGGGTTAGGGTAGGGGTTAGGGTTAGGGTACGCGTTAGGGTTAGGGTAGTTATTAAACCTATCCCACTCTCTAGATACCCCTTAGCACGTCAAGGAATATTATTTGGGGGTCCAGCCATGGAGAAGAGTTTAGACACTAGGAGAAGATAAGGAACACACCCATTATCAAGAAATCACATTAGGATTCTGTTTTTAACCTGTTCCTTAAAACACTAGTGCTTAGGAAATCTATTGGAGGCAGAAGCAGTCAAGGGAAGCTTAGGGTTAGGGTTAGGGTTAGGGTTAGGGTTAGGGTACGGTTTAGGGTATGGTTTCGGGAACGGGTTCGGGTACGGCGTAGGGTATGGGTTAGGGTTAGGGTTAGGGTTAGTTTGAGGGTTAGGGCTCGGTTTAGGGTACGGGTTAGGATTAGGGTACGTGTTAGGGTTAGGGTAGGGGTTAGGGTTAGGGTACGCGTTAGGGTTAGGGTAGTTATTAAACCTATCCCACTCTCTAGATACCCCTTAGCACGTCTAGGAATATTATTTGGGGGTCCAGCCATGGAGAAGAGTTTAGACACTAGGAGAAGATAAGGAACACACTCATTATCAAGAAATCACATTAGGATTCTCTTTTTAAACTGTTCCTTAAAACACTAGTGCTTAGGAAATCTATTGGAGGCAGAAGCAGTCAAGGGTAGATTAGGGTTAGGGTTAGGGTTAGGGTTAGGGTACGGCTTAGGGTACGGGTTCGGGTACGGGTTCGGGTACGGCGTAGGGTATGGGTTAGGGTTAGGTTTAGGGTTAGTTTGAGGGTTAGGGCTCCGTTTAGGGAACGAGTTACGATTAGGGTACGTGTTAGGGTTAGGGTAGGGGTTAGGGTTAGGGTACGCGTTAGGGCTGGGGAAGTTATTAAACCTATCCCACTCTCTAGATACCCCTTAGCACGTCAAGGAATATTATTTGGGGGTCCAGCCATGGAGAAGAGTTTAGACACTAGGAGAAGATAAGGAACACACCCATTATCAAGAAATCACATTAGGATTCTCTTTTTAACCTGTTCCTTAAAACACTAGTGCTTAGGAAATCTATTGGAGGCAGAAGCAGTCAAGGGTAGCTTAGGTTTAGGGTTAGGGTTAGGGTTAGGGTACGGCTTAGGGTACGGGTTCGGGAACGGGTTTGGGTACGGCGTAGGGTATGGGTTAGGGTTAGGGTTAGGGTTAGTTTGAGGTTTAGGGCTCGGTTTAGGGTACGGGTTAGGATTAGGGTACGTGTTAGGGTTAGGGTAGGGGTTAGGTTTAGGGCACGCGTTAGGTTTAGGGTAGTTATTAAACCTATCCCACCCTCTAGATACCCCTTAGCACGTCAAGGAATATTATTTGGGGTTCCAGACACGGAGAAGAGTTTAGACACTAGGAGAAGATAAGAAACACACCCATTATCAAGAAATCACATTAGGATTCTCTTTTTAACCTGTTCCTTAAAACACTAGTGCTTAGGAAATCTATTGGAGGCAGAAGCAGTCAAGGGTAGCTTAGGGTTAGGGTTAGGGTTAGGGTTAGGGTTAGGGTACGGCTTAGGGTACGGGTTCGGGAACGGGTTCGGGTACGGCGTAGGGTATGGGTTAGGGTCAGGGTTAGGGTTAGTTTGAGGGTTAGGGCTCGGTTTAGGGTACGGGTTAGGATTAGGGTACGTGTCAGGGTTAGGGTAGGGGTTAGGGTTAGGGTACGCGTTAGGGTTAGGGTAGTTATTAAACCTATCACATTCTCTAGATACCCCTTAGCACGTCAAGGAATATTATTTGGGGGTCCAGCCATGGAGAAGAGTTTAGATACTAGGAGAAGATTAGGAACACACCCATTATGAAGAAATCACATTAGGATTCTCTTTTTAACCTGTTCCTTAAAACACTAGTGCTTAGGAAATCTATTAGAGGCAGAAGCAGTCAAGGGTAGCTTAGGGTTAGGGTTAGGGTTAGGGTTAGGTTTAGGGTACGGCTTAGGGTACGGGTTCGGGTACGGGTTCGGGTACGGCGTAGGGTATGGGTTAGCGTTAGGGTTAGGGTTAGTTTGAGGGTTAGGGCTCGGTTTAGGGTACGGGTTAGGATTAGGGTACGTGTTAGGGTTAGGGTACGCGTTAGGGTTAGGGTACGCGTTAGGGTTAGGGTAGTTATTAAACCTATCCCTCTGTCTAGATACCGCTTAGCACGTCAAGGAATATTATTTGGGGGTCCAGCCATGGAGAAGAGTTTAGACACTAGGAGAAGATAAGGAACACACCCATTATCAAGAAATCACATTAGGATTCTCTTTTGAACCTGTTCCTTAAAACACTAGTGCTTAGGAAATCTATTGGAGGCAGAAGCAGTCAAGGGTAGCTTAGGGTTAGGGTTAGGGTTAGGGTTAGGGTTAGGGTACGGCTTAGGGTACGGGTTCGGGAACGGGTTTGGGTACGGCGTAGGGTATGGGTTAGGGTTAGGGTTAGGGTTAGTTTGAGGTTTAGGGCTCGGTTTAGGGTACGGGTTAGGATTAGGGTACGTGTTAGGGTTAGGGTAGGGGTTAGGGTTAGGGCACGCGTTAGGTTTAGGGTAGTTATTAAACCTATCCCACCCTCTAGATACCCCTTAGCACGTCAAGGAATATTATTTGGGGTTCCAGACACGGAGAAGAGTTTAGACACTAGGAGAAGATAAGAAACACACCCATTATCAAGAAATCACATTAGGATTCTCTTTTTAACCTGTTCCTTAAAACACTAGTGCTTAGGAAATCTATTGGAGGCAGAAGCAGTCAAGGGTAGCTTAGGGTTAGGGTTAGGGTTAGGGTTAGGTTTAGGGTACGGCTTAGGGTACGGGTTCGGGAACGGGTTCGGGTACGGCGTAGGGTATGGGTTAGGGTCAGGGTTAGGGTTAGTTTGAGGGTTAGGGCTCGGTTTAGGGTACGGGTTAGGATTAGGGTACGTGTCAGGGATAGGGTAGGGGTTAGGGTTAGGGTACGCGTTAGGGTTAGGGTAGTTATTAAACCTATCACATTCTCTAGATACCCCTTAGCACGTCAAGGAATATTATTTGGGGGTCCAGCCATGGAGAAGAGTTTAGATACTAGGAGAAGATTAGGAACACACCCATTATGAAGAAATCACATTAGGATTCTCTTTTTAACCTGTTCCTTAAAACACTAGTGCTTAGGAAATCTATTAGAGGCAGAAGCAGTCAAGGGTAGCTTAGGGTTAGGGTTAGGGTTAGGGTTAGGTTTAGGGTACGGCTTAGGGTACGGGTTCGGGTACGGGTTCGGGTACGGCGTAGGGTATGGGTTAGCGTTAGGGTTAGGGTTAGTTTGAGGGTTAGGGCTCGGTTTAGGGTACGGGTTAGGATTAGGGTACGTGTTAGGGTTAGGGTACGCGTTAGGGTTAGGGTACGTGTTAGGGTTAGGGTAGTTATTAAACCTATCCCTCTGTCTAGATACCGCTTAGCACGTCAAGGAATATTATTTGGGGGTCCAGCCATGGAGAAGAGTTTAGACACTAGGAGAAGATAAGGAACACACCCATTATCAAGAAATCACATTAGGATTCTCTTTTTAACCTGTTCCTTAAAACACTAGTGCTTAGGAAATCTATTGGAGGCAGAAGCAGTCAAGGGTGGCTTAGGGTTAGGGTTAGGGTACGGGTTCGGGTACGGGTTCGGGTACGGCGTAGGGTATGGGTTAGGGTTAGGGTTAGGGTTAGTTTGAGGGTTAGGGCTCGGTTTAGGGTACGGGTTAGGATTAGGGTACGTGTTAGGGTTAGGGTAGGGGTTAGGGTTAGGGTACGCGTTAGGGTTAGGGTAGTTATTAAACCTATCCCACTCTCTAGATACCCCTTAGCACGTCAAAGAATATTATTTGGGGGTCCAGCCATGGAGAAGAGTTTAGACACTAGGAGAAGATAAGGAACACACCCATTATCAAGAAATCACATTAGGATTCTCTTTTTAACCTGTTCCTTAAAACACTAGTGCTTAGGAAATCTATTGGAGGCAGAAGCAGTCAAGGGTAGCTTAGGGTTAGGGTTAGGGTTAGGGTTAGGGTACGGCTTAGGGTACGGGTTCGGGTACGGGTTCGGGTACGGCGTAGGGTATGGGTTAGGGTTAGGGTTAGGGTTAGTTTGAGGGTTAGGGCTCCGTTTAGGGAACGAGTTACGATTAGGGTACGTGTTAGGGTTAGGGTAGGGGTTAGGGTTAGGGTACGCGTTAGGGCTGGGGAAGTTATTAAACCTATCCCACTCTCTAGATACCCCTTAGCACGTCAAGGAATATTATTTGGGGGTCCAGCCATGGAGAAGAGTTTAGACACTAGGAGAAGATAAGGAACACACCCATTATCAAGAAATCACATTAGGATTCTCTTTTTAACCTGTTCCTTAAAACACTAGTGCTTAGGAAATCTATTGGAGGCAGAAGCAGTCAAGGGTAGCTTAGGTTTAGGGTTAGGGTTAGGGTTAGGGTACGGCTTAGGGTACGGGTTCGGGAACGGGTTTGGGTACGGCGTAGGGTATGGGTTAGGGTTAGGGTTAGGGTTAGTTTGAGGTTTAGGGCTCGGTTTAGGGTACGGGTTAGGATTAGGGTACGTGTCAGGGTTAGGGTAGGGGTTAGGGTTAGGGTACGCGTTAGGGTTAGGGTAGTTATTAAACCTATCACATTCTCTAGATACCCCCTAGCACGTCAAGGAATATTATTTGGGGGTCCAGCCATGGAGAAGAGTTTAGATACTAGGAGAAGATTAGGAACACACCCATTATGAAGAAATCACATTAGGATTCTCTTTTTAACCTGTTCCTTAAAACACTAGTGCTTAGGAAATCTATTAGAGGCAGAAGCAGTCAAGGGTAGCTTAGGGTTAGGGTTAGGGTTAGGGTTAGGTTTAGGGTACGGCTTAGGGTACGGGTTCGGGTACGGGTTCGGGTACGGCGTAGGGTATGGGTTAGCGTTATGGTTAGGGTTAGTTTGAGGGTTAGGGCTCGGTTTAGGGTACGGGTTAGGATTAGGGTACGTGTTAGGGTTAGGGTACGCGTTAGGGTTAGGGTACGCGTTAGGGTTAGGGTAGTTATTAAACCTATCCCTCTGTCTAGATACCGCTTAGCACGTCAAGGAATATTATTTGGGGGTCCAGCCATGGAGAAGAGTTTAGACACTAGGAGAAGATAAGGAACACACCCATTATCAAGAAATCACATTAGGATTCTCTTTTTAACCTGTTCCTTAAAACACTAGTGCTTAGGAAATCTATTGGAGGCAGAAGCAGTCAAGGGTAGCTTAGGGTTAGGGTTAGGGTTAGGGTACGGCTTAGGGTACGGGTTCGGGTACGGGTTCGGGTACGGCGTAGAGTATGGGTTAGGGTTAGGGTTAGGGTTAGTTTGAGGGTTAGGGCTCCATTTAGGGTACGAGTTACGATTAGGGTACGTGTTAGGGTTAGGGTAGGGGTTAGGGTTAGGGTACGCGTTACGGCTGGGGAAGTTATTAAACCTATCCCACTCTCTAGATACCCCTTAGCACGTCAAGGAATATTATTTGGGGGTCCAGCCATGGAGAAGAGTTTAGACACTAGGAGAAGATAAGGAACACACCCATTATCAAGAAATCACATTAGGATTCTCTTTTTAACCTGTTCCTTAAAACACTAGTGCTTAGGAAATCTATTGGAGGCAGAAGCAGTCAAGGGTAGCTTAGGGTTAGGGTTAGGGTTAGGGTTAGGGTTAGGGTACGGCTTAGGGTACGGGTTCGGGAACGGGTTTGGGTATGGCGTAGGGTATGGGTTAGGGTTAGGGTTAGGGTTAGTTTGAGGTTTAGGGCTCGGTTTAGGGTACGGGTTAGGATTAGGGTACGTGTTAGGGTTACGGTAGGGGTTAGGGTTAGGGCACGCGTTAGGTTTAGGGTAGTTATTAAACCTATCCCACCCTCTAGATACCCCTTAGCACGTCAAGGAATATTATTTGGGGGTCCAGCCATGGAGAAGAGTTTAGATACTAGGAGAAGATAAGGAACACACCCATTATCAAGAAATCACATTAGGATTCTCTTTTTAACCTGTTCCTTAAAACACTAGTGCTTAGGAAATCTATTAGAGGCAGAAGCAGTCAAGGGTAGCTTAGGGTTAGGGTTAGGGTTAGGGTTAGGTTTAGGGTACGGCTTAGGGTACGGGTTCGGGTACGGATTCGGGTACGGCGTAGGGTATGGGTTAGCGTTAGGGTTAGGGTTAGTTTGAGGGTTAGGGCTCAGTTTAGGGTACGGGTTAGGATTAGGGTACGTGTTAGGGTTAGGGTACGCGTTAGGGTTAGGGTACGCGTTAGGGTTAGGGTAGTTATTAAACCTATCCCTCTGTCTAGATACCGCTTAGCACGTCAAGGAATATTATTTGGGGGTCCAGCCATGGAGAAGAGTTTAGACACTAGGAGAAGATAAGGAACACACCCATTATCAAGAAATCACATTAGGATTCTCTTTTTAACCTGTTACTTAAAACACTAGTGCTTAGGAAATCTATTGGAGGCAGAAGCAGTCAAGGGTAGCTTAGGGTTAGGGTACGGCTTAGGGTATGGGTTCGGGTACGGGTTCGGTTACGGCGTAGGGTATGGGTTAGGGTTAGGGTTAGGGTTAGTTTGAGGGTTAGGCTTCGGTTTAGGGTACGGGTTAGGATTAGGGTACGTGTTAGGGTTAGGGTAGGTGTTAGGGTTAGGGTACGTGTTAGGGTTAGGGTAGTTATTAAAACTATCCCACTCTCTAGATACCCCTTAGCACGTCAAGGAATATTATTTGGGGGTCCAGCCATGGAGAAGAGTTTAGACACTAGGAGAAGATAAGGAACACACTCATTATCAAGAAATCACATTAGGATTCTCTTTTTAAACTGTTCCTTAAAACACTAGTGCTTAGGAAATCTATTGGAGGCAGAAGCAGTCAAGGGTAGCTTAGGGTTACGGTTAGGGTTAGGGTTAGGGTAAGGGTACGGCTTAGGGTACGGCTTAGGTTACGGGTTCGGGTACGGGTTCGGGTACGGCGTAGGGTATGGGTTAGGGTTAGGGTTAGGGTTAGTTTGAGCGTTAGGGCTCGGTTTAGGGTACGGGTTAGGATTAGGGTACGAGTTAGGGTTAGGGTAGGGGTTAGGGTTAGGGTACGCGTTAGTGTTAGGGTAGTTATTAAACCTATCCCTCTGTCTAGATACCGCTTAGCACGTCAAGGAATATTATTTGGGGGTCCAGCCATGGAGAAGAGTTTAGACACTAGGCGAAGATAAGGAACACACCCATTATCAAGAAATCACATTAGGATTCTCTTTTTAACCTGTTCCTTAAAACACTAGTGCTTAGGAAATCTATTGGAGGCAGAAGCAGTCAAGGGTAGCTTAGGGTTAGGGTTAGGGTTAGGGTACGGCTTAGGGTACGGGTTCGGGTACGGGTTCGGGTACGGCGTAGGGTATGGGTTAGGGTTAGGGTTAGGGTTAGTTTGAGGGTTAGGGCTCCGTTTAGGGTACGAGTTACGATTAGGGTACGTGTTAGGGTTAGGGTAGGTGTTAGGGTTAGGGTACGCATTAGGGCTGGGGAAGTTATTAAACCTATCCCACTCTCTAGATACCCCTTAGCACGTCAAGGAATATTATTTGGGCGTCCAGCAATGGAGAAGAGTTTAGACACTATGAGAAGATAAGGAACACACCCATTATCAAGAAATCACATTAGGATTCTCTTTTTAACCTGTTCCTTAAAACACTATTGCTTAGGAAATCTATTGGAGGCAGAAGCAGTCAAGGGTAGCTTAGGGTTAGGGTTAGGTTTAGGGTTAGGGTTAGGGTACGGCTTAGGGTACGGGTTCGGGAACGGGTTTCGGTACGGCGTAGGGTATGGGTTAGGGTTAGAGTTAGGGTTAGTTTGAGGTTTAGGGCTCGGTTTAGTGTACGGGTTAGGATTAGGGTACGTGTTAGGGTTAGGGTAGGGGTTAGGGTTAGGGCACGTGTTAGGGTTAGGGTAGTTATTAAACCTATCCCACTCTCTAGATACCCCTTAGCACGTCAAGGAATATTATTTGGGGGTCCAGACACGGAGAAGAGTTTAGACACTAGGAGAAGATAAGAAACACACCCATTATCAAGAAATCACATTAGGATTCTCTTTTTAACCTGTTCCTTAAAACACTAGTGCTTAGGAAATCTATTGGAGGCAGAAGCAGTCAAGGGTAGCTTAGGGTTAGGGTTAGGGTTAGGGTTAGGGTTAGGGTACGGCTTAGGGTACGGGTTCGGGAACGGGTTCGGGTACGGCGTAGGGTATGGGTTAGGGTTAGGATTAGGGTTATTTTGAGTGTTAGGGCACGGTTTAGGGTACAGGTTAGGATTAGGGTACGTGTTAGGGTTAGGGTAGGGGTTAGGGTTAGGGTACGCGTTAGGGTTAGGGTAGTTATTAAACCTATCCCACTCTCTAGATACCACTTAGCACGTCAAGGAATATTATTTGGGGGTCCAGCCATGGAGAAGAGTTTAGACACTAGGAGAAGATAAGGAACACACTCATTATCAAGAAATCACATTAGGATTCTCTTTTTAAACTGTTCCTTAAAACACTAGTGCTTAGGAAATCTATTGGAGGCAGAAGCAGTCAAGGGTAGCTTAGGGTTAGGGTTAGGGTTAGGGTTAGGGTTAGGGTTAGGGTACGGCTTAGGGTACGGGTTCGGGTACGGGTTCGGGTACGGCGTAGGGTATGGGTTAGGGTTAGGGTTAGGGTTAGTTTGAGCGTTAGGGCTCGGTTTAGGGTACGGGTTAGGATTAGGGTACGTGTTAGGGTTAGGGTAGGGGTTAGGGTTAGGGTACGCGTTAGGGTTAGGGTAGTTATTAAACCTATCCCACTCTCTAGATACCCCTTAGCACGTCAAGGAATATTATTTGGGGGTCCAGCCATGGAGAAGAGTTTAGACACTAGGAGAAGATAAGGAACACACCCATTATCAAGAAATCACATTAGGATTCTCTTTTTAACCTGTTCCTTAAAACACTAGTGCTTAGGAAATCTATTGGAGGCAGAAGCAGTCAAGGGTAGCTTAGGGTTAGTGTTAGGGTTAGGGTACGGCTTAGGGTACGGGTTCGGGTACGGGTTCGGGTACGGCGTAGGGTATGGGTTAGGGTTAGGGTTAGGGTTAGTTTGAGGGTTAGGGCTCCGTTTAGGGTACGAGTTACGATTAGGGTACGTGTTAGGGTTAGGGTAGGGGTTAGGGTTAGGGTACGCGTTAGGGCTGGGGAAGTTATTAAACCTATCCCACTCTCTAGATAACCCTTAGCACGTCAAGGAATATTATTTGGGCGTCCAGCAATGGAGAAGAGTTTAGACACTAGGAGAAGATAAGGAACACACCCATTATCAAGAAATCACATTAGGATTCTCTTTTTAACCTGTTCCTTAAAACACTAGTGCTTAGGAAATCTATTGGAGGCAGATGCAGTCAAGGGTAGCTTAGGGTTAGGGTTAGGGTTAGGGTTAGGGTACGGCTTAGGGTACGGGTTCGGGAACGGGTTCGGGTACGGCGTAGGGTATGGGTTAGGGTTAGGATTAGGGTTATTTTGAGTGTTAGGGCACGGTTTAGGGTACAGGTTAGGATTAGGGTACGTGTTAGGGTTAGGGTAGGGGTTAGGGTTAGGGTACGCGTTAGGGTTAGGGTAGTTATTAAACCTATCCCACTCTCTAGATACCACTTAGCACGTCAAGGAATATTATTTGGGGGTCCAGCCATGGAGAAGAGTTTAGACACTAGGAGAAGATAAGGAACACACTCATTATCAAGAAATCACATTAGGATTCTCTTTTTAAACTGTTCCTTAAAACACTAGTGCTTAGGAAATCTATTGGAGGCAGAAGCAGTCAAGGGTAGCTTAGGGTTAGGGTTAGGGTTAGGGTTAGGGTTAGGGTAAGGGTACGGCTTAGGGTACGGGTTCGGGTACGGGTTCGGGTACGGCGTAGGGTATGGGTTAGGGTTAGGGTTAGGGTTAGTTTGAGCGTTAGGGCTCAGTTTAGGGTACGGGTTAGGATTAGGGTACGTGTTAGGGTTAGGGTAGGGGTTAGGGTTAGGGTACGCGTTAGGGTTAGGGTAGTTATTAAACCTATCCCACTCTCTAGATACCCCTTAGCACGTCAAGGAATATTATTTGGGGGTCCAGCCATGGAGAAGAGTTTAGACACTAGGAGAAGATAAGGAACACACCCATTATCAAGAAATCACATTAGGATTCTCTTTTGAACCTGTTCCTTAAAACACTAGTGCTTAGGAAATCTATTGGAGGCAGAAGCAGTCAAGGGTAGCTTAGGGTTAGGGTTAGGGTTAGGGTACGGCTTAGGGTACGGGTTCGGGTACGGCGTAGGGCATGGGTTAGGGTTAGGGTTAGGGTTAGTTTGAGGGTTAGGCCTCGGTTTAGGGTACGGGTTAGGATTAGGGTACGTGTTAGGGTTAGGGTAGGGGTTAGGGTTAGGGTACGTGTTAGGGTTAGGGTAGTTATTAAACCTATCCCACTCTCTAGATACCCCTTAGCACGTCAAGGAATATTATTTGGGGGTCCAGCCATGGAGAAGAGTTTAGACACTAGGAGAAGATAAGGAACACACCCATTATCAAGAAATCACATTAGGATTCTCTTTTTAACCTGTTCCTTAAAACACTAGTGCTTAGGAAATCTATTGGAGGCAGAAGCAGTCAAGGGTAGCTTAGGGTTAGGGTTAGTGTTAGGGTTAGGGTTAGGGTTAGGGTACGGCTTAGGGTACGGGTTCGGGTACGGGTTCGGGTACGGCGTAGGGTATGGGTTAGCGTTAGGGTTAGGGTTAGTTTGAGGGTTAGGGCTCGGTTTAGGGTACGGGTTAGGATTAGGGTACGTGTTAGGGTTAGGGTACGTGTTAGGGTTAGGGAACGCGTTAGGGTTAGGGTAGTTATTAAATCTATCCCTCTGTCTAGATACCGCTTAGCACGTCAAGGAATATTATTTGGGGGTCCAGTCATGGAGAAGAGTTCAGACACTAGGAGAAGATAAGGAACACACCCATTATCAAGAAATCACATTAGGATTCTCTTTTTAACCTGTTCCTTAAAACACTAGTGCTTAGGAAATCTATTGGAGGCAGAAGCAGTCAAGGGTAGCTTAGGGTTAGGTTTAGGGTTAGGGTACGGCTTAGGGTACGGGTTCGGGTACGAGTTCGGGTACGGGTTCGGATACGGCGTAGGGTATGGGTTTGGGTTAGGGTTAGGGTTAGTTTGAGGTTTAGGGCTCGGTTTAGGGTACGGTTTAGGATTAGGGTACGTGTTAGGGTTAGGGTAGGGGTTAGGGTTAGGGTACGCGTTAGGGTTAGGGTAGTTATTAAACCTATCCCACTCTCTAGATACCCCTTAGCACGTCAAGGAATATTATTTGGGGGTCCAGCCATGGAGAAGAGTTTAGACACTAGGAGAAGATAAGGAACACACCCATTATCAAGAAATCACATTAGGATTCTCTTTTTAACCTGTTCCTTAAAACACTAGTCCTTAGGAAATCTATTGGAGGCAGAAGCAGTCAAGGGTGGCTTAGGTTTAGGGTTAGGGTTAGGGTTAGGGTTAGGGTACGGCTTAGGGTACGGGTTCGGGAACGGGTTCGGGTACGGCGTAGGGTATGGGTTAGGGTTAGGGTTAGGGTTACTTTGAGGGTTAGGGCTCGGTTTAGGGTACGGGTTAGGATTAGGGTACGTGTCAGGGTTAGGGTAGGGGTTAGGGTTAGGGTACGCGTTAGGGTTAGGGTAGTTATTAAACCTATCCCACTGTCTAGGTACCCCTTAGCACGTCAAGGAATATTATTTGGGGGTCCAGCCATGGAGAAGAGTTTAGACACTAGGAGAAGATAAGGAACACACCCATTATCAAGAAATCACATTAGGATTCTCTTTTTAACCTGTTCCTTAAAACACTAGTGCTTAGGAAATCTATTGGAGGCAGAAGCAGTCAAGGGTAGCTTAGGATTAGGGTTAGGGTTAGGGTACGGCTTAGGGTACGGGTTCGGGTACGGGTTCGGTTACGGGTTCGGGTACGGCGTAGGGTATGGGATAGGGTTAGGGTTAGGGTTAGTTTGAGGGTTAGGGCTCGGTTTAGGGTACGGGTTAGGATTAGGGTACGTGTTAGGGTTAGGGTAGGGGTTAGGGTTAGGGTACGCGTTAGGGTTAGGGTAGTTATTAAACCTATCCCACTCTCTAGATACCCCTTAGCACGTCAAGGAATATTATTTGGGGGTCCAGCCATGGAGAAGAGTTTAGACACTAGGAGAAGATAAGGAACACACCCATTATCAAGAAATCACATTAGGATTCTGTTTTTAACCTGTTCCTTAAAACACTAGTGCTTAGGAAATCTATTGGAGGCAGAAGCAGTCAAGGGAAGCTTAGGGTTAGGGTTAGGGTTAGGGTTAGGGTTAGGGTACGGTTTAGGGTATGGTTTCGGGAACGGGTTCGGGTACGGCGTAGGGTATGGGTTAGGGTTAGGGTTAGGGTTAGTTTGAGGGTTAGGGCTCGGTTTAGGGTACGGGTTAGGATTAGGGTACGTGTTAGGGTTAGGGTAGGGGTTAGGGTTAGGGTACGCGTTAGGGTTAGGGTAGTTATTAAACCTATCCCACTCTCTAGATACCCCTTAGCACGTCTAGGAATATTATTTGGGGGTCCAGCCATGGAGAAGAGTTTAGACACTAGGAGAAGATAAGGAACACACTCATTATCAAGAAATCACATTAGGATTCTCTTTTTAAACTGTTCCTTAAAACACTAGTGCTTAGGAAATCTATTGGAGGCAGAAGCAGTCAAGGGTAGATTAGGGTTAGGGTTAGGGTTAGGGTTAGGGTACGGCTTAGGGTACGGGTTCGGGTACGGGTTCGGGTACGGCGTAGGGTATGGGTTAGGGTTAGGTTTAGGGTTAGTTTGAGGGTTAGGGCTCCGTTTAGGGAACGAGTTACGATTAGGGTACGTGTTAGGGTTAGGGTAGGGGTTAGGGTTAGGGTACGCGTTAGGGCTGGGGAAGTTATTAAACCTATCCCACTCTCTAGATACCCCTTAGCACGTCAAGGAATATTATTTGGGGGTCCAGCCATGGAGAAGAGTTTAGACACTAGGAGAAGATAAGGAACACACCCATTATCAAGAAATCACATTAGGATTCTCTTTTTAACCTGTTCCTTAAAACACTAGTGCTTAGGAAATCTATTGGAGGCAGAAGCAGTCAAGGGTAGCTTAGGTTTAGGGTTAGGGTTAGGGTTAGGGTACGGCTTAGGGTACGGGTTCGGGAACGGGTTTGGGTACGGCGTAGGGTATGGGTTAGGGTTAGGGTTAGGGTTAGTTTGAGGTTTAGGGCTCGGTTTAGGGTACGGGTTAGGATTAGGGTACGTGTTAGGGTTAGGGTAGGGGTTAGGTTTAGGGCACGCGTTAGGTTTAGGGTAGTTATTAAACCTATCCCACCCTCTAGATACCCCTTAGCACGTCAAGGAATATTATTTGGGGTTCCAGACACGGAGAAGAGTTTAGACACTAGGAGAAGATAAGAAACACACCCATTATCAAGAAATCACATTAGGATTCTCTTTTTAACCTGTTCCTTAAAACACTAGTGCTTAGGAAATCTATTGGAGGCAGAAGCAGTCAAGGGTAGCTTAGGGTTAGGGTTAGGGTTAGGGTTAGGGTTAGGGTACGGCTTAGGGTACGGGTTCGGGAACGGGTTCGGGTACGGCGTAGGGTATGGGTTAGGGTCAGGGTTAGGGTTAGTTTGAGGGTTAGGGCTCGGTTTAGGGTACGGGTTAGGATTAGGGTACGTGTCAGGGTTAGGGTAGGGGTTAGGGTTAGGGTACGCGTTAGGGTTAGGGTAGTTATTAAACCTATCACATTCTCTAGATACCCCTTAGCACGTCAAGGAATATTATTTGGGGGTCCAGCCATGGAGAAGAGTTTAGATACTAGGAGAAGATTAGGAACACACCCATTATGAAGAAATCACATTAGGATTCTCTTTTTAACCTGTTCCTTAAAACACTAGTGCTTAGGAAATCTATTAGAGGCAGAAGCAGTCAAGGGTAGCTTAGGGTTAGGGTTAGGGTTAGGGTTAGGTTTAGGGTACGGCTTAGGGTACGGGTTCGGGTACGGGTTCGGGTACGGCGTAGGGTATGGGTTAGCGTTAGGGTTAGGGTTAGTTTGAGGGTTAGGGCTCGGTTTAGGGTACGGGTTAGGATTAGGGTACGTGTTAGGGTTAGGGTACGCGTTAGGGTTAGGGTACGCGTTAGGGTTAGGGTAGTTATTAAACCTATCCCTCTGTCTAGATACCGCTTAGCACGTCAAGGAATATTATTTGGGGGTCCAGCCATGGAGAAGAGTTTAGACACTAGGAGAAGATAAGGAACACACCCATTATCAAGAAATCACATTAGGATTCTCTTTTGAACCTGTTCCTTAAAACACTAGTGCTTAGGAAATCTATTGGAGGCAGAAGCAGTCAAGGGTAGCTTAGGGTTAGGGTTAGGGTTAGGGTACGGCTTAGGGTACGGGTTCGGGTACGGGTTCGGGTACGGCGTAGAGTATGGGTTAGGGTTAGGGTTAGGGTTAGTTTGAGGGTTAGGGCTCCATTTAGGGTACGAGTTACGATTAGGGTACGTGTTAGGGTTAGGGTAGGGGTTAGGGTTAGGGTACGCGTTACGGCTGGGGAAGTTATTAAACCTATCCCACTCTCTAGATACCCCTTAGCACGTCAAGGAATATTATTTGGGGGTCCAGCCATGGAGAAGAGTTTAGACACTAGGAGAAGATAAGGAACACACCCATTATCAAGAAATCACATTAGGATTCTCTTTTTAACCTGTTCCTTAAAACACTAGTGCTTAGGAAATCTATTGGAGGCAGAAGCAGTCAAGGGTAGCTTAGGGTTAGGGTTAGGGTTAGGGTTAGGGTTAGGGTACGGCTTAGGGTACGGGTTCGGGAACGGGTTTGGGTATGGCGTAGGGTATGGGTTAGGGTTAGGGTTAGGGTTAGTTTGAGGTTTAGGGCTCGGTTTAGGGTACGGGTTAGGATTAGGGTACGTGTTAGGGTTAGGGTAGGGGTTAGGGTTAGGGCACGCGTTAGGTTTAGGGTAGTTATTAAACCTATCCCACCCTCTAGATACCCCTTAGCACGTCAAGGAATATTATTTGGGGGTCCAGCCATGGAGAAGAGTTTAGATACTAGGAGAAGATAAGGAACACACCCATTATCAAGAAATCACATTAGGATTCTCTTTTTAACCTGTTCCTTAAAACACTAGTGCTTAGGAAATCTATTAGAGGCAGAAGCAGTCAAGGGTAGCTTAGGGTTAGGGTTAGGGTTAGGGTTAGGTTTAGGGTACGGCTTAGGGTACGGGTTCGGGTACGGATTCGGGTACGGCGTAGGGTATGGGTTAGCGTTAGGGTTAGGGTTAGTTTGAGGGTTAGGGCTCAGTTTAGGGTACGGGTTAGGATTAGGGTACGTGTTAGGGTTAGGGTACGCGTTAGGGTTAGGATACGCGTTAGGGTTAGGGTAGTTATTAAACCTATCCCTCTGTCTAGATACCGCTTAGCACGTCAAGGAATATTATTTGGGGGTCCAGCCATGGAGAAGAGTTTAGACACTAGGAGAAGATAAGGAACACACCCATTATCAAGAAATCACATTAGGATTCTCTTTTTAACCTGTTCCTTAAAACACTAGTGCTTAGGAAATCTATTGGAGGCAGAAGCAGTCAAGGGTAGCTTAGGGTTAGGGTACGGCTTAGGGTACGGGTTCGGGTACGGGTTCGGTTACGGCGTAGGGTATGGGTTAGGGTTAGGGTTAGGGTTAGTTTGAGGGTTAGGCTTCGGTTTAGGGTACGGGTTAGGATTAGGGTACGTGTTAGGGTTAGGGTAGGTGTTAGGGTTAGGGTACGTGTTAGGGTTAGGGTAGTTATTAAAACTATCCCACTCTCTAGATACCCCTTAGCACGTCAAGGAATATTATTTGGGGGTCCAGCCATGGAGAAGAGTTTAGACACTAGGAGAAGATAAGGAACACACCCATTATCAAGAAATCACATTAGGATTCTCTTTTTAACCTGTTCCTTAAAACACTAGTGCTTAGGAAATCTATTGGAGGCAGAAGCAGTCAAGGGTAGCTTAGGGTTAGGGTTAGTGTTAGGGTTAGGGTTAGGGTTAGGGTACGGCTTAGGGTACGGGTTCGGGTACGGGTTCGGGTACGGCGTAGGGTATGGGTTAGGGTTAGGATTAGGGTTATTTTGAGTGTTAGGGCATGGTTTAGGGTACAGGTTAGGATTAGGGTACATGTTAGGGTTAGGGTAGGGGTTAGGGTTAGGGTACGCGTTAGGGTTAGGGTAGTTATTAAAGCTATCCCACTCTCTAGATACCCCTTAGCAAGTCAAGGAATATTATTTGGGGGTCCAGCCATGGAGAAGAGTTTAGACACTAGGAGAAGATAAGGAACACACTCATTATCAAGAAATCACATTAGGATTCTCTTTTTAAACTGTTCCTTAAAACACTAGTGCTTAGGAAATCTATTGGAGGCAGAAGCAGTCAAGGGTAGCTTAGGGTTACGGTTAGGGTTAGGGTTAGGGTAAGGGTACGGCTTAGGGTACGGCTTAGGTTACGGGTTCGGGTACGGGTTCGGGTACGGCGTAGGGTATGGGTTACGGTTAGGGTTAGGGTTAGTTTGAGCGTTAGGGCTCGGTTTAGGGTACGGGTTAGGATTAGGGTACGAGTTAGGGTTAGGGTAGGGGTTAGGGTTAGGGTACGCGTTAGTGTTAGGGTAGTTATTAAACCTATCCCTCTGTCTAGATACCGCTTAGCACGTCAAGGAATATTATTTGGGGGTCCAGCCATGGAGAAGAGTTTAGACACTAGGCGAAGATAAGGAACACACCCATTATCAAGAAATCACATTAGGATTCTCTTTTTAACCTGTTCCTTAAAACACTAGTGCTTAGGAAATCTATTGGAGGCAGAAGCAGTCAAGGGTAGCTTAGGGTTAGGGTTAGGGTTAGGGTACGGCTTAGGGTACGGGTTCGGGTACGGGTTCGGGTACGGCGTAGGGTATGGGTTAGGGTTAGGGTTAGGGTTAGTTTGAGGGTTAGGGCTCCGTTTAGGGTACGAGTTACGATTAGGGTACGTGTTAGGGTTAGGGTAGGGGTTAGGGTTAGGGTACGCATTAGGGCTGGGGAAGTTATTAAACCTATCCCACTCTCTAGATACCCCTTACAACGTCAAGGAATATTATTTGGGCGTCCAGCAATGGAGAAGAGTTTAGACACTATGAGAAGATAAGGAACACACCCATTATCAAGAAATCACATTAGGATTCTCTTTTTAACCTGTTCCTTAAAACACTATTGCTTAGGAAATCTATTGGAGGCAGAAGCAGTCAAGGGTAGCTTAGGGTTAGGGTTAGGTTTAGGGTTAGGGTTAGGGTACGGCTTAGGGTACGGGTTCGGGAACGGGTTTCGGTACGGCGTAGGGTATGGGTTAGGGTTAGAGTTAGGGTTAGTTTGAGGTTTAGGGCTCGGTTTAGTGTACGGGTTAGGATTAGGGTACGTGTTAGGGTTAGGGTAGGGGTTAGGGTTAGGGCACGTGTTAGGGTTAGGGTAGTTATTAAACCTATCCCACTCTCTAGATACCCCTTAGCACGTCAAGGAATATTATTTGGGGGTCCAGACACGGAGAAGAGTTTAGACACTAGGAGAAGATAAGAAACACACCCATTATCAAGAAATCACATTAGGATTCTCTTTTTAACCTGTTCCTTAAAACACTAGTGCTTAGGAAATCTATTGGAGGCAGAAGCAGTCAAGGGTAGCTTAGGGTTAGGGTTAGGGTTAGGGTTAGGGTTAGGGTACGGCTTAGGGTACGGGTTCGGGAACGGGTTCGGGTACGGCGTAGGGTATGGGTTAGGGTTAGGATTAGGGTTATTTTGAGTGTTAGGGCACGGTTTAGGGTACAGGTTAGGATTAGGGTACGTGTTAGGGTTAGGGTAGGGGTTAGGGTTAGGGTACGCGTTAGGGTTAGGGTAGTTATTAAACCTATCCCACTCTCTAGATACCACTTAGCACGTCAAGGAATATTATTTGGGGGTCCAGCCATGGAGAAGAGTTTAGACACTAGGAGAAGATAAGGAACACACTCATTATCAAGAAATCACATTAGGATTCTCTTTTTAAACTGTTCCTTAAAACACTAGTGCTTAGGAAATCTATTGGAGGCAGAAGCAGTCAAGGGTAGCTTAGGGTTAGGGTTAGGGTTAGGGTTAGGGTTAGGGTTAGGGTTAGGGTACGGCTTAGGGTACGGGTTCGGGTACGGGTTCGGGTACGGCGTAGGGTATGGGTTAGGGTTAGGGTTAGGGTTAGTTTGAGCGTTAGGGCTCGGTTTAGGGTACGGGTTAGGATTAGGGTACGTGTTAGGGTTAGGGTAGGGGTTAGGGTTAGGGTACGCGTTAGGGTTAGGGTAGTTATTAAACCTATCCCACTCTCTAGATACCCCTTAGCACGTCAAGGAATATTATTTGGGGGTCCAGCCATGGAGAAGAGTTTAGACACTAGGAGAAGATAAGGAACACACCCATTATCAAGAAATCACATTAGGATTCTCTTTTTAACCTGTTCCTTAAAACACTAGTGCTTAGGAAATCTATTGGAGGCAGAAGCAGTCAAGGGTAGCTTAGGGTTAGTGTTAGGGTTAGGGTACGGCTTAGGGTACGGGTTCGGGTACGGGTTCGGGTACGGCGTAGGGTATGGGTTAGGGTTAGGGTTAGGGTTAGTTTGAGGGTTAGGGCTCCGTTTAGGGTACGAGTTACGATTAGGGTACGTGTTAGGGTTAGGGTAGGGGTTAGGGTTAGGGTACGCGTTAGGGCTGGGGAAGTTATTAAACCTATCCCACTCTCTAGATAACCCTTAGCACGTCAAGGAATATTATTTGGGCGTCCAGCAATGGAGAAGAGTTTAGACACTAGGAGAAGATAAGGAACACACCCATTATCAAGAAATCACATTAGGATTCTCTTTTTAACCTGTTCCTTAAAACACTAGTGCTTAGGAAATCTATTGGAGGCAGATGCAGTCAAGGGTAGCTTAGGGTTAGGGTTAGGGTTAGGGTTAGGGTACGGCTTAGGGTACGGGTTCGGGAACGGGTTCGGGTACGGCGTAGGGTATGGGTTAGGGTTAGGATTAGGGTTATTTTGAGTGTTAGGGCACGGTTTAGGGTACAGGTTAGGATTAGGGTACGTGTTAGGGTTAGGGTAGGGGTTAGGGTTAGGGTACGCGTTAGGGTTAGGGTAGTTATTAAACCTATCCCACTCTCTAGATACCACTTAGCACGTCAAGGAATATTATTTGGGGGTCCAGCCATGGAGAAGAGTTTAGACACTAGGAGAAGATAAGGAACACACTCATTATCAAGAAATCACATTAGGATTCTCTTTTTAAACTGTTCCTTAAAACACTAGTGCTTAGGAAATCTATTGGAGGCAGAAGCAGTCAAGGGTAGCTTAGGGTTAGGGTTAGGGTTAGGGTTAGGGTTAGGGTAAGGGTACGGCTTAGGGTACGGGTTCGGGTACGGGTTCGGGTACGGCGTAGGGTATGGGTTAGGGTTAGGGTTAGGGTTAGTTTGAGCGTTAGGGCTCAGTTTAGGGTACGGGTTAGGATTAGGGTACGTGTTAGGGTTAGGGTAGGGGTTAGGGTTAGGGTACGCGTTAGGGTTAGGGTAGTTATTAAACCTATCCCACTCTCTAGATACCCCTTAGCACGTCAAGGAATATTATTTGGGGGTCCAGCCATGGAGAAGAGTTTAGACACTAGGAGAAGATAAGGAACACACCCATTATCAAGAAATCACATTAGGATTCTCTTTTGAACCTGTTCCTTAAAACACTAGTGCTTAGGAAATCTATTGGAGGCAGAAGCAGTCAAGGGTAGCTTAGGGTTAGGGTTAGGGTTAGGGTACGGCTTAGGGTACGGGTTCGGGTACGGCGTAGGGCATGGGTTAGGGTTAGGGTTAGGGTTAGTTTGAGGGTTAGGCCTCGGTTTAGGGTACGGGTTAGGATTAGGGTACGTGTTAGGGTTAGGGTAGGGGTTAGGGTTAGGGTACGTGTTAGGGTTAGGGTAGTTATTAAACCTATCCCACTCTCTAGATACCCCTTAGCACGTCAAGGAATATTATTTGGGGGTCCAGCCATGGAGAAGAGTTTAGACACTAGGAGAAGATAAGGAACACACCCATTATCAAGAAATCACATTAGGATTCTCTTTTTAACCTGTTCCTTAAAACACTAGTGCTTAGGAAATCTATTGGAGGCAGAAGCAGTCAAGGGTAGCTTAGGGTTAGGGTTAGTGTTAGGGTTAGGGTTAGGGTTAGGGTACGGCTTAGGGTACGGGTTCGGGTACGGGTTCGGGTACGGCGTAGGGTATGGGTTAGCGTTAGGGTTAGGGTTAGTTTGAGGGTTAGGGCTCGGTTTAGGGTACGGGTTAGGATTAGGGTACGTGTTAGGGTTAGGGTACGTGTTAGGGTTAGGGTACGCGTTAGGGTTAGGGTAGTTATTAAATCTATCCCTCTGTCTAGATACCGCTTAGCACGTCAAGGAATATTATTTGGGGGTCCAGTCATGGAGAAGAGTTCAGACACTAGGAGAAGATAAGGAACACACCCATTATCAAGAAATCACATTAGGATTCTCTTTTTAACCTGTTCCTTAAAACACTAGTGCTTAGGAAATCTATTGGAGGCAGAAGCAGTCAAGGGTAGCTTAGGGTTAGGTTTAGGGTTAGGGTACGGCTTAGGGTACGGGTTCGGGTACGAGTTCGGGTACGGGTTCGGATACGGCGTAGGGTATGGGTTTGGGTTAGGGTTAGGGTTAGTTTGAGGTTTAGGGCTCGGTTTAGGGTACGGTTTAGGATTAGGGTACGTGTTAGGGTTAGGGTAGGGGTTAGGGTTAGGGTACGCGTTAGGGTTAGGGTAGTTATTAAACCTATCCCACTCTCTAGATACCCCTTAGCACGTCAAGGAATATTATTTGGGGGTCCAGCCATGGAGAAGAGTTTAGACACTAGGAGAAGATAAGGAACACACCCATTATCAAGAAATCACATTAGGATTCTCTTTTTAACCTGTTCCTTAAAACACTAGTCCTTAGGAAATCTATTGGAGGCAGAAGCAGTCAAGGGTGGCTTAGGTTTAGGGTTAGGGTTAGGGTTAGGGTTAGGGTACGGCTTAGGGTACGGGTTCGGGAACGGGTTCGGGTACGGCGTAGGGTATGGGTTAGGGTTAGGGTTAGGGTTACTTTGAGGGTTAGGGCTCGGTTTAGGGTACGGGTTAGGATTAGGGTACGTGTCAGGGTTAGGGTAGGGGTTAGGGTTAGGGTACGCGTTAGGGTTAGGGTAGTTATTAAACCTATCCCACTGTCTAGGTACCCCTTAGCACGTCAAGGAATATTATTTGGGGGTCCAGCCATGGAGAAGAGTTTAGACACTAGGAGAAGATAAGGAACACACCCATTATCAAGAAATCACATTAGGATTCTCTTTTTAACCTGTTCCTTAAAACACTAGTGCTTAGGAAATCTATTGGAGGCAGAAGCAGTCAAGGGTAGCTTAGGATTAGGGTTAGGGTTAGGGTACGGCTTAGGGTACGGGTTCGGGTACGGGTTCGGTTACGGGTTCGGGTACGGCGTAGGGTATGGGATAGGGTTAGGGTTAGGGTTAGTTTGAGGGTTAGGGCTCGGTTTAGGGTACGGGTTAGGATTAGGGTACGTGTTAGGGTTAGGGTAGGGGTTAGGGTTAGGGTACGCGTTAGGGTTAGGGTAGTTATTAAACCTATCCCACTCTCTAGATACCCCTTAGCACGTCAAGGAATATTATTTGGGGGTCCAGCCATGGAGAAGAGTTTAGACACTAGGAGAAGATAAGGAACACACCCATTATCAAGAAATCACATTAGGATTCTGTTTTTAACCTGTTCCTTAAAACACTAGTGCTTAGGAAATCTATTGGAGGCAGAAGCAGTCAAGGGAAGCTTAGGGTTAGGGTTAGGGTTAGGGTTAGGGTTAGGGTACGGTTTAGGGTATGGTTTCGGGAACGGGTTCGGGTACGGCGTAGGGTATGGGTTAGGGTTAGGGTTAGGGTTAGTTTGAGGGTTAGGGCTCGGTTTAGGGTACGGGTTAGGATTAGGGTACGTGTTAGGGTTAGGGTAGGGGTTAGGGTTAGGGTACGCGTTAGGGTTAGGGTAGTTATTAAACCTATCCCACTCTCTAGATACCCCTTAGCACGTCTAGGAATATTATTTGGGGGTCCAGCCATGGAGAAGAGTTTAGACACTAGGAGAAGATAAGGAACACACTCATTATCAAGAAATCACATTAGGATTCTCTTTTTAAACTGTTCCTTAAAACACTAGTGCTTAGGAAATCTATTGGAGGCAGAAGCAGTCAAGGGTAGCTTAGGGTTAGGGTTAGGGTTAGGGTTAGGGTTAGGGTTAGGGTTAGGGTACGGCTTAGGGTACGGGTTCGGGTACGGGTTCGGGTACGGCGTAGGGTATGGGTTAGGGTTAGGTTTAGGGTTAGTTTGAGCGTTAGGGCTCGGTTTAGGGTACGGGTTAGGATTAGGGTACGTGTTAGGGTTAGGGTAGGGGTTAGGGTTAGGGTACGCGTTAGGGTTAGGGTAGTTATTAAACCTATCCCACTCTCTAGATACCCCTTAGCACGTCAAGGAATATTATTTGGGGGTCCAGCCATGGAGAAGTGTTTAGACACTAGGAGAAAATAAGGAACACAACCATTATCAAGAAATCACATTAGGATTCTCTTTTTAACCTGTTCCTTAAAACACTAGTGCTTAGGAAATCTATTGGAGGCAGAAGCAGTCAAGGGTAGCTTAGGGTTAGTGTTAGGGTTAGGGTACGGCTTAGGGTACGGGTTCGGGTACGGGTTCGGGTACGGCGTAGGGTATGGGTTAGGGTTAGTGTTAGGGTTAGTTTGAGGGTTAGGGCTCCGTTTAGTGTACGAGTTACGATTAGGGTACGTGTTAGGGTTAGGGTAGGGGTTAGGGTTAGGGTACGCGTTAGGGCTGGGGAAGTTATTAAACCTATCCCACTCTCTAGATAACCCTTAGCACGTCAAGGAATATTATTTGGGCGTCCAGCCATGGAGAAGAGTTTAGACACTAGGAGAAGATAAGGAACACACCCATTATCAAGAAATCACATTAGGATTCTCTTTTTAACCTGTTCCTTAAAACACTAGTGCTTAGGAAATCTATTGGAGGCAGAAGCAGTCAAGGGTAGCTTAGGGTTAGGGTTAGGGTTAGGGTTAGGGTACGGCTTAGGGTACGGGTTCGGGAACGGGTTCGGGTACGGCGTAGGGTATGGGTTAGGGTTAGGATTAGGGTTATTTTGAGTGTTAGGGCACGGTTTAGGGTACAGGTTAGGATTAGGGTACGTGTTAGGGTTAGGGTAGGGGTTAGGGTTAGGGTACGCGTTAGGGTTAGGGTAGTTATTAAACCTATCCCACTCTCTAGATACCACTTAGCACGTCAAGGAATATTATTTGGGGGTCCAGCCATGGAGAAGAGTTTAGACACTAGGAGAAGATAAGGAACACACTCATTATCAAGAAATCACATTAGGATTCTCTTTTTAAACTGTTCCTTAAAACACTAGTGCTTAGGAAATCTATTGGAGGCAGAAGCAGTCAAGGGTAGCTTAGGGTTAGGGTTAGGGTTAGGGTTAGGGTTAGGGTAAGGGTACGGCTTAGGGTACGGGTTCGGGTACGGGTTCGGGTACGGCGTAGGGTATGGGTTAGGGTTAGGGTTAGGGTTAGTTTGAGCGTTAGGGCTCAGTTTAGGGTACGGGTTAGGGTTAGGGTAGGGGTTAGGGTTAGGGTACGCGTTAGGGTTAGGGTAGTTATTAAACCTATCCCATTCTCTAGATACCCCTTAGCACGTCAAGGAATATTATTTGGGGGTCCAGCCATGGAGAAGAGTTTAGACACTAGGAGAAGATAAGGAACACACCCATTATCAAGAAATCACATTAGGATTCTCTTTTGAACCTGTTCCTTAAAACACTAGTGCTTAGGAAATCTATTGGAGGCAGAAGCAGTCAAGGGTAGCTTAGGGTTAGGGTTAGGGTTAGGGTACGGCTTAGGGTACGGGTTCGGGTACGGCGTAGGGCATGGGTTAGGGTTAGGGTTAGGGTTAGTTTGAGGGTTTGGCCTCGGTTTAGGGTACGGGTTAGGATTAGGGTACGTGTTAGGGTTAGGGTAGGGGTTAGGGTTAGGGTACGTGTTAGGGTTAGGGTAGTTATTAAACCTATCCCACTCTCTAGATACCCCTTAGCACGTCAAGGAATATTATTTGGGGGTCCAGCCATGGAGAAGAGTTTAGACACTAGGAGAAGATAAGGAACACACCCATTATCAAGAAATCACATTAGGATTCTCTTTTTAACCTGTTCCTTAAAACACTAGTGCTTAGGAAATCTATTGGAGGCAGAAGCAGTCAAGGGTAGCTTAGGGTTAGGGTTAGTGTTAGGGTTAGGGTTAGGGTTAGGGTACGGCTTAGGGTACGGGTTCGGGTACGGGTTCGGGTACGGCGTAGGGTATGGGTTAGCGTTAGGGTTAGGGTTAGTTTGAGGGTTAGGGCTCGGTTTAGGGTACGGGTTAGGATTAGGGTACGTGTTAGGGTTAGGGTACGTGTTAGGGTTAGGGTACGCGTTAGGGTTAGGGTAGTTATTAAATCTATCCCTCTGTCTAGATACCGCTTAGCACGTCAAGGAATATTATTTGGGGGTCCAGTCATGGAGAAGAGTTCAGACACTAGGAGAAGATAAGGAACACACCCATTATCAAGAAATCACATTAGGATTCTCTTTTTAACCTGTTCCTTAAAACACTAGTGCTTAGGAAATCTATTGGAGGCAGAAGCAGTCAAGGGTAGCTTAGGGTTAGGTTTAGGGTTAGGGTACGGCTTAGGGTACGGGTTCGGGTACGAGTTCGGGTACGGGTTCGGATACGGCGTAGGGTATGGGTTTGGGTTAGGGTTAGGGTTAGTTTGAGGTTTAGGGCTCGGTTTAGGGTACGGTTTAGGATTAGGGTACGTGTTAGGGTTAGGGTAGGGGTTAGGGTTAGGGTACGCGTTAGGGTTAGGGTAGTTATTAAACCTATCCCACTCTCTAGATACCCCTTAGCACGTCAAGGAATATTATTTGGGGGTCCAGCCATGGAGAAGAGTTTAGACACTAGGAGAAGATAAGGAACACACCCATTATCAAGAAATCACATTAGGATTCTCTTTTTAACCTGTTCCTTAAAACACTAGTCCTTAGGAAATCTATTGGAGGCAGAAGCAGTCAAGGGTGGCTTAGGTTTAGGGTTAGGGTTAGGGTTAGGGTTAGGGTACGGCTTAGGGTACGGGTTCGGGAACGGGTTCGGGTACGGCGTAGGGTATGGGTTAGGGTTAGGGTTAGGGTTACTTTGAGGGTTAGGGCTCGGTTTAGGGTACGGGTTAGGATTAGGGTACGTGTCAGGGTTAGGGTACGGGTTAGGGTTAGGGTACGCGTTAGGTTTAGGGTAGTTATTAAACCTATCCCACTGTCTAGGTACCCCTTAGCACGTCAAGGAATATTATTTGGGGGTCCAGCCATGGAGAAGAGTTTAGACACTAGGAGAAGATAAGGAACACACCCATTATCAAGAAATCACATTAGGATTCTCTTTTTAACCTGTTCCTTAAAACACTAGTGCTTAGGAAATCTATTGGAGGCAGAAGCAGTCAAGGGTAGCTTAGGATTAGGGTTAGGGTTAGGGTACGGCTTAGGGTACGGGTTCGGGTACGGGTTCGGTTACGGGTTCGGGTACGGCGTAGGGTATGGGATAGGGTTAGGGTTAGGGTTAGTTTGAGGGTTAGGGCTCGGTTTAGGGTACGGGTTAGGATTAGGGTACGTGTTAGGGTTAGGGTAGGGGTTAGGGTTAGGGTACGCGTTAGGGTTAGGGTAGTTATTAAACCTATCCCACTCTCTAGATACCCCTTAGCACGTCAAGGAATATTATTTGGGGGTCCAGCCATGGAGAAGAGTTTAGACACTAGGAGAAGATAAGGAACACACCCATTATCAAGAAATCACATTAGGATTCTGTTTTTAACCTGTTCCTTAAAACACTAGTGCTTAGGAAATCTATTGGAGGCAGAAGCAGTCAAGGGAAGCTTAGGGTTAGGGTTAGGTTTAGTGTTAGGGTACGGCTTAGGGTTCGGGTTCGGGTACGGGTTCGGGTACGGCGTAGGGTATGGGTTAGGGTTAGGGTTAGGTTTAGTTTGAGGGTTAGGGCTCGGTTTAGGGTACGCGTTAGGATTAGGGTATGTGTTAGGGATAGGGTAGGGGTTCGGGTTAGGGTACGTGTTAGGGTTAGGGTAGTTATTAAACCTATCCCACTCTCTAGATACCCCTTAGCACGTCAAGGAATATTATTTGGGTTTCTAGCCATGGAGAAGAGTTTAGACACTAGGAGAAGATAAGGAACACACCCATTATCAAGAAATCACATTAGGATTCTCTTTTTAACCTGTTCCTTAAAACACTAGTGCTTAGGAAATCTATTGGAGGCAGAAGCAGTCAAGGGTAGCTTAGGGTTAGGGTTAGGGTTAGGGTTAGGGTTAGGGTACGGCTTAGGGTACGGGTTCGGGAACGGGTTCGGGTACGGCGTAGGGTATGGGTTAGGATTAGGGTTAGGGTTAGTTTGAGGGTTAGGTCTCGGTTTAGGGTACGGGTTAGGATTAGGGTACGTGTTAGGGTTAGGGTAGGGGTAGGGTTAGGGTACGCGTTAGGGGTATGGTAGTTATTAAACCTATCCCACTCTCTAGATACCCCTTAGCACGTCAAGGAATATTATTTGGGGGTCCAGCCATGGAGAAGAGTTTAGACACTAGGAGAAGATAAGGAACACACCCATTATCAAGAAATCACATTAGGATTCTCTTTTTAAACTGTTCCTTAAAACACTAGTCCTTAGGAAATCTATTGGAGGCAGAAGCAGTCAAGGGTAGCTTAGGGTTAGGGTTAGGGTTAGGGTTAGGGTTAGTGTTAGGGTACGGCTTAGGGTACGGGTTCGGGTACGGGTTCGGGTACGGCGTAGGGTATGTGTTAGGGTTAGGGTAAGGGTTAGTTTGAGCGTTAGGGCTCGGTTTAGGGTACGGGTTAGGATTAGGGTACGTGTTAGGGTTAGGGCAGGGGTTAGGGTTAGGGTACGCGTTAGGGTTAGGGTAGTTATTAAACCTATCCCACTCTCTAGATACCCCTTAGCACGTCAAGGAATATTATTTGGGGGTCCAGCCATGGAGAAGAGTTTAGACACTAGGAGAAGATAAGGAACACACCCATTATCAAGAAATCACATTAGGATTCTCTTTTTAACCTGTTCCTTAAAACACTAGTGCTTAGGAAATCTATTGGAGGCAGAAGCAGTCAAGGGTAGCTTAGGGTTAGGGTTAGGGTTAGGGTACGGCTTAGGGTACGGGTTCGGGTACGGGTTCGGGTACGGCGTAGGGTATGGGTTAGGGTTAGGGTTAGGGTTAGTTTGAGGGTTAGGGCTCCGTTTAGGGTACGAGTTACGATTAGGGTACGTGTTAGGGTTAGGGTAGGGGTTAGGGTTAGGGTACGCGTTAGGGCTGGGGAAGTTATTAAACCTATCCCACTCTCTAGATACCCCTTAGCACGTCAAGGAATATTATTTGGGCGTTCAGCAATGGAGAAGAGTTTAGACACTAGGAGAAGATAAGGAACACACCCATTATCAAGAAATCACATTAGGATTCTCTTTTTAACCTGTTCCTTAAAACACTAGTGCTTAGGAAATCTATTGGAGGCAGAAGCAGTCAAGGGTAGCTTAGGGTTAGGGTTAGGGTTAGGGTTAGGGTTAGGGTACGGCTTAGGGTACGGGTTCAGGAACGGGTTTGGGTACGGCGTAGGGTATGGGTTAGGGTTAGATTTAGGGTTAGTTTGAGGTTTAGGGCTCGGTTTAGTGTACGGGTTAGGATTAGGGTACGTGTTAGGGTTAGGGTAGGGGTTAGGGTTAGGGCACGCGTTAGGGTTAGGTTAGTTATTAAACCTATCCCACTCTCTAGATACCCCTTAGCACGTCAAGGAATATTATTTGGGGGTCCAGACACGGAGAAGAGTTTAGACACTAGGAGAAGATAAGAAACACACCCATTATCAAGAAATCACATTAGGATTCTCTTTTTAACCTGTTCCTTAAAACACTAGTGCTTAGGAAATCTATTGGAGGCAGAAGCAGTCAAGGGTAGCTTAGGGTTAGGGTTAGGGTTAGGGTTAGGGTTAGGGTACGGCTTAGGGTACGGGTTCGGGAATGGGTTCGGGTACGGCGTAGGGTATGGGTTAGGGTTAGGATTAGGGTTATTTTGAGTGTTAGGGCACGGTTTAGGGTACAGGTTAGGATTAGGGTACGTGTTAGGGTTAGGGTAGGGGTTAGGGTTAGGGTACGCGTTAGGGTTAGGGTAGTTATTAAACCTATCCCACTCTCTAGATACCACTTAGCACGTCAAGGTATATTATTTGGGGGTCCAGCCATGGAGAAGAGTTTAGACACTAGGAGAAGATAAGGAACACACTCATTATCAAGAAATCACATTAGGATTCTCTTTTTAAACTGTTCCTTAAAACACTAGTGCTTAGGAAATCTATTGGAGGCAGAAGCAGTCAAGGGTAGCTTAGGGTTAGGGTTAGGGTTAGGGTTAGGGTACGGCTTAGGGTACGGGTTCGGGTACGGGTTCGGGTACGGCGTAGGGTATGGGTTAGGGTTAGGGTTAGGGTTAGTTTGAGCGTTAGGGCTCGGTTTAGGGTACGGGTTAGGATTAGGGTACGTGTTAGGGTTAGGGTAGTGGTTAGGGTTAGGGTACGCGTTAGGGTTAGGGTAGTTATTAAACCTATCCCACTCTCTAGATACCCCTTAGCACGTCAAGGAATATTATTTGGGGGTCCAGCCATGGAGAAGAGTTTAGACACTAGGAGAAGATAAGGAACACACCCATTATCAAGAAATCACATTAGGATTCTCTTTTGAACCTGTTCCTTAAAACACTAGTGCTTAGGAAATCTATTGGAGGCAGAAGCAGTCAAGGGTAGCTTAGGGTTAGGGTTAGGGTTAGGGTACGGCTTAGGGTACGGGTTCGGGTACGGCGTAGGGCATGGGTTAGGGTTAGGGTTAGGGTTAGTTTGAGGGTTAGGCCTCGGTTTAGGGTACGGGTTAGGATTAGGGTACGTGTTAGGGTTAGGGTAGGGGTTAGGGTTAGGGTACGTGTTAGGGTTAGGGTAGTTATTAAACCTATCCCACTCTCTAGATACCCCTTAGCACGTCAAGGAATATTATTTGGGGGTCCAGCCATGGAGAAGAGTTTAGACACTAGGAGAAGATAAGGAACACACCCATTATCAAGAAATCACATTAGGATTCTCTTTTTAACCTGTTCCTTAAAACACTAGTGCTTAGGAAATCTATTGGAGGCAGAAGCAGTCAAGGGTAGCTTAGGGTTAGGGTTAGTGTTAGGGTTAGGGTTAGGGTTAGGGTACGGCTTAGGGTACGGGTTCGGGTACGGGTTCGGGTACGGCGTAGGGTATGGGTTAGCGTTAGGGTTAGGGTTAGTTTGAGGGTTAGGGCTCGGTTTAGGGTACGGGTTAGGATTAGGGTACGTGTTAGGGTTAGGGTACGTGTTAGGGTTAGGGTACGCGTTAGGGTTAGGGTAGTTATTAAACCTATCCCTCTGTCTAGATACCGCTTAGCACGTCAAGGAATATTATTTGGGGTTCCAGTCATGGAGAAGAGTTCAGACACTAGGAGAAGATAAGGAACACACCCATTATCAAGAAATCACATTAGGATTCTCTTTTTAACCTGTTCCTTAAAACACTAGTGCTTAGGAAATCTATTGGAGGCAGAAGCAGTCAAGGGTAGCTTAGGGTTAGGGTTAGGGTTAGGGTACGGCTTAGGGTACGGGTTCGGGTACGAGTTCGGGTACGGGTTCGGATACGGCGTATGGTATGGGTTAGGGGTAGGGTTAGGGTTAGTTTGAGGGTTAGGGCTCGGTTTAGGGTACGGTTTAGGATTAGGGTACGTGTTAGGGTTAGGGTACGCGTTAGGGTTAGGGTACGCGTTAGGGTTAGGGTAGTTATTAAACCTATCCCACTCTCTAGATACCCCTTAGCACGTCAAGGAATATTATTTGGGGGTCTAGCCATGGAGAAGAGTTTAGACACTAGGAGAAGATAAGGAACACACCCATTATCAAGAAATCACATTAGGATTCTCTTTTTAACCTGTTCCTTAAAACACTAGTGCTTAGGAAATCTATTGGAGGCAGAAGCAGTCAAGGGTGGCTTAGGTTTAGGCTTAGGGTTAGGGTTAGGGTTAGGGTACGGCTTAGGGTACGGGTTCGGGAACGGGTTCGGGTACGGCGTAGGGTATGGGATAGGGTTAGGGTTAGGGTTACTTTGAGGGTTAGGGCTCGGTTTAGGGTACGGGTTAGGATTAGGGTACGTGTCAGGGTTAGGGTAGGGGTTAGGGTTAGGGTACGCGTTAGGGTTAGGGTAGTTATTAAACCTATCCCACTGTCTAGGTACCCCTTAGCACGTCAAGGAATATTATTTGGGGGTCCAGCCATGGAGAAGAGTTTAGACACTAGGAGAAGATAAGGAACACACCCATTATCAAGAAATCACATTAGGATTCTCTTTTTAACCTGTTCCTTAAAACACTAGTGCTTAGGAAATCTATTGGAGGCAGAAGCAGTCAAGGGTAGCTTAGGATTAGGGTTAGGGTTAGGGTACGGCTTAGGGTAAGGGTTCGAGTACGGGTTCGGTTACGGGTTCGGGTACGGCGTAGGGTATGGGATAGGGTTAGGGTTAGGGTTAGTTTGAGGGTTAGGGCTCGGTTTAGGGTACGGGTTATGATTAGGGTACGTGTTAGGGTTAGGGTAGGGGTTAGGGTTAGGGTACGCGTTAGGGTTAGGGTAGTTATTAAACCTATCCCACTCTCTAGATACCCCTTAGCACGTCAAGGAATATTATTTGGGGGTCCAGCCATGGAGAAGAGTTTAGACACTAGGAGAAGATAAGGAACACACCCATTATCAAGAAATCACATTAGGATTCTCTTTTTAACCTGTTCCTTAAAACACTAGTGCTTAGGAAATCTATTGGAGGCAGAAGCAGTCAAGGGTAGCTTAGGGTTAGGGTTAGGGTTAGGGTTAGGGTTAGTGTTAGGGTACGGCTTAGGGTACGGTTTCGGGTACGGGTTCGGGTACGGCGTAGGGTATGTGTTAGGGTTAGGGTTAGGGTTAGTTTGAGCGTTAGGGCTCGGTTTAGGGTACGGGTTAGGATTAGGGTACGTGTTAGGGTTAGGGTAGGGGTTAGGGTTAGGGTACGCGTTAGGGTTAGGGTACGCGTTAGGGTTAGGGTACGCGTTAGTGTTAGGTTAGTTATTAAACCTATCCCTCTGTCTAGATACCGCTTAGCACGTCAAGGAATATTATTTGGGGGTCCAGTCATGGAGAAGAGTTTAGACACTAGAGGAAGATAAGGAACACACCCATTATCAAGAAATCACATTAAGATTCTCTTTTTAAACTCTTCCTTAAAACACTAGTGCTTAGGAAATCTATTGGAGGCAGAAGCAGTCAAGGGTAGCTTAGGGTTAGGGTTAGGGTTAGGGTACGGCTTAGGGTACGGGTTCGGGTACGGGTTCGGGTACAGGTTCGGGTACGGCGTAGGGTATGGGTTAGGGTAAGGGTTAGGGTTAGTTTGAGGGTTAGGGCTCGGTTTAGGGTACGGGTTAGGATTACGGTACGTGTTAGTGTTAGGGTAGGGATTAGGGTTAGGGTACGCGTTAGGGTTAGGGTAGTTATTAAACCTATCCCACTCTCTAGATACCCCTTAGCACGTCAAGGAATATTATTTGGGGGTCCAGCCATGGAGAAGAGTTTAGACACTAGGAGAAGATAAGGAACACACCCATTATCAAGAAATCACATTAGGATTCTCTTTTTAACCTGTTCCTTAAAACACTAGTGCTTAGGAAATCTATTGGAGGCAGAAGCAGTCAAGGGTGGCTTAGGGTTAGGGTTAGGGTACGGGTTCGGGTACGGGTTCGGGTACGGCGTAGGGTATGGGTTAGGGTTAGGGTTAGGGTTAGTTTGAGGGTTAGGGCTCGGTTTAGGGTACGGGTTAGGATTAGGGTACGTGTTAGGGTTAGGGTAGGGGTTAGGGTTAGGGTACGCGTTAGGGTTAGGGTAGTTATTAAACCTATCCCACTCTCTAGATACCCCTTAGCACGTCAAGGAATATTATTTGGGGGTCCAGCCATGGAGAAGAGTTTAGACACTAGGAGAAGATAAGGAACACACCCATTATCAAGAAATCACATTAGGATTCTCTTTTTAACCTGTTCCTTAAAACACTAGTGCTTAGGAAATCTATTGGAGGCAGAAGCAGTCAAGGGTAGCTTAGGGTTAGGGTTAGGGTTAGGGTTAGGGTACGGCTTAGGGTACGGGTTCGGGTACGGGTTCGGGTACGGCGTAGGGTATGGGTTAGGGTTAGGGTTAGGGTTAGTTTGAGGGTTAGGGCTCCGTTTAGGGAACGAGTTACGATTAGGGTACGTGTTAGGGTTAGGGTAGGGGTTAGGGTTAGGGTACGCGTTAGGGCTGGGGAAGTTATTAAACCTATCCCACTCTCTAGATACCCCTTAGCACGTCAAGGAATATTATTTGGGGGTCCAGCCATGGAGAAGAGTTTAGACACTAGGAGAAGATAAGGAACACACCCATTATCAAGAAATCACATTAGGATTCTCTTTTTAACCTGTTCCTTAAAACACTAGTGCTTAGGAAATCTATTGGAGGCAGAAGCAGTCAAGGGTAGCTTAGGTTTAGGGTTAGGGTTAGGGTTAGGGTTAGGGTACGGCTTAGGGTACGGGTTCGGGAACGGGTTTGGGTACGGCGTAGGGTATGGGTTAGGGTTAGGGTTAGGGTTAGTTTGAGGTTTAGGGCTCGGTTTAGGGTACGGGTTAGGATTAGGGTACGTGTTAGGGTTAGGGTAGGGGTTAGGGTTAGGGCACGCGTTAGGTTTAGGGTAGTTATTAAACCTATCCCACCCTCTAGATACCCCTTAGCACGTCAAGGAATATTATTTGGGGTTCCAGACACGGAGAAGAGTTTAGACACTAGGAGAAGATAAGGAACACACCCATTATCAAGAAATCACATTAGGATTCTCTTTTTAACCTGTTCCTTAAAACACTAGTGCTTAGGAAATCTATTGGAGGCAGAAGCAGTCAAGGGTAGCTTAGGGTTAGGGTTAGGGTTAGGGTTAGGTTTAGGGTACGGCTTAGGGTACGGGTTCGGGAACGGGTTCGGGTACGGCGTAGGGTATGGGTTAGGGTCAGGGTTAGGGTTAGTTTGAGGGTTAGGGCTCGGTTTAGGGTACGGGTTAGGATTAGGGTACGTGTCAGGGTTAGGGTAGGGGTTAGGGTTAGGGTACGCGTTAGGGTTAGGGTAGTTATTAAACCTATCACATTCTCTAGATACCCCTTAGCACGTCAAGGAATATTATTTGGGGGTCCAGCCATGGAGAAGAGTTTAGATACTAGGAGAAGATTAGGAACACACCCATTATGAAGAAATCACATTAGGATTCTCTTTTTAACCTGTTCCTTAAAACACTAGTGCTTAGGAAATCTATTAGAGGCAGAAGCAGTCAAGGGTAGCTTAGGGTTAGGGTTAGGGTTAGGGTTAGGTTTAGGGTACGGCTTAGGGTACGGGTTCGGGTACGGGTTCGGGTACGGCGTAGGGTATGGGTTAGCGTTAGGGTTAGGGTTAGTTTGAGGGTTAGGGCTCGGTTTAGGGTACGGGTTAGGATTAGGGTACGTGTTAGGGTTAGGGTACGCGTTAGGGTTAGGGTACGTGTTAGGGTTAGGGTAGTTATTAAACCTATCCCTCTGTCTAGATACCGCTTAGCACGTCAAGGAATATTATTTGGGGGTCCAGCCATGGAGAAGAGTTTAGACACTAGGAGAAGATAAGGAACACACCCATTATCAAGAAATCACATTAGGATTCTCTTTTTAACCTGTTCCTTAAAACACTAGTGCTTAGGAAATCTATTGGAGGCAGAAGCAGTCAAGGGTGGCTTAGGGTTAGGGTTAGGGTACGGGTTCGGGTACGGGTTCGGGTACGGCGTAGGGTATGGGTTAGGGTTAGGGTTAGGGTTAGTTTGAGGGTTAGGGCTCGGTTTAGGGTACGGGTTAGGATTAGGGTACGTGTTAGGGTTAGGGTAGGGGTTAGGGTTAGGGTACGCGTTAGGGTTAGGGTAGTTATTAAACCTATCCCACTCTCTAGATACCCCTTAGCACGTCAAAGAATATTATTTGGGGGTCCAGCCATGGAGAAGAGTTTAGACACTAGGAGAAGATAAGGAACACACCCATTATCAAGAAATCACATTAGGATTCTCTTTTTAACCTGTTCCTTAAAACACTAGTGCTTAGGAAATCTATTGGAGGCAGAAGCAGTCAAGGGTAGCTTAGGGTTAGGGTTAGGGTTAGGGTTAGTGTACGGCTTAGGGTACGGGTTCGGGTACGGGTTCGGGTACGGCGTAGGGTATGGGTTAGGGTTAGGGTTAGGGTTAGTTTGAGGGTTAGGGCTCCGTTTAGGGAACGAGTTACGATTAGGGTACGTGTTAGGGTTAGGGTAGGGGTTAGGGTTAGGGTACGCCTTAGGGCTGGGGAAGTTATTAAACCTATCCCACTCTCTAGATACCCCTTAGCACGTCAAGGAATATTATTTGGGGGTCCAGCCATGGAGAAGAGTTTAGACACTAGGAGAAGATAAGGAACACACCCATTATCAAGAAATCACATTAGGATTCTCTTTTTAACCTGTTCCTTAAAACACTAGTGCTTAGGAAATCTATTGGAGGCAGAAGCAGTCAAGGGTAGCTTAGGTTTAGGGTTAGGGTTAGGGTTAGGGTACGGCTTAGGGTACGGGTTCGGGAACGGGTTTGGGTACGGCGTAGGGTATGGGTTAGGGTTAGGGTTAGGGTTAGTTTGAGGTTTAGGGCTCGGTTTAGGGTACGGGTTAGGATTAGGGTACGTGTTAGGGTTAGGGTAGGGGTTAGGTTTAGGGCACGCGTTAGGTTTAGGGTAGTTATTAAACCTATCCCACCCTCTAGATACCCCTTAGCACGTCAAGGAATATTATTTGGGGTTCCAGACACGGAGAAGAGTTTAGACACTAGGAGAAGATAAGAAACACACCCATTATCAAGAAATCACATTAGGATTCTCTTTTTAACCTGTTCCTTAAAACACTAGTGCTTAGGAAATCTATTGGAGGCAGAAGCAGTCAAGGGTAGCTTAGGGTTAGGGTTAGGGTTAGGGTTAGGGTTAGGGTACGGCTTAGGGTACGGGTTCGGGAACGGGTTCGGGTACGGCGTAGGGTATGGGTTAGGGTCAGGGTTAGGGTTAGTTTGAGGGTTAGGGCTCGGTTTAGGGTACGGGTTAGGATTAGGGTACGTGTCAGGGTTAGGGTAGGGGTTAGGGTTAGGGTACGCGTTAGGGTTAGGGTAGTTATTAAACCTATCACATTCTCTAGATACCCCTTAGCACGTCAAGGAATATTATTTGGGGGTCCAGCCATGGAGAAGAGTTTAGATACTAGGAGAAGATTAGGAACACACCCATTATGAAGAAATCACATTAGGATTCTCTTTTTAACCTGTTCCTTAAAACACTAGTGCTTAGGAAATCTATTAGAGGCAGAAGCAGTCAAGGGTAGCTTAGGGTTAGGGTTAGGGTTAGGGTTAGGTTTAGGGTACGGCTTAGGGTACGGGTTCGGGTACGGGTTCGGGTACGGCGTAGGGTATGGGTTAGCGTTAGGGTTAGGGTTAGTTTGAGGGTTAGGGCTCGGTTTAGGGTACGGGTTAGGATTAGGGTACGTGTTAGGGTTAGGGTACGCGTTAGGGTTAGGGTACGCGTTAGGGTTAGGGTAGTTATTAAACCTATCCCTCTGTCTAGATACCGCTTAGCACGTCAAGGAATATTATTTGGGGGTCCAGCCATGGAGAAGAGTTTAGACACTAGGAGAAGATAAGGAACACACCCATTATCAAGAAATCACATTAGGATTCTCTTTTTAACCTGTTCCTTAAAACACTAGTGCTTAGGAAATCTATTGGAGGCAGAAGCAGTCAAGGGTAGCTTAGGGTTAGGGTTAGGGTTAGGGTACGGCTTAGGGTACGGGTTCGGGTACGGGTTCGGGTACGGCGTAGAGTATGGGTTAGGGTTAGGGTTAGGGTTAGTTTGAGGGTTAGGGCTCCATTTAGGGTACGAGTTACGATTAGGGTACGTGTTAGGGTTAGGGTAGGGGTTAGGGTTAGGGTACGCGTTACGGCTGGGGAAGTTATTAAACCTATCCCACTCTCTAGATACCCCTTAGCACGTCAAGGAATATTATTTGGGGGTCCAGCCATGGAGAAGAGTTTAGACACTAGGAGAAGATAAGGAACACACCCATTATCAAGAAATCACATTAGGATTCTCTTTTTAACCTGTTCCTTAAAACACTAGTGCTTAGGAAATCTATTGGAGGCAGAAGCAGTCAAGGGTAGCTTAGGGTTAGGGTTAGGGTTAGGGTTAGGGTTAGGGTACGGCTTAGGGTACGGGTTCGGGAACGGGTTTGGGTATGGCGTAGGGTATGGGTTAGGGTTAGGGTTACGGTTAGTTTGAGGTTTAGGGCTCGGTTTAGGGTACGGGTTAGGATTAGGGTACGTGTTAGGGTTAGGGTAGGGGTTAGGGTTAGGGCACGCGTTAGGTTTAGGGTAGTTATTAAACCTATCCCACCCTCTAGATACCCCTTAGCACGTCAAGGAATATTATTTGGGGGTCCAGCCATGGAGAAGAGTTTAGATACTAGGAGAAGATAAGGAACACACCCATTATCAAGAAATCACATTAGGATTCTCTTTTTAACCTGTTCCTTAAAACACTAGTGCTTAGGAAATCTATTAGAGGCAGAAGCAGTCAAGGGTAGCTTAGGGTTAGGGTTAGGGTTAGGGTTAGGTTTAGGGTACGGCTTAGGGTACGGGTTCGGGTACGGATTCGGGTACGGCGTAGGGTATGGGTTAGCGTTAGGGTTAGGGTTAGTTTGAGGGTTAGGGCTCAGTTTAGGGTACGGGTTAGGATTAGGGTACGTGTTAGGGTTAGGGTACGCGTTAGGGTTAGGGTACGCGTTAGGGTTAGGGTAGTTATTAAACCTATCCCTCTGTCTAGATACCGCTTAGCACGTCAAGGAATATTATTTGGGGGTCCAGCCATGGAGAAGAGTTTAGACAATAGGAGAAGATAAGGAACACACCCATTATCAAGAAATCACATTAGGATTCTCTTTTTAACCTGTTCCTTAAAACACTAGTGCTTAGGAAATCTATTGGAGGCAGAAGCAGTCAAGGGTAGCTTAGGGTTAGGGTTAGGGTTAGGGTTAGGGTTAGGGTACGGCTTAGGGTACGGGTTCGGGAATGGGTTCGGGTACGGCGTAGGGTATGGGTTAGGGTTAGGATTAGGGTTATTTTGAGTGTTAGGGCACGGTTTAGGGTACAGGTTAGGATTAGGGTACGTGTTAGGGTTAGGGTAGGGGTTAGGGTTAGGGTACGCGTTAGGGTTAGGGTAGTTATTAAACCTATCCCACTCTCTAGATACCACTTAGCACGTCAAGGTATATTATTTGGGGGTCCAGCCATGGAGAAGAGTTTAGACACTAGGAGAAGATAAGGAACACACTCATTATCAAGAAATCACATTAGGATTCTCTTTTTAAACTGTTCCTTAAAACACTAGTGCTTAGGAAATCTATTGGAGGCAGAAGCAGTCAAGGGTAGCTTAGGGTTAGGGTTAGGGTTAGGGTTAGGGTACGGCTTAGGGTACGGGTTCGGGTACGGGTTCGGGTACGGCGTAGGGTATGGGTTAGGGTTAGGGTTAGGGTTAGTTTGAGCGTTAGGGCTCGGTTTAGGGTACGGGTTAGGATTAGGGTACGTGTTAGGGTTAGGGTAGTGGTTAGGGTTAGGGTACGCGTTAGGGTTAGGGTAGTTATTAAACCTATCCCACTCTCTAGATACCCCTTAGCACGTCAAGGAATATTATTTGGGGGTCCAGCCATGGAGAAGAGTTTAGACACTAGGAGAAGATAAGGAACACACCCATTATCAAGAAATCACATTAGGATTCTCTTTTGAACCTGTTCCTTAAAACACTAGTGCTTAGGAAATCTATTGGAGGCAGAAGCAGTCAAGGGTAGCTTAGGGTTAGGGTTAGGGTTAGGGTACGGCTTAGGGTACGGGTTCGGGTACGGCGTAGGGCATGGGTTAGGGTTAGGGTTAGGGTTAGTTTGAGGGTTAGGCCTCGGTTTAGGGTACGGGTTAGGATTAGGGTACGTGTTAGGGTTAGGGTAGGGGTTAGGGTTAGGGTACGTGTTAGGGTTAGGGTAGTTATTAAACCTATCCCACTCTCTAGATACCCCTTAGCACGTCAAGGAATATTATTTGGGGGTCCAGCCATGGAGAAGAGTTTAGACACTAGGAGAAGATAAGGAACACACCCATTATCAAGAAATCACATTAGGATTCTCTTTTTAACCTGTTCCTTAAAACACTAGTGCTTAGGAAATCTATTGGAGGCAGAAGCAGTCAAGGGTAGCTTAGGGTTAGGGTTAGTGTTAGGGTTAGGGTTAGGGTTAGGGTACGGCTTAGGGTACGGGTTCGGGTACGGGTTCGGGTACGGCGTAGGGTATGGGTTAGCGTTAGGGTTAGGGTTAGTTTGAGGGTTAGGGCTCGGTTTAGGGTACGGGTTAGGATTAGGGTACGTGTTAGGGTTAGGGTACGTGTTAGGGTTAGGGTACGCGTTAGGGTTAGGGTAGTTATTAAACCTATCCCTCTGTCTAGATACCGCTTAGCACGTCAAGGAATATTATTTGGGGTTCCAGTCATGGAGAAGAGTTCAGACACTAGGAGAAGATAAGGAACACACCCATTATCAAGAAATCACATTAGGATTCTCTTTTTAACCTGTTCCTTAAAACACTAGTGCTTAGGAAATCTATTGGAGGCAGAAGCAGTCAAGGGTAGCTTAGGGTTAGGGTTAGGGTTAGGGTACGGCTTAGGGTACGGGTTCGGGTACGAGTTCGGGTACGGGTTCGGATACGGCGTATGGTATGGGTTAGGGGTAGGGTTAGGGTTAGTTTGAGGGTTAGGGCTCGGTTTAGGGTACGGTTTAGGATTAGGGTACGTGTTAGGGTTAGGGTACGCGTTAGGGTTAGGGTACGCGTTAGGGTTAGGGTAGTTATTAAACCTATCCCACTCTCTAGATACCCCTTAGCACGTCAAGGAATATTATTTGGGGGTCTAGCCATGGAGAAGAGTTTAGACACTAGGAGAAGATAAGGAACACACCCATTATCAAGAAATCACATTAGGATTCTCTTTTTAACCTGTTCCTTAAAACACTAGTGCTTAGGAAATCTATTGGAGGCAGAAGCAGTCAAGGGTGGCTTAGGTTTAGGCTTAGGGTTAGGGTTAGGGTTAGGGTACGGCTTAGGGTACGGGTTCGGGAACGGGTTCGGGTACGGCGTAGGGTATGGGATAGGGTTAGGGTTAGGGTTACTTTGAGGGTTAGGGCTCGGTTTAGGGTACGGGTTAGGATTAGGGTACGTGTCAGGGTTAGGGTAGGGGTTAGGGTTAGGGTACGCGTTAGGGTTAGGGTAGTTATTAAACCTATCCCACTGTCTAGGTACCCCTTAGCACGTCAAGGAATATTATTTGGGGGTCCAGCCATGGAGAAGAGTTTAGACACTAGGAGAAGATAAGGAACACACCCATTATCAAGAAATCACATTAGGATTCTCTTTTTAACCTGTTCCTTAAAACACTAGTGCTTAGGAAATCTATTGGAGGCAGAAGCAGTCAAGGGTAGCTTAGGATTAGGGTTAGGGTTAGGGTACGGCTTAGGGTAAGGGTTCGAGTACGGGTTCGGTTACGGGTTCGGGTACGGCGTAGGGTATGGGATAGGGTTAGGGTTAGGGTTAGTTTGAGGGTTAGGGCTCGGTTTAGGGTACGGGTTATGATTAGGGTACGTGTTAGGGTTAGGGTAGGGGTTAGGGTTAGGGTACGCGTTAGGGTTAGGGTAGTTATTAAACCTATCCCACTCTCTAGATACCCCTTAGCACGTCAAGGAATATTATTTGGGGGTCCAGCCATGGAGAAGAGTTTAGACACAAGGAGAAGATAAGGAACACACCCATTATCAAGAAATCACATTAGGATTCTCTTTTTAACCTGTTCCTTAAAACACTAGTGCTTAGGAAATCTATTGGAGGCAGAAGCAGTCAAGGGTAGCTTAGGGTTAGGGTTAGGGTTAGGGTTAGGGTTAGTGTTAGGGTACGGCTTAGGGTACGGTTTCGGGTACGGGTTCGGGTACGGCGTAGGGTATGTGTTAGGGTTAGGGTTAGGGTTAGTTTGAGCGTTAGGGCTCGGTTTAGGGTACGGGTTAGGATTAGGGTACGTGTTAGGGTTAGGGTAGGGGTTAGGGTTAGGGTACGCGTTAGGGTTAGGGTACGCGTTAGGGTTAGGGTACGCGTTAGTGTTAGGTTAGTTATTAAACCTATCCCTCTGTCTAGATACCGCTTAGCACGTCAAGGAATATTATTTGGGGGTCCAGTCATGGAGAAGAGTTTAGACACTAGAGGAAGATAAGGAACACACCCATTATCAAGAAATCACATTAAGATTCTCTTTTTAAACTCTTCCTTAAAACACTAGTGCTTAGGAAATCTATTGGAGGCAGAAGCAGTCAAGGGTAGCTTAGGGTTAGGGTTAGGGTTAGGGTACGGCTTAGGGTACGGGTTCGGGTACGGGTTCGGGTACAGGTTCGGGTACGGCGTAGGGTATGGGTTAGGGTAAGGGTTAGGGTTAGTTTGAGGGTTAGGGCTCGGTTTAGGGTACGGGTTAGGATTACGGTACGTGTTAGTGTTAGGGTAGGGATTAGGGTTAGGGTACGCGTTAGGGTTAGGGTAGTTATTAAACCTATCCCACTCTCTAGATACCCCTTAGCACGTCAAGGAATATTATTTGGGGGTCCAGCCATGGAGAAGAGTTTAGACACTAGGAGAAGATAAGGAACACACCCATTATCAAGAAATCACATTAGGATTCTCTTTTTAACCTGTTCCTTAAAACACTAGTGCTTAGGAAATCTATTGGAGGCAGAAGCAGTCAAGGGTGGCTTAGGGTTAGGGTTAGGGTACGGGTTCGGGTACGGGTTCGGGTACGGCGTAGGGTATGGGTTAGGGTTAGGGTTAGGGTTAGTTTGAGGGTTAGGGCTCGGTTTAGGGTACGGGTTAGGATTAGGGTACGTGTTAGGGTTAGGGTAGGGGTTAGGGTTAGGGTACGCGTTAGGGTTAGGGTAGTTATTAAACCTATCCCACTCTCTAGATACCCCTTAGCACGTCAAGGAATATTATTTGGGGGTCCAGCCATGGAGAAGAGTTTAGACACTAGGAGAAGATAAGGAACACACCCATTATCAAGAAATCACATTAGGATTCTCTTTTTAACCTGTTCCTTAAAACACTAGTGCTTAGGAAATCTATTGGAGGCAGAAGCAGTCAAGGGTAGCTTAGGGTTAGGGTTAGGGTTAGGGTTAGGGTACGGCTTAGGGTACGGGTTCGGGTACGGGTTCGGGTACGGCGTAGGGTATGGGTTAGGGTTAGGGTTAGGGTTAGTTTGAGGGTTAGGGCTCCGTTTAGGGAACGAGTTACGATTAGGGTACGTGTTAGGGTTAGGGTAGGGGTTAGGGTTAGGGTACGCGTTAGGGCTGGGGAAGTTATTAAACCTATCCCACTCTCTAGATACCCCTTAGCACGTCAAGGAATATTATTTGGGGGTCCAGCCATGGAGAAGAGTTTAGACACTAGGAGAAGATAAGGAACACACCCATTATCAAGAAATCACATTAGGATTCTCTTTTTAACCTGTTCCTTAAAACACTAGTGCTTAGGAAATCTATTGGAGGCAGAAGCAGTCAAGGGTAGCTTAGGTTTAGGGTTAGGGTTAGGGTTAGGGTTAGGGTACGGCTTAGGGTACGGGTTCGGGAACGGGTTTGGGTATGGCGTAGGGTATGGGTTAGGGTTAGGGTTAGGGTTAGTTTGAGGTTTAGGGCTCGGTTTAGGGTACGGGTTAGGATTAGGGTACGTGTTAGGGTTAGGGTAGGGGTTAGGGTTAGGGCACGCGTTAGGTTTAGGGTAGTTATTAAACCTATCCCACCCTCTAGATACCCCTTAGCACGTCAAGGAATATTATTTGGGGTTCCAGACACGGAGAAGAGTTTAGACACTAGGAGAAGATAAGAAACACACCCATTATCAAGAAATCACATTAGGATTCTCTTTTTAACCTGTTCCTTAAAACACTAGTGCTTAGGAAATCTATTGGAGGCAGAAGCAGTCAAGGGTAGCTTAGGGTTAGGGTTAGGGTTAGGGTTAGGTTTAGGGTACGGCTTAGGGTACGGGTTCGGGAACGGGTTCGGGTACGGCGTAGGGTATGGGTTAGGGTCAGGGTTAGGGTTAGTTTGAGGGTTAGGGCTCGGTTTAGGGTACGGGTTAGGATTAGGGTACGTGTCAGGGTTAGGGTAGGGGTTAGGGTTAGGGAACACGTTAGGGTTAGGGTAGTTATTAAACCTATCACATTCTCTAGATACCCCTTAGCACGTCAAGGAATATTATTTGGGGGTCCAGCCATGGAGAAGAGTTTAGATACTAGGAGAAGATTAGGAACACACCCATTATGAAGAAATCACATTAGGATTCTCTTTTTAACCTGTTCCTTAAAACACTAGTGCTTAGGAAATCTATTAGAGGCAGAAGCAGTCAAGGGTAGCTTAGGGTTAGGGTTAGGGTTAGGGTTAGGTTTAGGGTACGGCTTAGGGTACGGGTTCGGGTACGGGTTCGGGTACGGCGTAGGGTATGGGTTAGCGTTAGGGTTAGGGTTAGTTTGAGGGTTAGGGCTCGGTTTAGGGTACGGGTTAGGATTAGGGTACGTGTTAGGGTTAGGGTACGCGTTAGGGTTAGGGTACGTGTTAGGGTTAGGGTAGTTATTAAACCTATCCCTCTGTCTAGATACCGCTTAGCACGTCAAGGAATATTATTTGGGGGTCCAGCCATGGAGAAGAGTTTAGACACTAGGAGAAGATAAGGAACACACCCATTATCAAGAAATCACATTAGGATTCTCTTTTTAACCTGTTCCTTAAAACACTAGTGCTTAGGAAATCTATTGGAGGCAGAAGCAGTCAAGGGTGGCTTAGGGTTAGGGTTAGGGTACGGGTTCGGGTACGGGTTCGGGTACGGCGTAGGGTATGGGTTAGGGTTAGGGTTAGGGTTAGTTTGAGGGTTAGGGCTCGGTTTAGGGTACGGGTTAGGATTAGGGTACGTGTTAGGGTTAGGGTAGGGGTTAGGGTTAGGGTACGCGTTAGGGTTAGGGTAGTTATTAAACCTATCCCACTCTCTAGATACCCCTTAGCACGTCAAAGAATATTATTTGGGGGTCCAGCCATGGAGAAGAGTTTAGACACTAGGAGAAGATAAGGAACACACCCATTATCAAGAAATCACATTAGGATTCTCTTTTTAACCTGTTCCTTAAAACACTAGTGCTTAGGAAATCTATTGGAGGCAGAAGCAGTCAAGGGTAGCTTAGGGTTAGGGTTAGGGTTAGGGTTAGGGTACGGCTTAGGGTACGGGTTCGGGTACGGGTTCGGGTACGGCGTAGGGTATGGGTTAGGGTTAGGGTTAGGGTTAGTTTGAGGGTTAGGGCTCCGTTTAGGGAACGAGTTACGATTAGGGTACGTGTTAGGGTTAGGGTAGGGGTTAGGGTTAGGGTACGCCTTAGGGCTGGGGAAGTTATTAAACCTATCCCACTCTCTAGATACCCCTTAGCACGTCAAGGAATATTATTTGGGGGTCCAGCCATGGAGAAGAGTTTAGACACTAGGAGAAGATAAGGAACACACCCATTATCAAGAAATCACATTAGGATTCTCTTTTTAACCTGTTCCTTAAAACACTAGTGCTTAGGAAATCTATTGGAGGCAGAAGCAGTCAAGGGTAGCTTAGGTTTAGGGTTAGGGTTAGGGTTAGGGTACGGCTTAGGGTACGGGTTCGGGAACGGGTTTGGGTACGGCGTAGGGTATGGGTTAGGGTTAGGGTTAGGGTTAGTTTGAGGTTTAGGGCTCGGTTTAGGGTACGGGTTAGGATTAGGGTACGTGTTAGGGTTAGGGTAGGGGTTAGGTTTAGGGCACGCGTTAGGTTTAGGGTAGTTATTAAACCTATCCCACCCTCTAGATACCCCTTAGCACGTCAAGGAATATTATTTGGGGTTCCAGACACGGAGAAGAGTTTAGACACTAGGAGAAGATAAGAAACACACCCATTATCAAGAAATCACATTAGGATTCTCTTTTTAACCTGTTCCTTAAAACACTAGTGCTTAGGAAATCTATTGGAGGCAGAAGCAGTCAAGGGTAGCTTAGGGTTAGGGTTAGGGTTAGGGTTAGGGTTAGGGTACGGCTTAGGGTACGGGTTCGGGAACGGGTTCGGGTACGGCGTAGGGTATGGGTTAGGGTCAGGGTTAGGGTTAGTTTGAGGGTTAGGGCTCGGTTTAGGGTACGGGTTAGGATTAGGGTACGTGTCAGGGTTAGGGTAGGGGTTAGGGTTAGGGTACGCGTTAGGGTTAGGGTAGTTATTAAACCTATCACATTCTCTAGATACCCCTTAGCACGTCAAGGAATATTATTTGGGGGTCCAGCCATGGAGAAGAGTTTAGATACTAGGAGAAGATTAGGAACACACCCATTATGAAGAAATCACATTAGGATTCTCTTTTTAACCTGTTCCTTAAAACACTAGTGCTTAGGAAATCTATTAGAGGCAGAAGCAGTCAAGGGTAGCTTAGGGTTAGGGTTAGGGTTAGGGTTAGGTTTAGGGTACGGCTTAGGGTACGGGTTCGGGTACGGGTTCGGGTACGGCGTAGGGTATGGGTTAGCGTTAGGGTTAGGGTTAGTTTGAGGGTTAGGGCTCGGTTTAGGGTACGGGTTAGGATTAGGGTACGTGTTAGGGTTAGGGTACGCGTTAGGGTTAGGGTACGCGTTAGGGTTAGGGTAGTTATTAAACCTATCCCTCTGTCTAGATACCGCTTAGCACGTCAAGGAATATTATTTGGGGGTCCAGCCATGGAGAAGAGTTTAGACACTAGGAGAAGATAAGGAACACACCCATTATCAAGAAATCACATTAGGATTCTCTTTTTAACCTGTTCCTTAAAACACTAGTGCTTAGGAAATCTATTGGAGGCAGAAGCAGTCAAGGGTAGCTTAGGGTTAGGGTTAGGGTTAGGGTACGGCTTAGGGTACGGGTTCGGGTACGGGTTCGGGTACGGCGTAGAGTATGGGTTAGGGTTAGGGTTAGGGTTAGTTTGAGGGTTAGGGCTCCATTTAGGGTACGAGTTACGATTAGGGTACGTGTTAGGGTTAGGGTAGGGGTTAGGGTTAGGGTACGCGTTACGGCTGGGGAAGTTATTAAACCTATCCCACTCTCTAGATACCCCTTAGCACGTCAAGGAATATTATTTGGGGGTCCAGCCATGGAGAAGAGTTTAGACACTAGGAGAAGATAAGGAACACACCCATTATCAAGAAATCACATTAGGATTCTCTTTTTAACCTGTTCCTTAAAACACTAGTGCTTAGGAAATCTATTGGAGGCAGAAGCAGTCAAGGGTAGCTTAGGGTTAGGGTTAGGGTTAGGGTTAGGGTTAGGGTACGGCTTAGGGTACGGGTTCGGGAACGGGTTTGGGTATGGCGTAGGGTATGGGTTAGGGTTAGGGTTAGGGTTAGTTTGAGGTTTAGGGCTCGGTTTAGGGTACGGGTTAGGATTAGGGTACGTGTTAGGGTTAGGGTAGGGGTTAGGGTTAGGGCACGCGTTAGGTTTAGGGTAGTTATTAAACCTATCCCACCCTCTAGATACCCCTTAGCACGTCAAGGAATATTATTTGGGGGTCCAGCCATGGAGAAGAGTTTAGATACTAGGAGAAGATAAGGAACACACCCATTATCAAGAAATCACATTAGGATTCTCTTTTTAACCTGTTCCTTAAAACACTAGTGCTTAGGAAATCTATTAGAGGCAGAAGCAGTCAAGGGTAGCTTAGGGTTAGGGTTAGGGTTAGGGTTAGGTTTAGGGTACGGCTTAGGGTACGGGTTCGGGTACGGATTCGGGTACGGCGTAGGGTATGGGTTAGCGTTAGGGTTAGGGTTAGTTTGAGGGTTAGGGCTCAGTTTAGGGTACGGGTTAGGATTAGGGTACGTGTTAGGGTTAGGGTACGCGTTAGGGTTAGGGTACGCGTTAGGGTTAGGGTAGTTATTAAACCTATCCCTCTGTCTAGATACCGCTTAGCACGTCAAGGAATATTATTTGGGGGTCCAGCCATGGAGAAGAGTTTAGACACTAGGAGAAGATAAGGAACACACCCATTATCAAGAAATCACATTAGGATTCTCTTTTTAACCTGTTCCTTAAAACACTAGTGCTTAGGAAATCTATTGGAGGCAGAAGCAGTCAAGGGTAGCTTAGGGTTAGGGTACGGCTTAGGGTACGGGTTCGGGTACGGGTTCGGTTACGGCGTAGGGTATGGGTTAGGGTTAGGGTTAGGGTTAGTTTGAGGGTTAGGCTTCGGTTTAGGGTACGGGTTAGGATTAGGGTACGTGTTAGGGTTAGGGTAGGTGTTAGGGTTAGGGTACGTGTTAGGGTTAGGGTAGTTATTAAAACTATCCCACTCTCTAGATACCCCTTAGCACGTCAAGGAATATTATTTGGGGGTCCAGCCATGGAGAAGAGTTTAGACACTAGGAGAAGATAAGGAACACACCCATTATCAAGAAATCACATTAGGATTCTCTTTTTAACCTGTTCCTTAAAACACTAGTGCTTAGGAAATCTATTGGAGGCAGAAGCAGTCAAGGGTAGCTTAGGGTTAGGGTTAGTGTTAGGGTTAGGGTTAGGGTTAGGGTACGGCTTAGGGTACGGGTTCGGGTACGGGTTCGGGTACGGCGTAGGGTATGGGTTAGGGTTAGGATTAGGGTTATTTTGAGTGTTAGGGCATGGTTTAGGGTACAGGTTAGGATTAGGGTACATGTTAGGGTTAGGGTAGGGGTTAGGGTTAGGGTACGCGTTAGGGTTAGGGTAGTTATTAAAGCTATCCCACTCTCTAGATACCCCTTAGCAAGTCAAGGAATATTATTTGGGGGTCCAGCCATGGAGAAGAGTTTAGACACTAGGAGAAGATAAGGAACACACTCATTATCAAGAAATCACATTAGGATTCTCTTTTTAAACTGTTCCTTAAAACACTAGTGCTTAGGAAATCTATTGGAGGCAGAAGCAGTCAAGGGTAGCTTAGGGTTACGGTTAGGGTTAGGGTTAGGGTAAGGGTACGGCTTAGGGTATGGCTTAGGTTACGGGTTCGGGTACGGGTTCGGGTACGGCGTAGGGTATGGGTTAGGGTTAGGGTTAGGGTTAGTTTGAGCGTTAGGGCTCGGTTTAGGGTACGGGTTAGGATTAGGGTACGAGTTAGGGTTAGGATAGGGGTTAGGGTTAGGGTACGCGTTAGTGTTAGGGTAGTTATTAAACCTATCCCTCTGTCTAGATACCGCTTAGCACGTCAAGGAATATTATTTGGGGGTCCAGCCATGGAGAAGAGTTTAGACACTAGGCGAAGATAAGGAACACACCCATTATCAAGAAATCACATTAGGATTCTCTTTTTAACCTGTTCCTTAAAACACTAGTGCTTAGGAAATCTATTGGAGGCAGAAGCAGTCAAGGGTAGCTTAGGGTTAGGGTTAGGGTTAGGGTACGGCTTAGGGTACGGGTTCGGGTACGGGTTCGGGTACGGCGTAGGGTATGGGTTAGGGTTAGGGTTAGGGTTAGTTTGAGGGTTAGGGCTCCGTTTAGGGTACGAGTTACGATTAGGGTACGTGTTAGGGTTAGGGTAGGGGTTAGGGTTAGGGTACGCATTAGGGCTGGGGAAGTTATTAAACCTATCCCACTCTCTAGATACCCCTTAGCACGTCAAGGAATATTATTTGGGCGTCCAGCAATGGAGAAGAGTTTAGACACTATGAGAAGATAAGGAACACACCCATTATCAAGAAATCACATTAGGATTCTCTTTTTAACCTGTTCCTTAAAACACTATTGCTTAGGAAATCTATTGGAGGCAGAAGCAGTCAAGGGTAGCTTAGGGTTAGGGTTAGGTTTAGGGTTAGGGTTAGGGTACGGCTTAGGGTACGGGTTCGGGAACGGGTTTCGGTACGGCGTAGGGTATGGGTTAGGGTTAGAGTTAGTGTTAGTTTGAGGTTTAGGGCTCGGTTTAGTGTACGGGTTAGGATTAGGGTACGTGTTAGGGTTAGGGTAGGGGTTAGGGTTAGGGCACGTGTTAGGGTTAGGGTAGTTATTAAACCTATCCCACTCTCTAGATACCCCTTAGCACGTCAAGGAATATTATTTGGGGGTCCAGACACGGAGAAGAGTTTAGACACTAGGAGAAGATAAGAAACACACCCATTATCAAGAAATCACATTAGGATTCTCTTTTTAACCTGTTCCTTAAAACACTAGTGCTTAGGAAATCTATTGGAGGCAGAAGCAGTCAAGGGTAGCTTAGGGTTAGGGTTAGGGTTAGGGTTAGGGTTAGTTTGAGGTTTAGGGCTCGGTTTAGGGTACGGGTTAGGATTAGGGTACGTGTTAGGGTTAGGGTAGGGGTTAGGGTTAGGGCACGCGTTAGGTTTAGGGTAGTTATTAAACCTATCCCACCCTCTAGATACCCCTTAGCACGTCAAGGAATATTATTTGGGGGTCCAGCCATGGAGAAGAGTTTAGATACTAGGAGAAGATAAGGAACACACCCATTATCAAGAAATCACATTAGGATTCTCTTTTTAACCTGTTCCTTAAAACACTAGTGCTTAGGAAATCTATTAGAGGCAGAAGCAGTCAAGGGTAGCTTAGGGTTAGGGTTAGGGTTAGGGTTAGGTTTAGGGTACGGCTTAGGGTACGGGTTCGGGTACGGATTCGGGTACGGCGTAGGGTATGGGTTAGCGTTAGGGTTAGGGTTAGTTTGAGGGTTAGGGCTCAGTTTAGGGTACGGGTTAGGATTAGGGTACGTGTTAGGGTTAGGGTACGCGTTAGGGTTAGGGTACGCGTTAGGGTTAGGGTAGTTATTAAACCTATCCCTCTGTCTAGATACCGCTTAGCACGTCAAGGAATATTATTTGGGGGTCCAGCCATGGAGAAGAGTTTAGACACTAGGAGAAGATAAGGAACACACCCATTATCAAGAAATCACATTAGGATTCTCTTTTTAACCTGTTCCTTAAAACACTAGTGCTTAGGAAATCTATTGGAGGCAGAAGCAGTCAAGGGTAGCTTAGGGTTAGGGTACGGCTTAGGGTACGGGTTCGGGTACGGGTTCGGTTACGGCGTAGGGTATGGGTTAGGGTTAGGGTTAGGGTTAGTTTGAGGGTTAGGCTTCGGTTTAGGGTACGGGTTAGGATTAGGGTACGTGTTAGGGTTAGGGTAGGTGTTAGGGTTAGGGTACGTGTTAGGGTTAGGGTAGTTATTAAAACTATCCCACTCTCTAGATACCCCTTAGCACGTCAAGGAATATTATTTGGGGGTCCAGCCATGGAGAAGAGTTTAGACACTAGGAGAAGATAAGGAACACACCCATTATCAAGAAATCACATTAGGATTCTCTTTTTAACCTGTTCCTTAAAACACTAGTGCTTAGGAAATCTATTGGAGGCAGAAGCAGTCAAGGGTAGCTTAGGGTTAGGGTTAGTGTTAGGGTTAGGGTTAGGGTTAGGGTACGGCTTAGGGTACGGGTTCGGGTACGGGTTCGGGTACGGCGTAGGGTATGGGTTAGGGTTAGGATTAGGGTTATTTTGAGTGTTAGGGCATGGTTTAGGGTACAGGTTAGGATTAGGGTACATGTTAGGGTTAGGGTAGGGGTTAGGGTTAGGGTACGCGTTAGGGTTAGGGTAGTTATTAAAGCTATCCCACTCTCTAGATACCCCTTAGCAAGTCAAGGAATATTATTTGGGGGTCCAGCCATGGAGAAGAGTTTAGACACTAGGAGAAGATAAGGAACACACTCATTATCAAGAAATCACATTAGGATTCTCTTTTTAAACTGTTCCTTAAAACACTAGTGCTTAGGAAATCTATTGGAGGCAGAAGCAGTCAAGGGTAGCTTAGGGTTACGGTTAGGGTTAGGGTTAGGGTAAGGGTACGGCTTAGGTTACGGGTTCGGGTACGGGTTCGGGTACGGCGTAGGGTATGGGTTAGGGTTAGGGTTAGGGTTAGTTTGAGCGTTAGGGCTCGGTTTAGGGTACGGGTTAGGATTAGGGTACGAGTTAGGGTTAGGGTAGGGGTTAGGGTTAGGGTACGCGTTAGTGTTAGGGTAGTTATTAAACCTATCCCTCTGTCTAGATACCGCTTAGCACGTCAAGGAATATTATTTGGGGGTCCAGCCATGGAGAAGAGTTTAGACACTAGGCGAAGATAAGGAACACACCCATTATCAAGAAATCACATTAGGATTCTCTTTTTAACCTGTTCCTTAAAACACTAGTGCTTAGGAAATCTATTGGAGGCAGAAGCAGTCAAGGGTAGCTTAGGGTTAGGGTTAGGGTTAGGGTACGGCTTAGGGTACGGGTTCGGGTACGGGTTCGGGTACGGCGTAGGGTATGGGTTAGGGTTAGGGTTAGGGTTAGTTTGAGGGTTAGGGCTCCGTTTAGGGTACGAGTTACGATTAGGGTACGTGTTAGGGTTAGGGTAGGGGTTAGGGTTAGGGTACGCATTAGGGCTGGGGAAGTTATTAAACCTATCCCACTCTCTAGATACCCCTTAGCACGTCAAGGAATATTATTTGGGCGTCCAGCAATGGAGAAGAGTTTAGACACTATGAGAAGATAAGGAACACACCCATTATCAAGAAATCACATTAGGATTCTCTTTTTAACCTGTTCCTTAAAACACTATTGCTTAGGAAATCTATTGGAGGCAGAAGCAGTCAAGGGTAGCTTAGGGTTAGGGTTAGGTTTAGGGTTAGGGTTAGGGTACGGCTTAGGGTACGGGTTCGGGAACGGGTTTCGGTACGGCGTAGGGTATGGGTTAGGGTTAGAGTTAGTGTTAGTTTGAGGTTTAGGGCTCGGTTTAGTGTACGGGTTAGGATTAGGGTACGTGTTAGGGTTAGGGTAGGGGTTAGGGTTAGGGCACGTGTTAGGGTTAGGGTAGTTATTAAACCTATCCCACTCTCTAGATACCCCTTAGCACGTTAAGGAATATTATTTGGGGGTCCAGACACGGAGAAGAGTTTAGACACTAGGAGAAGATAAGAAACACACCCATTATCAAGAAATCACATTAGGATTCTCTTTTTAACCTGTTCCTTAAAACACTAGTGCTTAGGAAATCTATTGGAGGCAGAAGCAGTCAAGGGTAGCTTAGGGTTAGGGTTAGGGTTAGGGTTAGGGTTAGGGTACGGCTTAGGGTACGGGTTCGGGAACGGGTTCGGGTACGGCGTAGGGTATGGGTTAGGGTTAGGATTAGGGTTATTTTGAGTGTTAGGGCACGGTTTAGGGTACAGGTTAGGATTAGGGTACGTGTTAGGGTTAGGGTAGGGGTTAGGGTTAGGGTACGCGTTAGGGTTAGGGTAGTTATTAAACCTATCCCACTCTCTAGATACCACTTAGCACGTCAAGGAATATTATTTGGGGGTCCAGCCATGGAGAAGAGTTTAGACACTAGGAGAAGATAAGGAACACACTCATTATCAAGAAATCACATTAGGATTCTCTTTTTAAACTGTTCCTTAAAACACTAGTGCTTAGGAAATCTATTGGAGGCAGAAGCAGTCAAGGGTAGCTTAGGGTTAGGGTTAGGGTTAGGGTTAGGGTTAGGGTTAGGGTTAGGGTACGGCTTAGGGTACGGGTTCGGGTACGGGTTCGGGTACGGCGTAGGGTATGGGTTAGGGTTAGGGTTAGGGTTAGTTTGAGCGTTAGGGCTCGGTTTAGGGTACGGGTTAGGATTAGGGTACGTGTTAGGGTTAGGGTAGGGGTTAGGGTTAGGGTACGCGTTAGGGTTAGGGTAGTTATTAAACCTATCCCACTCTCTAGATACCCCTTAGCACGTCAAGGAATATTATTTGGGGGTCCAGCCATGGAGAAGAGTTTAGACACTAGGAGAAGATAAGGAACACACCCATTATCAAGAAATCACATTAGGATTCTCTTTTTAACCTGTTCCTTAAAACACTAGTGCTTAGGAAATCTATTGGAGGCAGAAGCAGTCAAGGGTAGCTTAGGGTTAGTGTTATTGTTAGGGTACGGCTTAGGGTACGGGTTCGGGTACGGGTTCGGGTACGGCGTAGGGTATGGGTTAGGGTTAGGGTTAGGGTTAGTTTGAGGGTTAGGGCTCCGTTTAGGGTACGAGTTACGATTAGGGTACGTGTTAGGGTTAGGGTAGGGGTTAGGGTTAGGGTACGCGTTAGGGCTGGGGAAGTTATTAAACCTATCCCACTCTCTAGATAACCCTTAGCACGTCAAGGAATATTATTTGGGCGTCCAGCAATGGAGAAGAGTTTAGACACTAGGAGAAAATAAGGAACACACCCATTATCAAGAAATCACATTAGGATTCTCTTTTTAACCTGTTCCTTAAAACACTAGTGCTTAGGAAATCTATTGGAGGCAGATGCAGTCAAGGGTAGCTTAGGGTTAGGGTTAGGGTTAGGGTTAGGGTACGGCTTAGGGTACGGGTTCGGGAACGGGTTCGGGTACGGCGTAGGGTATGGGTTAGGGTTAGGATTAGGGTTATTTTGAGTGTTAGGGCACGGTTTAGGGTACAGGTTAGGATTAGGGTACGTGTTAGGGTTAGGGTAGGGGTTAGGGTTAGGGTACGCGTTAGGGTTAGGGTAGTTATTAAACCTATCCCACTCTCTAGATACCACTTAGCACGTCAAGGAATATTATTTGGGGGTCCAGCCATGGAGAAGAGTTTAGACACTAGGAGAAGATAAGGAACACACTCATTATCAAGAAATCACATTAGGATTCTCTTTTTAAACTGTTCCTTAAAACACTAGTGCTTAGGAAATCTATTGGAGGCAGAAGCAGTCAAGGGTAGCTTAGGGTTAGGGTTAGGGTTAGGGTTAGGGTTAGGGTAAGGGTACGGCTTAGGGTACGGGTTCGGGTACGGGTTCGGGTACGGCGTAGGGTATGGGTTAGGGTTAGGGTTAGGGTTAGTTTGAGCGTTAGGGCTCAGTTTAGGGTACGGGTTAGGATTAGGGTACGTGTTAGGGTTAGGGTAGGGGTTAGGGTTAGGGTACGCGTTAGGGTTAGGGTAGTTATTAAACCTATCCCACTCTCTAGATACCCCTTAGCACGTCAAGGAATATTATTTGGGGGTCCAGCCATGGAGAAGAGTTTAGACACTAGGAGAAGATAAGGAACACACCCATTATCAAGAAATCACATTAGGATTCTCTTTTGAACCTGTTCCTTAAAACACTAGTGCTTAGGAAATCTATTGGAGGCAGAAGCAGTCAAGGGTAGCTTAGGGTTAGGGTTAGGGTTAGGGTACGGCTTAGGGTACGGGTTCGGGTACGGCGTAGGGCATGGGTTAGGGTTAGGGTTAGGGTTAGTTTGAGGGTTAGGCCTCGGTTTAGGGTACGGGTTAGGATTAGGGTACGTGTTAGGGTTAGGGTAGGGGTTAGGGTTAGGGTACGTGTTAGGGTTAGGGTAGTTATTAAACCTATCCCACTCTCTAGATACCCCTTAGCACGTCAAGGAATATTATTTGGGGGTCCAGCCATGGAGAAGAGTTTAGACACTAGGAGAAGATAAGGAACACACACATTATCAAGAAATCACATTAGGATTCTCTTTTTAACCTGTTCCTTAAAACACTAGTGCTTAGGAAATCTATTGGAGGCAGAAGCAGTCAAGGGTAGCTTAGGGTTAGGGTTAGTGTTAGGGTTAGGGTTAGGGTTAGGGTACGGCTTAGGGTACGGGTTCGGGTACGGGTTCGGGTACGGCGTAGGGTATGGGTTAGCGTTAGGGTTAGGGTTAGTTTGAGGGTTAGGGCTCGGTTTAGGGTACGGGTTAGGATTAGGGTACGTGTTAGGGTTAGGGTACGTGTTAGGGTTAGGGTACGCGTTAGGGTTAGGGTAGTTATTAAATCTATCCCTCTGTCTAGATACCGCTTAGCACGTCAAGGAATATTATTTGGGGGTCCAGTCATGGAGAAGAGTTCAGACACTAGGAGAAGATAAGGAACACACCCATTATCAAGAAATCACATTAGGATTCTCTTTTTAACCTGTTCCTTAAAACACTAGTGCTTAGGAAATCTATTGGAGGCAGAAGCAGTCAAGGGTAGCTTAGGGTTAGGTTTAGGGTTAGGGTACGGCTTAGGGTACGGGTTCGGGTACGAGTTCGGGTACGGGTTCGGATACGGCGTAGGGTATGGGTTTGGGTTAGGGTTAGGGTTAGTTTGAGGTTTAGGGCTCGGTTTAGGGTACGGTTTAGGATTAGGGTACGTGTTAGGGTTAGGGTAGGGGTTAGGGTTAGGGTACGCGTTAGGGTTAGGGTAGTTATTAAACCTATCCCACTCTCTAGATACCCCTTAGCACGTCAAGGAATATTATTTGGGGGTCCAGCCATGGAGAAGAGTTTAGACACTAGGAGAAGATAAGGAACACACCCATTATCAAGAAATCACATTAGGATTCTCTTTTTAACCTGTTCCTTAAAACACTAGTCCTTAGGAAATCTATTGGAGGCAGAAGCAGTCAAGGGTGGCTTAGGTTTAGGGTTAGGGTTAGGGTTAGGGTTAGGGTACGGCTTAGGGTACGGGTTCGGGAACGGGTTCGGGTACGGCGTAGGGTATGGGTTAGGGTTAGGGTTAGGGTTACTTTGAGGGTTAGGGCTCGGTTTAGGGTACGGGTTAGGATTAGGGTACGTGTCAGGGTTAGGGTAGGGGTTAGGGTTAGGGTACGCGTTAGGGTTAGGGTAGTTATTAAACCTATCCCACTGTCTAGGTACCCCTTAGCACGTCAAGGAATATTATTTGGGGGTCCAGCCATGGAGAAGAGTTTAGACACTAGGAGAAGATAAGGAACACACCCATTATCAAGAAATCACATTAGGATTCTCTTTTTAACCTGTTCCTTAAAACACTAGTGCTTAGGAAATCTATTGGAGGCAGAAGCAGTCAAGGGTAGCTTAGGATTAGGGTTAGGGTTAGGGTACGGCTTAGGGTACGGGTTCGGGTACGGGTTCGGTTACGGGTTCGGGTACGGCGTAGGGTATGGGATAGGGTTAGGGTTAGGGTTAGTTTGAGGGTTAGGGCTCGGTTTAGGGTACGGGTTAGGATTAGGGTACGTGTTAGGGTTAGGGTAGGGGTTAGGGTTAGGGTACGCGTTAGGGTTAGGGTAGTTATTAAACCTATCCCACTCTCTAGATACCCCTTAGCACGTCAAGGAATATTATTTGGGGGTCCAGCCATGGAGAAGAGTTTAGACACTAGGAGAAGATAAGGAACACACCCATTATCAAGAAATCACATTAGGATTCTGTTTTTAACCTGTTCCTTAAAACACTAGTGCTTAGGAAATCTATTGGAGGCAGAAGCAGTCAAGGGAAGCTTAGGGTTAGGGTTAGGGTTAGGGTTAGGGTTAGGGTACGGTTTAGGGTATGGTTTCGGGAACGGGTTCGGGTACGGCGTAGGGTATGGGTTAGGGTTAGGGTTAGGGTTAGTTTGAGGGTTAGGGCTCGGTTTAGGGTACGGGTTAGGATTAGGGTACGTGTTAGTGTTAGGGTAGGGGTTAGGGTTAGGGTACGCGTTAGGGTTAGGGTAGTTATTAAACCTATCCCACTCTCTAGATACCCCTTAGCACGTCTAGGAATATTATTTGGGGGTCCAGCCATGGAGAAGAGTTTAGACACTAGGAGAAGATAAGGAACACACTCATTATCAAGAAATCACATTAGGATTCTCTTTTTAAACTGTTCCTTAAAACACTAGTGCTTAGGAAATCTATTGGAGGCAGAAGCAGTCAAGGGTAGCTTAGGGTTAGGGTTAGGGTTAGGGTTAGGGTACGGCTTAGGGTACGGGTTCGGGTACGGGTTCGGGTACGGCGTAGGGTATGGGTTAGGGTTAGGTTTAGGGTTAGTTTGAGGGTTAGGGCTCCGTTTAGGGAACGAGTTACGATTAGGGTACGTGTTAGGGTTAGGGTAGGGGTTAGGGTTAGGGTACGCCTTAGGGCTGGGGAAGTTATTAAACCTATCCCACTCTCTAGATACCCCTTAGCACGTCAAGGAATATTATTTGGGGGTCCAGCCATGGAGAAGAGTTTAGACACTAGGAGAAGATAAGGAACACACCCATTATCAAGAAATCACATTAGGATTCTCTTTTTAACCTGTTCCTTAAAACACTAGTGCTTAGGAAATCTATTGGAGGCAGAAGCAGTCAAGGGTAGCTTAGGTTTAGGGTTAGGGTTAGGGTTAGGGTACGGCTTAGGGTACGGGTTCGGGAACGGGTTTGGGTACGGCGTAGGGTATGGGTTAGGGTTAGGGTTAGGGTTAGTTTGAGGTTTAGGGTACGGGTTAGGATTAGGGTACGTGTTAGGGTTAGGGTAGGGGTTAGGGTTAGGGCACGCGTTAGGTTTAGGGTAGTTATTAAACCTATCCCACCCTCTAGATACCCCTTAGCACGTCAAGGAATATTATTTGGGGGTCCAGCCATGGAGAAGAGTTTAGATACTAGGAGAAGATAAGGAACACACCCATTATCAAGAAATCACATTAGGATTCTCTTTTTAACCTGTTCCTTAAAACACTAGTGCTTAGGAAATCTATTAGAGGCAGAAGCAGTCAAGGGTAGCTTAGGGTTAGGGTTAGGGTTAGGGTTAGGTTTAGGGTACGGCTTAGGGTACGGGTTCGGGTACGGATTCGGGTACGGCGTAGGGTATGGGTTAGCGTTAGGGTTAGGGTTAGTTTGAGGGTTAGGGCTCAGTTTAGGGTACGGGTTAGGATTAGGGTACGTGTTAGGGTTAGGGTACGCGTTAGGGTTAGGGTACGCGTTAGGGTTAGGGTAGTTATTAAACCTATCCCTCTGTCTAGATACCGCTTAGCACGTCAAGGAATATTATTTGGGGGTCCAGCCATGGAGAAGAGTTTAGACAATAGGAGAAGATAAGGAACACACCCATTATCAAGAAATCACATTAGGATTCTCTTTTTAACCTGTTCCTTAAAACACTAGTGCTTAGGAAATCTATTGGAGGCAGAAGCAGTCAAGGGTAGCTTAGGGTTAGGGTTAGGGTTAGGGTTAGGGTTAGGGTACGGCTTAGGGTACGGGTTCGGGAATGGGTTCGGGTACGGCGTAGGGTATGGGTTAGGGTTAGGATTAGGGTTATTTTGAGTGTTAGGGCACGGTTTAGGGTACAGGTTAGGATTAGGGTACGTGTTAGGGTTAGGGTAGGGGTTAGGGTTAGGGTACGCGTTAGGGTTAGGGTAGTTATTAAACCTATCCCACTCTCTAGATACCACTTAGCACGTCAAGGTATATTATTTGGGGGTCCAGCCATGGAGAAGAGTTTAGACACTAGGAGAAGATAAGGAACACACTCATTATCAAGAAATCACATTAGGATTCTCTTTTTAAACTGTTCCTTAAAACACTAGTGCTTAGGAAATCTATTGGAGGCAGAAGCAGTCAAGGGTAGCTTAGGGTTAGGGTTAGGGTTAGGGTTAGGGTACGGCTTAGGGTACGGGTTCGGGTACGGGTTCGGGTACGGCGTAGGGTATGGGTTAGGGTTAGGGTTAGGGTTAGTTTGAGCGTTAGGGCTCGGTTTAGGGTACGGGTTAGGATTAGGGTACGTGTTAGGGTTAGGGTAGTGGTTAGGGTTAGGGTACGCGTTAGGGTTAGGGTAGTTATTAAACCTATCCCACTCTCTAGATACCCCTTAGCACGTCAAGGAATATTATTTGGGGGTCCAGCCATGGAGAAGAGTTTAGACACTAGGAGAAGATAAGGAACACACCCATTATCAAGAAATCACATTAGGATTCTCTTTTGAACCTGTTCCTTAAAACACTAGTGCTTAGGAAATCTATTGGAGGCAGAAGCAGTCAAGGGTAGCTTAGGGTTAGGGTTAGGGTTAGGGTACGGCTTAGGGTACGGGTTCGGGTACGGCGTAGGGCATGGGTTAGGGTTAGGGTTAGGGTTAGTTTGAGGGTTAGGCCTCGGTTTAGGGTACGGGTTAGGATTAGGGTACGTGTTAGGGTTAGGGTAGGGGTTAGGGTTAGGGTACGTGTTAGGGTTAGGGTAGTTATTAAACCTATCCCACTCTCTAGATACCCCTTAGCACGTCAAGGAATATTATTTGGGGGTCCAGCCATGGAGAAGAGTTTAGACACTAGGAGAAGATAAGGAACACACCCATTATCAAGAAATCACATTAGGATTCTCTTTTTAACCTGTTCCTTAAAACACTAGTGCTTAGGAAATCTATTGGAGGCAGAAGCAGTCAAGGGTAGCTTAGGGTTAGGGTTAGTGTTAGGGTTAGGGTTAGGGTTAGGGTACGGCTTAGGGTACGGGTTCGGGTACGGGTTCGGGTACGGCGTAGGGTATGGGTTAGCGTTAGGGTTAGGGTTAGTTTGAGGGTTAGGGCTCGGTTTAGGGTACGGGTTAGGATTAGGGTACGTGTTAGGGTTAGGGTACGTGTTAGGGTTAGGGTACGCGTTAGGGTTAGGGTAGTTATTAAACCTATCCCTCTGTCTAGATACCGCTTAGCACGTCAAGGAATATTATTTGGGGTTCCAGTCATGGAGAAGAGTTCAGACACTAGGAGAAGATAAGGAACACACCCATTATCAAGAAATCACATTAGGATTCTCTTTTTAACCTGTTCCTTAAAACACTAGTGCTTAGGAAATCTATTGGAGGCAGAAGCAGTCAAGGGTAGCTTAGGGTTAGGGTTAGGGTTAGGGTACGGCTTAGGGTACGGGTTCGGGTACGAGTTCGGGTACGGGTTCGGATACGGCGTATGGTATGGGTTAGGGGTAGGGTTAGGGTTAGTTTGAGGGTTAGGGCTCGGTTTAGGGTACGGTTTAGGATTAGGGTACGTGTTAGGGTTAGGGTACGCGTTAGGGTTAGGGTACGCGTTAGGGTTAGGGTAGTTATTAAACCTATCCCACTCTCTAGATACCCCTTAGCACGTCAAGGAATATTATTTGGGGGTCTAGCCATGGAGAAGAGTTTAGACACTAGGAGAAGATAAGGAACACACCCATTATCAAGAAATCACATTAGGATTCTCTTTTTAACCTGTTCCTTAAAACACTAGTGCTTAGGAAATCTATTGGAGGCAGAAGCAGTCAAGGGTGGCTTAGGTTTAGGCTTAGGGTTAGGGTTAGGGTTAGGGTACGGCTTAGGGTACGGGTTCGGGAACGGGTTCGGGTACGGCGTAGGGTATGGGATAGGGTTAGGGTTAGGGTTACTTTGAGGGTTAGGGCTCGGTTTAGGGTACGGGTTAGGATTAGGGTACGTGTCAGGGTTAGGGTAGGGGTTAGGGTTAGGGTACGCGTTAGGGTTAGGGTAGTTATTAAACCTATCCCACTGTCTAGGTACCCCTTAGCACGTCAAGGAATATTATTTGGGGGTCCAGCCATGGAGAAGAGTTTAGACACTAGGAGAAGATAAGGAACACACCCATTATCAAGAAATCACATTAGGATTCTCTTTTTAACCTGTTCCTTAAAACACTAGTGCTTAGGAAATCTATTGGAGGCAGAAGCAGTCAAGGGTAGCTTAGGATTAGGGTTAGGGTTAGGGTACGGCTTAGGGTAAGGGTTCGAGTACGGGTTCGGTTACGGGTTCGGGTACGGCGTAGGGTATGGGATAGGGTTAGGGTTAGGGTTAGTTTGAGGGTTAGGGCTCGGTTTAGGGTACGGGTTATGATTAGGGTACGTGTTAGGGTTAGGGTAGGGGTTAGGGTTAGGGTACGCGTTAGGGTTAGGGTAGTTATTAAACCTATCCCACTCTCTAGATACCCCTTAGCACGTCAAGGAATATTATTTGGGGGTCCAGCCATGGAGAAGAGTTTAGACACTAGGAGAAGATAAGGAACACACCCATTATCAAGAAATCACATTAGGATTCTCTTTTTAACCTGTTCCTTAAAACACTAGTGCTTAGGAAATCTATTGGAGGCAGAAGCAGTCAAGGGTAGCTTAGGGTTAGGGTTAGGGTTAGGGTTAGGGTTAGTGTTAGGGTACGGCTTAGGGTACGGTTTCGGGTACGGGTTCGGGTACGGCGTAGGGTATGTGTTAGGGTTAGGGTTAGGGTTAGTTTGAGCGTTAGGGCTCGGTTTAGGGTACGGGTTAGGATTAGGGTACGTGTTAGGGTTAGGGTAGGGGTTAGGGTTAGGGTACGCGTTAGGGTTAGGGTACGCGTTAGGGTTAGGGTACGCGTTAGTGTTAGGTTAGTTATTAAACCTATCCCTCTGTCTAGATACCGCTTAGCACGTCAAGGAATATTATTTGGGGGTCCAGTCATGGAGAAGAGTTTAGACACTAGAGGAAGATAAGGAACACACCCATTATCAAGAAATCACATTAAGATTCTCTTTTTAAACTCTTCCTTAAAACACTAGTGCTTAGGAAATCTATTGGAGGCAGAAGCAGTCAAGGGTAGCTTAGGGTTAGGGTTAGGGTTAGGGTACGGCTTAGGGTACGGGTTCGGGTACGGGTTCGGGTACAGGTTCGGGTACGGCGTAGGGTATGGGTTAGGGTAAGGGTTAGGGTTAGTTTGAGGGTTAGGGCTCGGTTTAGGGTACGGGTTAGGATTACGGTACGTGTTAGTGTTAGGGTAGGGATTAGGGTTAGGGTACGCGTTAGGGTTAGGGTAGTTATTAAACCTATCCCACTCTCTAGATACCCCTTAGCACGTCAAGGAATATTATTTGGGGGTCCAGCCATGGAGAAGAGTTTAGACACTAGGAGAAGATAAGGAACACACCCATTATCAAGAAATCACATTAGGATTCTCTTTTTAACCTGTTCCTTAAAACACTAGTGCTTAGGAAATCTATTGGAGGCAGAAGCAGTCAAGGGTGGCTTAGGGTTAGGGTTAGGGTACGGGTTCGGGTACGGGTTCGGGTACGGCGTAGGGTATGGGTTAGGGTTAGGGTTAGGGTTAGTTTGAGGGTTAGGGCTCGGTTTAGGGTACGGGTTAGGATTAGGGTACGTGTTAGGGTTAGGGTAGGGGTTAGGGTTAGGGTACGCGTTAGGGTTAGGGTAGTTATTAAACCTATCCCACTCTCTAGATACCCCTTAGCACGTCAAGGAATATTATTTGGGGGTCCAGCCATGGAGAAGAGTTTAGACACTAGGAGAAGATAAGGAACACACCCATTATCAAGAAATCACATTAGGATTCTCTTTTTAACCTGTTCCTTAAAACACTAGTGCTTAGGAAATCTATTGGAGGCAGAAGCAGTCAAGGGTAGCTTAGGGTTAGGGTTAGGGTTAGGGTTAGGGTACGGCTTAGGGTACGGGTTCGGGTACGGGTTCGGGTACGGCGTAGGGTATGGGTTAGGGTTAGGGTTAGGGTTAGTTTGAGGGTTAGGGCTCCGTTTAGGGAACGAGTTACGATTAGGGTACGTGTTAGGGTTAGGGTAGGGGTTAGGGTTAGGGTACGCGTTAGGGCTGGGGAAGTTATTAAACCTATCCCACTCTCTAGATACCCCTTAGCACGTCAAGGAATATTATTTGGGGGTCCAGCCATGGAGAAGAGTTTAGACACTAGGAGAAGATAAGGAACACACCCATTATCAAGAAATCACATTAGGATTCTCTTTTTAACCTGTTCCTTAAAACACTAGTGCTTAGGAAATCTATTGGAGGCAGAAGCAGTCAAGGGTAGCTTAGGTTTAGGGTTAGGGTTAGGGTTAGGGTTAGGGTACGGCTTAGGGTACGGGTTCGGGAACGGGTTTGGGTACGGCGTAGGGTATGGGTTAGGGTTAGGGTTAGGGTTAGTTTGAGGTTTAGGGCTCGGTTTAGGGTACGGGTTAGGATTAGGGTACGTGTTAGGGTTAGGGTAGGGGTTAGGGTTAGGGCACGCGTTAGGTTTAGGGTAGTTATTAAACCTATCCCACCCTCTAGATACCCCTTAGCACGTCAAGGAATATTATTTGGGGTTCCAGACACGGAGAAGAGTTTAGACACTAGGAGAAGATAAGAAACACACCCATTATCAAGAAATCACATTAGGATTCTCTTTTTAACCTGTTCCTTAAAACACTAGTGCTTAGGAAATCTATTGGAGGCAGAAGCAGTCAAGGGTAGCTTAGGGTTAGGGTTAGGGTTAGGGTTAGGTTTAGGGTACGGCTTAGGGTACGGGTTCGGGAACGGGTTCGGGTACGGCGTAGGGTATGGGTTAGGGTCAGGGTTAGGGTTAGTTTGAGGGTTAGGGCTCGGTTTAGGGTACGGGTTAGGATTAGGGTACGTGTCAGGGTTAGGGTAGGGGTTAGGGTTAGGGTACGCGTTAGGGTTAGGGTAGTTATTAAACCTATCACATTCTCTAGATACCCCTTAGCACGTCAAGGAATATTATTTGGGGGTCCAGCCATGGAGAAGAGTTTAGATACTAGGAGAAGATTAGGAACACACCCATTATGAAGAAATCACATTAGGATTCTCTTTTTAACCTGTTCCTTAAAACACTAGTGCTTAGGAAATCTATTAGAGGCAGAAGCAGTCAAGGGTAGCTTAGGGTTAGGGTTAGGGTTAGGGTTAGGTTTAGGGTACGGCTTAGGGTACGGGTTCGGGTACGGGTTCGGGTACGGCGTAGGGTATGGGTTAGCGTTAGGGTTAGGGTTAGTTTGAGGGTTAGGGCTCGGTTTAGGGTACGGGTTAGGATTAGGGTACGTGTTAGGGTTAGGGTACGCGTTAGGGTTAGGGTACGTGTTAGGGTTAGGGTAGTTATTAAACCTAACCCTCTGTCTAGATACCGCTTAGCACGTCAAGGAATATTATTTGGGGGTCCAGCCATGGAGAAGAGTTTAGACACTAGGAGAAGATAAGGAACACACCCATTATCAAGAAATCACATTAGGATTCTCTTTTTAACCTGTTCCTTAAAACACTAGTGCTTAGGAAATCTATTGGAGGCAGAAGCAGTCAAGGGTGGCTTAGGGTTAGGGTTAGGGTACGGGTTCGGGTACGGGTTCGGGTACGGCGTAGGGTATGGGTTAGGGTTAGGGTTAGGGTTAGTTTGAGGGTTAGGGCTCGGTTTAGGGTACGGGTTAGGATTAGGGTACGTGTTAGGGTTAGGGTAGGGGTTAGGGTTAGGGTACGCGTTAGGGTTAGGGTAGTTATTAAACCTATCCCACTCTCTAGATACCCCTTAGCACGTCAAAGAATATTATTTGGGGGTCCAGCCATGGAGAAGAGTTTAGACACTAGGAGAAGATAAGGAACACACCCATTATCAAGAAATCACATTAGGATTCTCTTTTTAACCTGTTCCTTAAAACACTAGTGCTTAGGAAATCTATTGGAGGCAGAAGCAGTCAAGGGTAGCTTAGGGTTAGGGTTAGGGTTAGGGTTAGGGTACGGCTTAGGGTACGGGTTCGGGTACGGGTTCGGGTACGGCGTAGGGTATGGGTTAGGGTTAGGGTTAGGGTTAGTTTGAGGGTTAGGGCTCCGTTTAGGGAACGAGTTACGATTAGGGTACGTGTTAGGGTTAGGGTAGGGGTTAGGGTTAGGGTACGCCTTAGGGCTGGGGAAGTTATTAAACCTATCCCACTCTCTAGATACCCCTTAGCACGTCAAGGAATATTATTTGGGGGTCCAGCCATGGAGAAGAGTTTAGACACTAGGAGAAGATAAGGAACACACCCATTATCAAGAAATCACATTAGGATTCTCTTTTTAACCTGTTCCTTAAAACACTAGTGCTTAGGAAATCTATTGGAGGCAGAAGCAGTCAAGGGTAGCTTAGGTTTAGGGTTAGGGTTAGGGTTAGGGTACGGCTTAGGGTACGGGTTCGGGAACGGGTTTGGGTACGGCGTAGGGTATGGGTTAGGGTTAGGGTTAGGGTTAGTTTGAGGTTTAGGGCTCGGTTTAGGGTACGGGTTAGGATTAGGGTACGTGTTAGGGTTAGGGTAGGGGTTAGGTTTAGGGCACGCGTTAGGTTTAGGGTAGTTATTAAACCTATCCCACCCTCTAGATACCCCTTAGCACGTCAAGGAATATTATTTGGGGTTCCAGACACGGAGAAGAGTTTAGACACTAGGAGAAGATAAGAAACACACCCATTATCAAGAAATCACATTAGGATTCTCTTTTTAACCTGTTCCTTAAAACACTAGTGCTTAGGAAATCTATTGGAGGCAGAAGCAGTCAAGGGTAGCTTAGGGTTAGGGTTAGGGTTAGGGTTAGGGTTAGGGTACGGCTTAGGGTACGGGTTCGGGAACGGGTTCGGGTACGGCGTAGGGTATGGGTTAGGGTCAGGGTTAGGGTTAGTTTGAGGGTTAGGGCTCGGTTTAGGGTACGGGTTAGGATTAGGGTACGTGTCAGGGTTAGGGTAGGGGTTAGGGTTAGGGTACGCGTTAGGGTTAGGGTAGTTATTAAACCTATCACATTCTCTAGATACCCCTTAGCACGTCAAGGAATATTATTTGGGGGTCCAGCCATGGAGAAGAGTTTAGATACTAGGAGAAGATTAGGAACACACCCATTATGAAGAAATCACATTAGGATTCTCTTTTTAACCTGTTCCTTAAAACACTAGTGCTTAGGAAATCTATTAGAGGCAGAAGCAGTCAAGGGTAGCTTAGGGTTAGGGTTAGGGTTAGGGTTAGGTTTAGGGTACGGCTTAGGGTACGGGTTCGGGTACGGGTTCGGGTACGGCGTAGGGTATGGGTTAGCGTTAGGGTTAGGGTTAGTTTGAGGGTTAGGGCTCGGTTTAGGGTACGGGTTAGGATTAGGGTACGTGTTAGGGTTAGGGTACGCGTTAGGGTTAGGGTACGCGTTAGGGTTAGGGTAGTTATTAAACCTATCCCTCTGTCTAGATACCGCTTAGCACGTCAAGGAATATTATTTGGGGGTCCAGCCATGGAGAAGAGTTTAGACACTAGGAGAAGATAAGGAACACACCCATTATCAAGAAATCACATTAGGATTCTCTTTTTAACCTGTTCCTTAAAACACTAGTGCTTAGGAAATCTATTGGAGGCAGAAGCAGTCAAGGGTAGCTTAGGGTTAGGGTTAGGGTTAGGGTACGGCTTAGGGTACGGGTTCGGGTACGGGTTCGGGTACGGCGTAGAGTATGGGTTAGGGTTAGGGTTAGGGTTAGTTTGAGGGTTCGGGCTCCATTTAGGGTACGAGTTACGATTAGGGTACGTGTTAGGGTTAGGGTAGGGGTTAGGGTTAGGGTACGCGTTACGGCTGGGGAAGTTATTAAACCTATCCCACTCTCTAGATACCCCTTAGCACGTCAAGGAATATTATTTGGGGGTCCAGCCATGGAGAAGAGTTTAGACACTAGGAGAAGATAAGGAACACACCCATTATCAAGAAATCACATTAGGATTCTCTTTTTAACCTGTTCCTTAAAACACTAGTGCTTAGGAAATCTATTGGAGGCAGAAGCAGTCAAGGGTAGCTTAGGGTTAGGGTTAGTGTTAGGGTTAGGGTTAGGGTTAGGGTACGGCTTAGGGTACGGGTTCGGGTACGGGTTCGGGTACGGCGTAGGGTATGGGTTAGCGTTAGGGTTAGGGTTAGTTTGAGGGTTAGGGCTCGGTTTAGGGTACGGGTTAGGATTAGGGTACGTGTTAGGGTTAAGGTACGTGTTAGGGTTAGGGTACGCGTTAGGGTTAGGGTAGTTATTAAATCTATCCCTCTGTCTAGATACCGCTTAGCACGTCAAGGAATATTATTTGGGGGTCCAGTCATGGAGAAGAGTTCAGACACTAGGAGAAGATAAGGAACACACCCATTATCAAGAAATCACATTAGGATTCTCTTTTTAACCTGTTCCTTAAAACACTAGTGCTTAGGAAATCTATTGGAGGCAGAAGCAGTCAAGGGTAGCTTAGGGTTAGGTTTAGGGTTAGGGTACGGCTTAGGGTACGGGTTCGGGTACGAGTTCGGGTACGGGTTCGGATACGGCGTAGGGTATGGGTTTGGGTTAGGGTTAGGTTTAGTTTGAGGTTTAGGGCTCGGTTTAGGGTACGGTTTAGGATTAGGGTACGTGTTAGGGTTAGGGTAGGGGTTAGGGTTAGGGTACGCGTTAGGGTTAGGGTAGTTATTAAACCTATCCCACTCTCTAGATACCCCTTAGCACGTCAAGGAATATTATTTGGGGGTCCAGCCATGGAGAAGAGTTTAGACACTAGGAGAAGATAAGGAACACACCCATTATCAAGAAATCACATTAGGATTCTCTTTTTAACCTGTTCCTTAAAACACTAGTCCTTAGGAAATCTATTGGAGGCAGAAGCAGTCAAGGGTGGCTTAGGTTTAGGGTTAGGGTTAGGGTTAGGGTTAGGGTACGGCTTAGGGTACGGGTTCGGGAACGGGTTCGGGTACGGCGTAGGGTATGGGTTAGGGTTAGGGTTAGGGTTACTTTGAGGGTTAGGGCTCGGTTTAGGGTACGGGTTAGGATTAGGGTACGTGTCAGGGTTAGGGTAGGGGTTAGGGTTAGGGTACGCGTTAGGGTTAGGGTAGTTATTAAACCTATCCCACTGTCTAGGTACCCCTTAGCACGTCAAGGAATATTATTTGGGGGTCCAGCCATGGAGAAGAGTTTAGACACTAGGAGAAGATAAGGAACACACCCATTATCAAGAAATCACATTAGGATTCTCTTTTTAACCTGTTCCTTAAAACACTAGTGCTTAGGAAATCTATTGGAGGCAGAAGCAGTCAAGGGTAGCTTAGGATTAGGGTTAGGGTTAGGGTACGGCTTAGGGTACGGGTTCGGGTACGGGTTCGGTTACGGGTTCGGGTACGGCGTAGGGTATGGGATAGGGTTAGGGTTAGGGTTAGTTTGAGGGTTAGGGCTCGGTTTAGGGTACGGGTTAGGATTAGGGTACGTGTTAGGGTTAGGGTAGGGGTTAGGGTTAGGGTACGCGTTAGGGTTAGGGTAGTTATTAAACCTATCCCACTCTCTAGATACCCCTTAGCACGTCAAGGAATATTATTTGGGGGTCCAGCCATGGAGAAGAGTTTAGACACTAGGAGAAGATAAGGAACACACCCATTATCAAGAAATCACATTAGGATTCTGTTTTTAACCTGTTCCTTAAAACACTAGTGCTTAGGAAATCTATTGGAGGCAGAAGCAGTCAAGGGAAGCTTAGGGTTAGGGTTAGGGTTAGGGTTAGGGTTAGGGTACGGTTTAGGGTATGGTTTCGGGAACGGGTTCGGGTACGGCGTAGGGTATGGGTTAGGGTTAGGGTTAGGGTTAGTTTGAGGGTTAGGGCTCGGTTTAGGGTACGGGTTAGGATTAGGGTACGTGTTAGTGTTAGGGTAGGGGTTAGGGTTAGGGTACGCGTTAGGGTTAGGGTAGTTATTAAACCTATCCCACTCTCTAGATACCCCTTAGCACGTCTAGGAATATTATTTGGGGGTCCAGCCATGGAGAAGAGTTTAGACACTAGGAGAAGATAAGGAACACACTCATTATCAAGAAATCACATTAGGATTCTCTTTTTAAACTGTTCCTTAAAACACTAGTGCTTAGGAAATCTATTGGAGGCAGAAGCAGTCAAGGGTAGCTTAGGGTTAGGGTTAGGGTTAGGGTTAGGGTACGGCTTAGGGTACGGGTTCGGGTACGGGTTCGGGTACGGCGTAGGGTATGGGTTAGGGTTAGGTTTAGGGTTAGTTTGAGGGTTAGGGCTCCGTTTAGGGAACGAGTTACGATTAGGGTACGTGTTAGGGTTAGGGTAGGGGTTAGGGTTAGGGTACGCCTTAGGGCTGGGGAAGTTATTAAACCTATCCCACTCTCTAGATACCCCTTAGCACGTCAAGGAATATTATTTGGGGGTCCAGCCATGGAGAAGAGTTTAGACACTAGGAGAAGATAAGGAACACACCCATTATCAAGAAATCACATTAGGATTCTCTTTTTAACCTGTTCCTTAAAACACTAGTGCTTAGGAAATCTATTGGAGGCAGAAGCAGTCAAGGGTAGCTTAGGTTTAGGGTTAGGGTTAGGGTTAGGGTACGGCTTAGGGTACGGGTTCGGGAACGGGTTTGGGTACGGCGTAGGGTATGGGTTAGGGTTAGGGTTAGGGTTAGTTTGAGGTTTAGGGCTCGGTTTAGGGTACGGGTTAGGATTAGGGTACGTGTTAGGGTTAGGGTAGGGGTTAGGGTTAGGGCACGCGTTAGGTTTAGGGTAGTTATTAAACCTATCCCACCCTCTAGATACCCCTTAGCACGTCAAGGAATATTATTTGGGGGTCCAGCCATGGAGAAGAGTTTAGATACTAGGAGAAGATAAGGAACACACCCATTATCAAGAAATCACATTAGGATTCTCTTTTTAACCTGTTCCTTAAAACACTAGTGCTTAGGAAATCTATTAGAGGCAGAAGCAGTCAAGGGTAGCTTAGGGTTAGGGTTAGGGTTAGGGTTAGGTTTAGGGTACGGCTTAGGGTACGGGTTCGGGTACGGATTCGGGTACGGCGTAGGGTATGGGTTAGCGTTAGGGTTAGGGTTAGTTTGAGGGTTAGGGCTCAGTTTAGGGTACGGGTTAGGATTAGGGTACGTGTTAGGGTTAGGGTACGCGTTAGGGTTAGGGTACGCGTTAGGGTTAGGGTAGTTATTAAACCTATCCCTCTGTCTAGATACCGCTTAGCACGTCAAGGAATATTATTTGGGGGTCCAGCCATGGAGAAGAGTTTAGACAATAGGAGAAGATAAGGAACACACCCATTATCAAGAAATCACATTAGGATTCTCTTTTTAACCTGTTCCTTAAAACACTAGTGCTTAGGAAATCTATTGGAGGCAGAAGCAGTCAAGGGTAGCTTAGGGTTAGGGTTAGGGTTAGGGTTAGGGTTAGGGTACGGCTTAGGGTACGGGTTCGGGAATGGGTTCGGGTACGGCGTAGGGTATGGGTTAGGGTTAGGATTAGGGTTATTTTGAGTGTTAGGGCACGGTTTAGGGTACAGGTTAGGATTAGGGTACGTGTTAGGGTTAGGGTAGGGGTTAGGGTTAGGGTACGCGTTAGGGTTAGGGTAGTTATTAAACCTATCCCACTCTCTAGATACCACTTAGCACGTCAAGGTATATTATTTGGGGGTCCAGCCATGGAGAAGAGTTTAGACACTAGGAGAAGATAAGGAACACACTCATTATCAAGAAATCACATTAGGATTCTCTTTTTAAACTGTTCCTTAAAACACTAGTGCTTAGGAAATCTATTGGAGGCAGAAGCAGTCAAGGGTAGCTTAGGGTTAGGGTTAGGGTTAGGGTTAGGGTACGGCTTAGGGTACGGGTTCGGGTACGGGTTCGGGTACGGCGTAGGGTATGGGTTAGGGTTAGGGTTAGGGTTAGTTTGAGCGTTAGGGCTCGGTTTAGGGTACGGGTTAGGATTAGGGTACGTGTTAGGGTTAGGGTAGTGGTTAGGGTTAGGGTACGCGTTAGGGTTAGGGTAGTTATTAAACCTATCCCACTCTCTAGATACCCCTTAGCACGTCAAGGAATATTATTTGGGGGTCCAGCCATGGAGAAGAGTTTAGACACTAGGAGAAGATAAGGAACACACCCATTATCAAGAAATCACATTAGGATTCTCTTTTGAACCTGTTCCTTAAAACACTAGTGCTTAGGAAATCTATTGGAGGCAGAAGCAGTCAAGGGTAGCTTAGGGTTAGGGTTAGGGTTAGGGTACGGCTTAGGGTACGGGTTCGGGTACGGCGTAGGGCATGGGTTAGGGTTAGGGTTAGGGTTAGTTTGAGGGTTAGGCCTCGGTTTAGGGTACGGGTTAGGATTAGGGTACGTGTTAGGGTTAGGGTAGGGGTTAGGGTTAGGGTACGTGTTAGGGTTAGGGTAGTTATTAAACCTATCCCACTCTCTAGATACCCCTTAGCACGTCAAGGAATATTATTTGGGGGTCCAGCCATGGAGAAGAGTTTAGACACTAGGAGAAGATAAGGAACACACCCATTATCAAGAAATCACATTAGGATTCTCTTTTTAACCTGTTCCTTAAAACACTAGTGCTTAGGAAATCTATTGGAGGCAGAAGCAGTCAAGGGTAGCTTAGGGTTAGGGTTAGTGTTAGGGTTAGGGTTAGGGTTAGGGTACGGCTTAGGGTACGGGTTCGGGTACGGGTTCGGGTACGGCGTAGGGTATGGGTTAGCGTTAGGGTTAGGGTTAGTTTGAGGGTTAGGGCTCGGTTTAGGGTACGGGTTAGGATTAGGGTACGTGTTAGGGTTAGGGTACGTGTTAGGGTTAGGGTACGCGTTAGGGTTAGGGTAGTTATTAAACCTATCCCTCTGTCTAGATACCGCTTAGCACGTCAAGGAATATTATTTGGGGTTCCAGTCATGGAGAAGAGTTCAGACACTAGGAGAAGATAAGGAACACACCCATTATCAAGAAATCACATTAGGATTCTCTTTTTAACCTGTTCCTTAAAACACTAGTGCTTAGGAAATCTATTGGAGGCAGAAGCAGTCAAGGGTAGCTTAGGGTTAGGGTTAGGGTTAGGGTACGGCTTAGGGTACGGGTTCGGGTACGAGTTCGGGTACGGGTTCGGATACGGCGTATGGTATGGGTTAGGGGTAGGGTTAGGGTTAGTTTGAGGGTTAGGGCTCGGTTTAGGGTACGGTTTAGGATTAGGGTACGTGTTAGGGTTAGGGTACGCGTTAGGGTTAGGGTACGCGTTAGGGTTAGGGTAGTTATTAAACCTATCCCACTCTCTAGATACCCCTTAGCACGTCAAGGAATATTATTTGGGGGTCTAGCCATGGAGAAGAGTTTAGACACTAGGAGAAGATAAGGAACACACCCATTATCAAGAAATCACATTAGGATTCTCTTTTTAACCTGTTCCTTAAAACACTAGTGCTTAGGAAATCTATTGGAGGCAGAAGCAGTCAAGGGTGGCTTAGGTTTAGGCTTAGGGTTAGGGTTAGGGTTAGGGTACGGCTTAGGGTACGGGTTCGGGAACGGGTTCGGGTACGGCGTAGGGTATGGGATAGGGTTAGGGTTAGGGTTACTTTGAGGGTTAGGGCTCGGTTTAGGGTACGGGTTAGGATTAGGGTACGTGTCAGGGTTAGGGTAGGGGTTAGGGTTAGGGTACGCGTTAGGGTTAGGGTAGTTATTAAACCTATCCCACTGTCTAGGTACCCCTTAGCACGTCAAGGAATATTATTTGGGGGTCCAGCCATGGAGAAGAGTTTAGACACTAGGAGAAGATAAGGAACACACCCATTATCAAGAAATCACATTAGGATTCTCTTTTTAACCTGTTCCTTAAAACACTAGTGCTTAGGAAATCTATTGGAGGCAGAAGCAGTCAAGGGTAGCTTAGGATTAGGGTTAGGGTTAGGGTACGGCTTAGGGTAAGGGTTCGAGTACGGGTTCGGTTACGGGTTCGGGTACGGCGTAGGGTATGGGATAGGGTTAGGGTTAGGGTTAGTTTGAGGGTTAGGGCTCGGTTTAGGGTACGGGTTATGATTAGGGTATGTGTTAGGGTTAGGGTAGGGGTTAGGGTTAGGGTACGCGTTAGGGTTAGGGTAGTTATTAAACCTATCCCACTCTCTAGATACCCCTTAGCACGTCAAGGAATATTATTTGGGGGTCCAGCCATGGAGAAGAGTTTAGACACTGGGAGAAGATAAGGAACACACCCATTATCAAGAAATCACATTAGGATTCTCTTTTTAACCTGTTCCTTAAAACACTAGTGCTTAGGAAATCTATTGGAGGCAGAAGCAGTCAAGGGTAGCTTAGGGTTAGGGTTAGGGTTAGGGTTAGGGTTAGTGTTAGGGTACGGCTTAGGGTACGGTTTCGGGTACGGGTTCGGGTACGGCGTAGGGTATGTGTTAGGGTTAGGGTTAGGGTTAGTTTGAGCGTTAGGGCTCGGTTTAGGGTACGGGTTAGGATTAGGGTACGTGTTAGGGTTAGGGTAGGGGTTAGGGTTAGGGTACGCGTTAGGGTTAGGGTACGCGTTAGGGTTAGGGTACGCGTTAGTGTTAGGTTAGTTATTAAACCTATCCCTCTGTCTAGATACCGCTTAGCACGTCAAGGAATATTATTTGGGGGTCCAGTCATGGAGAAGAGTTTAGACACTAGAGGAAGATAAGGAACACACCCATTATCAAGAAATCACATTAAGATTCTCTTTTTAAACTCTTCCTTAAAACACTAGTGCTTAGGAAATCTATTGGAGGCAGAAGCAGTCAAGGGTAGCTTAGGGTTAGGGTTAGGGTTAGGGTACGGCTTAGGGTACGGGTTCGGGTACGGGTTCGGGTACAGGTTCGGGTACGGCGTAGGGTATGGGTTAGGGTAAGGGTTAGGGTTAGTTTGAGGGTTAGGGCTCGGTTTAGGGTACGGGTTAGGATTACGGTACGTGTTAGTGTTAGGGTAGGGATTAGGGTTAGGGTACGCGTTAGGGTTAGGGTAGTTATTAAACCTATCCCACTCTCTAGATACCCCTTAGCACGTCAAGGAATATTATTTGGGGGTCCAGCCATGGAGAAGAGTTTAGACACTAGGAGAAGATAAGGAACACACCCATTATCAAGAAATCACATTAGGATTCTCTTTTTAACCTGTTCCTTAAAACACTAGTGCTTAGGAAATCTATTGGAGGCAGAAGCAGTCAAGGGTGGCTTAGGGTTAGGGTTAGGGTACGGGTTCGGGTACGGGTTCGGGTACGGCGTAGGGTATGGGTTAGGGTTAGGGTTAGGGTTAGTTTGAGGGTTAGGGCTCGGTTTAGGGTACGGGTTAGGATTAGGGTACGTGTTAGGGTTAGGGTAGGGGTTAGGGTTAGGGTACGCGTTAGGGTTAGGGTAGTTATTAAACCTATCCCACTCTCTAGATACCCCTTAGCACGTCAAGGAATATTATTTGGGGGTCCAGCCATGGAGAAGAGTTTAGACACTAGGAGAAGATAAGGAACACACCCATTATCAAGAAATCACATTAGGATTCTCTTTTTAACCTGTTCCTTAAAACACTAGTGCTTAGGAAATCTATTGGAGGCAGAAGCAGTCAAGGGTAGCTTAGGGTTAGGGTTAGGGTTAGGGTTAGGGTACGGCTTAGGGTACGGGTTCGGGTACGGGTTCGGGTACGGCGTAGGGTATGGGTTAGGGTTAGGGTTAGGGTTAGTTTGAGGGTTAGGGCTCCGTTTAGGGAACGAGTTACGATTAGGGTACGTGTTAGGGTTAGGGTAGGGGTTAGGGTTAGGGTACGCGTTAGGGCTGGGGAAGTTATTAAACCTATCCCACTCTCTAGATACCCCTTAGCACGTCAAGGAATATTATTTGGGGGTCCAGCCATGGAGAAGAGTTTAGACACTAGGAGAAGATAAGGAACACACCCATTATCAAGAAATCACATTAGGATTCTCTTTTTAACCTGTTCCTTAAAACACTAGTGCTTAGGAAATCTATTGGAGGCAGAAGCAGTCAAGGGTAGCTTAGGTTTAGGGTTAGGGTTAGGGTTAGGGTTAGGGTACGGCTTAGGGTACGGGTTCGGGAACGGGTTTGGGTACGGCGTAGGGTATGGGTTAGGGTTAGGGTTAGGGTTAGTTTGAGGTTTAGGGCTCGGTTTAGGGTACGGGTTAGGATTAGGGTACGTGTTAGGGTTAGGGTAGGGGTTAGGGTTAGGGCACGCGTTAGGTTTAGGGTAGTTATTAAACCTATCCCACCCTCTAGATACCCCTTAGCACGTCAAGGAATATTATTTGGGGTTCCAGACACGGAGAAGAGTTTAGACACTAGGAGAAGATAAGAAACACACCCATTATCAAGAAATCACATTAGGATTCTCTTTTTAACCTGTTCCTTAAAACACTAGTGCTTAGGAAATCTATTGGAGGCAGAAGCAGTCAAGGGTAGCTTAGGGTTAGGGTTAGGGTTAGGGTTAGGTTTAGGGTACGGCTTAGGGTACGGGTTCGGGAACGGGTTCGGGTACGGCGTAGGGTATGGGTTAGGGTCAGGGTTAGGGTTAGTTTGAGGGTTAGGGCTCGGTTTAGGGTACGGGTTAGGATTAGGGTACGTGTCAGGGTTAGGGTAGGGGTTAGGGTTAGGGTACGCGTTAGGGTTAGGGTAGTTATTAAACCTATCACATTCTCTAGATACCCCTTAGCACGTCAAGGAATATTATTTGGGGGTCCAGCCATGGAGAAGAGTTTAGATACTAGGAGAAGATTAGGAACACACCCATTATGAAGAAATCACATTAGGATTCTCTTTTTAACCTGTTCCTTAAAACACTAGTGCTTAGGAAATCTATTAGAGGCAGAAGCAGTCAAGGGTAGCTTAGGGTTAGGGTTAGGGTTAGGGTTAGGTTTAGGGTACGGCTTAGGGTACGGGTTCGGGTACGGGTTCGGGTACGGCGTAGGGTATGGGTTAGCGTTAGGGTTAGGGTTAGTTTGAGGGTTAGGGCTCGGTTTAGGGTACGGGTTAGGATTAGGGTACGTGTTAGGGTTAGGGTACGCGTTAGGGTTAGGGTACGTGTTAGGGTTAGGGTAGTTATTAAACCTAACCCTCTGTCTAGATACCGCTTAGCACGTCAAGGAATATTATTTGGGGGTCCAGCCATGGAGAAGAGTTTAGACACTAGGAGAAGATAAGGAACACACCCATTATCAAGAAATCACATTAGGATTCTCTTTTTAACCTGTTCCTTAAAACACTAGTGCTTAGGAAATCTATTGGAGGCAGAAGCAGTCAAGGGTGGCTTAGGGTTAGGGTTAGGGTACGGGTTCGGGTACGGGTTCGGGTACGGCGTAGGGTATGGGTTAGGGTTAGGGTTAGGGTTAGTTTGAGGGTTAGGGCTCGGTTTAGGGTACGGGTTAGGATTAGGGTACGTGTTAGGGTTAGGGTAGGGGTTAGGGTTAGGGTACGCGTTAGGGTTAGGGTAGTTATTAAACCTATCCCACTCTCTAGATACCCCTTAGCACGTCAAAGAATATTATTTGGGGGTCCAGCCATGGAGAAGAGTTTAGACACTAGGAGAAGATAAGGAACACACCCATTATCAAGAAATCACATTAGGATTCTCTTTTTAACCTGTTCCTTAAAACACTAGTGCTTAGGAAATCTATTGGAGGCAGAAGCAGTCAAGGGTAGCTTAGGGTTAGGGTTAGGGTTAGGGTTAGGGTACGGCTTAGGGTACGGGTTCGGGTACGGGTTCGGGTACGGCGTAGGGTATGGGTTAGGGTTAGGGTTAGGGTTAGTTTGAGGGTTAGGGCTCCGTTTAGGGAACGAGTTACGATTAGGGTACGTGTTAGGGTTAGGGTAGGGGTTAGGGTTAGGGTACGCCTTAGGGCTGGGGAAGTTATTAAACCTATCCCACTCTCTAGATACCCCTTAGCACGTCAAGGAATATTATTTGGGGGTCCAGCCATGGAGAAGAGTTTAGACACTAGGAGAAGATAAGGAACACACCCATTATCAAGAAATCACATTAGGATTCTCTTTTTAACCTGTTCCTTAAAACACTAGTGCTTAGGAAATCTATTGGAGGCAGAAGCAGTCAAGGGTAGCTTAGGTTTAGGGTTAGGGTTAGGGTTAGGGTACGGCTTAGGGTACGGGTTCGGGAACGGGTTTGGGTACGGCGTAGGGTATGGGTTAGGGTTAGGGTTAGGGTTAGTTTGAGGTTTAGGGCTCGGTTTAGGGTACGGGTTAGGATTAGGGTACGTGTTAGGGTTAGGGTAGGGGTTAGGTTTAGGGCACGCGTTAGGTTTAGGGTAGTTATTAAACCTATCCCACCCTCTAGATACCCCTTAGCACGTCAAGGAATATTATTTGGGGTTCCAGACACGGAGAAGAGTTTAGACACTAGGAGAAGATAAGAAACACACCCATTATCAAGAAATCACATTAGGATTCTCTTTTTAACCTGTTCCTTAAAACACTAGTGCTTAGGAAATCTATTGGAGGCAGAAGCAGTCAAGGGTAGCTTAGGGTTAGGGTTAGGGTTAGGGTTAGGGTTAGGGTACGGCTTAGGGTACGGGTTCGGGAACGGGTTCGGGTACGGCGTAGGGTATGGGTTAGGGTCAGGGTTAGGGTTAGTTTGAGGGTTAGGGCTCGGTTTAGGGTACGGGTTAGGATTAGGGTACGTGTCAGGGTTAGGGTAGGGGTTAGGGTTAGGGTACGCGTTAGGGTTAGGGTAGTTATTAAACCTATCACATTCTCTAGATACCCCTTAGCACGTCAAGGAATATTATTTGGGGGTCCAGCCATGGAGAAGAGTTTAGACACTAGGAGAAGATAAGGAACACACCCATTATCAAGAAATCACATTAGGATTCTCTTTTTAACCTGTTCCTTAAAACACTAGTGCTTAGGAAATCTATTGGAGGCAGAAGCAGTCAAGGGTAGCTTAGGGTTAGGGTTAGGGTTAGGGTACGGCTTAGGGTACGGGTTCGGGTACGGGTTCGGGTACGGCGTAGAGTATGGGTTAGGGTTAGGGTTAGGGTTAGTTTGAGGGTTAGGGCTCCATTTAGGGTACGAGTTACGATTAGGGTACGTGTTAGGGTTAGGGTAGGGGTTAGGGTTAGGGTACGCGTTACGGCTGGGGAAGTTATTAAACCTATCCCACTCTCTAGATACCCCTTAGCACGTCAAGGAATATTATTTGGGGGTCCAGCCATGGAGAAGAGTTTAGACACTAGGAGAAGATAAGGAACACACCCATTATCAAGAAATCACATTAGGATTCTCTTTTTAACCTGTTCCTTAAAACACTAGTGCTTAGGAAATCTATTGGAGGCAGAAGCAGTCAAGGGTAGCTTAGGGTTAGGGTTAGGGTTAGGGTTAGGGTTAGGGTACGGCTTAGGGTACGGGTTCGGGAACGGGTTTGGGTATGGCGTAGGGTATGGGTTAGGGTTAGGGTTAGGGTTAGTTTGAGGTTTAGGGCTCGGTTTAGGGTACGGGTTAGGATTAGGGTACGTGTTAGGGTTAGGGTAGGGGTTAGGGTTAGGGCACGCGTTAGGTTTAGGGTAGTTATTAAACCTATCCCACCCTCTAGATACCCCTTAGCACGTCAAGGAATATTATTTGGGGGTCCAGCCATGGAGAAGAGTTTAGATACTAGGAGAAGATAAGGAACACACCCATTATCAAGAAATCACATTAGGATTCTCTTTTTAACCTGTTCCTTAAAACACTAGTGCTTAGGAAATCTATTAGAGGCAGAAGCAGTCAAGGGTAGCTTAGGGTTAGGGTTAGGGTTAGGGTTAGGTTTAGGGTACGGCTTAGGGTACGGGTTCGGGTACGGATTCGGGTACGGCGTAGGGTATGGGTTAGCGTTAGGGTTAGGGTTAGTTTGAGGGTTAGGGCTCAGTTTAGGGTACGGGTTAGGATTAGGGTACGTGTTAGGGTTAGGGTACGCGTTAGGGTTAGGGTACGCGTTAGGGTTAGGGTAGTTATTAAACCTATCCCTCTGTCTAGATACCGCTTAGCACGTCAAGGAATATTATTTGGGGGTCCAGCCATGGAGAAGAGTTTAGACACTAGGAGAAGATAAGGAACACACCCATTATCAAGAAATCACATTAGGATTCTCTTTTTAACCTGTTCCTTAAAACACTAGTGCTTAGGAAATCTATTGGAGGCAGAAGCAGTCAAGGGTAGCTTAGGGTTAGGGTACGGCTTAGGGTATGGGTTCGGGTACGGGTTCGGTTACGGCGTAGGGTATGGGTTAGGGTTAGGGTTAGGGTTAGTTTGAGGGTTAGGCTTCGGTTTAGGGTACGGGTTAGGATTAGGGTACGTGTTAGGGTTAGGGTAGGTGTTAGGGTTAGGGTACGTGTTAGGGTTAGGGTAGTTATTAAAACTATCCCACTCTCTAGATACCCCTTAGCACGTCAAGGAATATTATTTGGGGGTCCAGCCATGGAGAAGAGTTTAGACACTAGGAGAAGATAAGGAACACACCCATTATCAAGAAATCACATTAGGATTCTCTTTTTAACCTGTTCCTTAAAACACTAGTGCTTAGGAAATCTATTGGAGGCAGAAGCAGTCAAGGGTAGCTTAGGGTTAGGGTTAGTGTTAGGGTTAGGGTTAGGGTTAGGGTACGGCTTAGGGTACGGGTTCGGGTACGGGTTCGGGTACGGCGTAGGGTATGGGTTAGGGTTAGGATTAGGGTTATTTTGAGTGTTAGGGCATGGTTTAGGGTACAGGTTAGGATTAGGGTACATGTTAGGGTTAGGGTAGGGGTTAGGGTTAGGGTACGCGTTAGGGTTAGGGTAGTTATTAAAGCTATCCCACTCTCTAGATACCCCTTAGCAAGTCAAGGAATATTATTTGGGGGTCCAGCCATGGAGAAGAGTTTAGACACTAGGAGAAGATAAGGAACACACTCATTATCAAGAAATCACATTAGGATTCTCTTTTTAAACTGTTCCTTAAAACACTAGTGCTTAGGAAATCTATTGGAGGCAGAAGCAGTCAAGGGTAGCTTAGGGTTACGGTTAGGGTTAGGGTTAGGGTAAGGGTACGGCTTAGGGTACGGCTTAGGTTACGGGTTCGGGTACGGGTTCGGGTACGGCGTAGGGTATGGGTTAGGGTTAGGGTTAGGGTTAGTTTGAGCGTTAGGGCTCGGTTTAGGGTACGGGTTAGGATTAGGGTACGAGTTAGGGTTAGGGTAGGGGTTAGGGTTAGGGTACGCGTTAGTGTTAGGGTAGTTATTAAACCTATCCCTCTGTCTAGATACCGCTTAGCACGTCAAGGAATATTATTTGGGGGTCCAGCCATGGAGAAGAGTTTAGACACTAGGCGAAGATAAGGAACACACCCATTATCAAGAAATCACATTAGGATTCTCTTTTTAACCTGTTCCTTAAAACACTAGTGCTTAGGAAATCTATTGGAGGCAGAAGCAGTCAAGGGTAGCTTAGGGTTAGGGTTAGGGTTAGGGTACGGCTTAGGGTACGGGTTCGGGTACGGGTTCGGGTACGGCGTAGGGTATGGGTTAGGGTTAGGGTTAGGGTTAGTTTGAGGGTTAGGGCTCCGTTTAGGGTACGAGTTACGATTAGGGTACGTGTTAGGGTTAGGGTAGGGGTTAGGGTTAGGGTACGCATTAGGGCTGGGGAAGTTATTAAACCTATCCCACTCTCTAGATACCCCTTAGCACGTCAAGGAATATTATTTGGGCGTCCAGCAATGGAGAAGAGTTTAGACACTATGAGAAGATAAGGAACACACCCATTATCAAGAAATCACATTAGGATTCTCTTTTTAACCTGTTCCTTAAAACACTATTGCTTAGGAAATCTATTGGAGGCAGAAGCAGTCAAGGGTAGCTTAGGGTTAGGGTTAGGTTTAGGGTTAGGGTTAGGGTACGGCTTAGGGTACGGGTTCGGGAACGGGTTTCGGTACGGCGTAGGGTATGGGTTAGGGTTAGAGTTAGGGTTAGTTTGAGGTTTAGGGCTCGGTTTAGTGTACGGGTTAGGATTAGGGTACGTGTTAGGGTTAGGGTAGGGGTTAGGGTTAGGGCACGTGTTAGGGTTAGGGTAGTTATTAAACCTATCCCACTCTCTAGATACCCCTTAGCACGTCAAGGAATATTATTTGGGGGTCCAGACACGGAGAAGAGTTTAGACACTAGGAGAAGATAAGAAACACACCCATTATCAAGAAATCACATTAGGATTCTCTTTTTAACCTGTTCCTTAAAACACTAGTGCTTAGGAAATCTATTGGAGGCAGAAGCAGTCAAGGGTAGCTTAGGGTTAGGGTTAGGGTTAGGGTTAGGGTTAGGGTACGGCTTAGGGTACGGGTTCGGGAACGGGTTCGGGTACGGCGTAGGGTATGGGTTAGGGTTAGGATTAGGGTTATTTTGAGTGTTAGGGCACGGTTTAGGGTACAGGTTAGGATTAGGGTACGTGTTAGGGTTAGGGTAGGGGTTAGGGTTAGGGTACGCGTTAGGGTTAGGGTAGTTATTAAACCTATCCCACTCTCTAGATACCACTTAGCACGTCAAGGAATATTATTTGGGGGTCCAGCCATGGAGAAGAGTTTAGACACTAGGAGAAGATAAGGAACACACTCATTATCAAGAAATCACATTAGGATTCTCTTTTTAAACTGTTCCTTAAAACACTAGTGCTTAGGAAATCTATTGGAGGCAGAAGCAGTCAAGGGTAGCTTAGGGTTAGGGTTAGGGTTAGGGTTAGGGTTAGGGTTAGGGTTAGGGTACGGCTTAGGGTACGGGTTCGGGTACGGGTTCGGGTACGGCGTAGGGTATGGGTTAGGGTTAGGGTTAGGGTTAGTTTGAGCGTTAGGGCTCGGTTTAGGGTACGGGTTAGGATTAGGGTACGTGTTAGGGTTAGGGTAGGGGTTAGGGTTAGGGTACGCGTTAGGGTTAGGGTAGTTATTAAACCTATCCCACTCTCTAGATACCCCTTAGCACGTCAAGGAATATTATTTGGGGGTCCAGCCATGGAGAAGAGTTTAGACACTAGGAGAAGATAAGGAACACACCCATTATCAAGAAATCACATTAGGATTCTCTTTTTAACCTGTTCCTTAAAACACTAGTGCTTAGGAAATCTATTGGAGGCAGAAGCAGTCAAGGGTAGCTTAGGGTTAGTGTTATTGTTAGGGTACGGCTTAGGGTACGGGTTCGGGTACGGGTTCGGGTACGGCGTAGGGTATGGGTTAGGGTTAGGGTTAGGGTTAGTTTGAGGGTTAGGGCTCCGTTTAGGGTACGAGTTACGATTAGGGTACGTGTTAGGGTTAGGGTAGGGGTTAGGGTTAGGGTACGCGTTAGGGCTGGGGAAGTTATTAAACCTATCCCACTCTCTAGATAACCCTTAGCACGTCAAGGAATATTATTTGGGCGTCCAGCAATGGAGAAGAGTTTAGACACTAGGAGAAGATAAGGAACACACCCATTATCAAGAAATCACATTAGGATTCTCTTTTTAACCTGTTCCTTAAAACACTAGTGCTTAGGAAATCTATTGGAGGCAGATGCAGTCAAGGGTAGCTTAGGGTTAGGGTTAGGGTTAGGGTTAGGGTACGGCTTAGGGTACGGGTTCGGGAACGGGTTCGGGTACGGCGTAGGGTATGGGTTAGGGTTAGGATTAGGGTTATTTTGAGTGTTAGGGCACGGTTTAGGGTACAGGTTAGGATTAGGGTACGTGTTAGGGTTAGGGTAGGGGTTAGGGTTAGGGTACGCGTTAGGGTTAGGGTAGTTATTAAACCTATCCCACTCTCTAGATACCACTTAGCACGTCAAGGAATATTATTTGGGGGTCCAGCCATGGAGAAGAGTTTAGACACTAGGAGAAGATAAGGAACACACTCATTATCAAGAAATCACATTAGGATTCTCTTTTTAAACTGTTCCTTAAAACACTAGTGCTTAGGAAATCTATTGGAGGCAGAAGCAGTCAAGGGTAGCTTAGGGTTAGGGTTAGGGTTAGGGTTAGGGTTAGGGTAAGGGTACGGCTTAGGGTACGGGTTCGGGTACGGGTTCGGGTACGGCGTAGGGTATGGGTTAGGGTTAGGGTTAGGGTTAGTTTGAGCGTTAGGGCTCAGTTTAGGGTACGGGTTAGGATTAGGGTACGTGTTAGGGTTAGGGTAGGGGTTAGGGTTAGGGTACGCGTTAGGGTTAGGGTAGTTATTAAACCTATCCCACTCTCTAGATACCCCTTAGCACGTCAAGGAATATTATTTGGGGGTCCAGCCATGGAGAAGAGTTTAGACACTAGGAGAAGATAAGGAACACACCCATTATCAAGAAATCACATTAGGATTCTCTTTTGAACCTGTTCCTTAAAACACTAGTGCTTAGGAAATCTATTGGAGGCAGAAGCAGTCAAGGGTAGCTTAGGGTTAGGGTTAGGGTTAGGGTACGGCTTAGGGTACGGGTTCGGGTACGGCGTAGGGCATGGGTTAGGGTTAGGGTTAGGGTTAGTTTGAGGGTTAGGCCTCGGTTTAGGGTACGGGTTAGGATTAGGGTACGTGTTAGGGTTAGGGTAGGGGTTAGGGTTAGGTTACGTGTTAGGGTTAGGGTAGTTATTAAACCTATCCCACTCTCTAGATACCCCTTAGCACGTCAAGGAATATTATTTGGGGGTCCAGCCATGGAGAAGAGTTTAGACACTAGGAGAAGATAAGGAACACACCCATTATCAAGAAATCACATTAGGATTCTCTTTTTAACCTGTTCCTTAAAACACTAGTGCTTAGGAAATCTATTGGAGGCAGAAGCAGTCAAGGGTAGCTTAGGGTTAGGGTTAGTGTTAGGGTTAGGGTTAGGGTTAGGGTACGGCTTAGGGTACGGGTTCGGGTACGGGTTCGGGTACGGCGTAGGGTATGGGTTAGCGTTAGGGTTAGGGTTAGTTTGAGGGTTAGGGCTCGGTTTAGGGTACGGGTTAGGATTAGGGTACGTGTTAGGGTTAGGGTACGTGTTAGGGTTAGGGTACGCATTAGGGTTAGGGTAGTTATTAAATCTATCCCTCTGTCTAGATACCGCTTAGCACGTCAAGGAATATTATTTGGGGGTCCAGTCATGGAGAAGAGTTCAGACACTAGGAGAAGATAAGGAACACACCCATTATCAAGAAATCACATTAGGATTCTCTTTTTAACCTGTTCCTTAAAACACTAGTGCTTAGGAAATCTATTGGAGGCAGAAGCAGTCAAGGGTAGCTTAGGGTTAGGTTTAGGGTTAGGGTACGGCTTAGGGTACGGGTTCGGGTACGAGTTCGGGTACGGGTTCGGATACGGCGTAGGGTATGGGTTTGGGTTAGGGTTAGGGTTAGTTTGAGGTTTAGGGCTCGGTTTAGGGTACGGTTTAGGATTAGGGTACGTGTTAGGGTTAGGGTAGGGGTTAGGGTTAGGGTACGCGTTAGGGTTAGGGTAGTTATTAAACCTATCCCACTCTCTAGATACCCCTTAGCACGTCAAGGAATATTATTTGGGGGTCCAGCCATGGAGAAGAGTTTAGACACTAGGAGAAGATAAGGAACACACCCATTATCAAGAAATCACATTAGGATTCTCTTTTTAACCTGTTCCTTAAAACACTAGTCCTTAGGAAATCTATTGGAGGCAGAAGCAGTCAAGGGTGGCTTAGGTTTAGGGTTAGGGTTAGGGTTAGGGTTAGGGTACGGCTTAGGGTACGGGTTCGGGAACGGGTTCGGGTACGGCGTAGGGTATGGGTTAGGGTTAGGGTTAGGGTTACTTTGAGGGTTAGGGCTCGGTTTAGGGTACGGGTTAGGATTAGGGTACGTGTCAGGGTTAGGGTAGGGGTTAGGGTTAGGGTACGCGTTAGGGTTAGGGTAGTTATTAAACCTATCCCACTGTCTAGGTACCCCTTAGCACGTCAAGGAATATTATTTGGGGGTCCAGCCATGGAGAAGAGTTTAGACACTAGGAGAAGATAAGGAACACACCCATTATCAAGAAATCACATTAGGATTCTCTTTTTAACCTGTTCCTTAAAACACTAGTGCTTAGGAAATCTATTGGAGGCAGAAGCAGTCAAGGGTAGCTTAGGATTAGGGTTAGGGTTAGGGTACGGCTTAGGGTACGGGTTCGGGTACGGGTTCGGTTACGGGTTCGGGTACGGCGTAGGGTATGGGATAGGGTTAGGGTTAGGGTTAGTTTGAGGGTTAGGGCTCGGTTTAGGGTACGGGTTAGGATTAGGGTACGTGTTAGGGTTAGGGTAGGGGTTAGGGTTAGGGTACGCGTTAGGGTTAGGGTAGTTATTAAACCTATCCCACTCTCTAGATACCCCTTAGCACGTCAAGGAATATTATTTGGGGGTCCAGCCATGGAGAAGAGTTTAGACACTAGGAGAAGATAAGGAACACACCCATTATCAAGAAATCACATTAGGATTCTGTTTTTAACCTGTTCCTTAAAACACTAGTGCTTAGGAAATCTATTGGAGGCAGAAGCAGTCAAGGGAAGCTTAGGGTTAGGGTTAGGGTTAGGGTTAGGGTTAGGGTACGGTTTAGGGTATGGTTTCGGGAACGGGTTCGGGTACGGCGTAGGGTATGGGTTAGGGTTAGGGTTAGGGTTAGTTTGAGGGTTAGGGCTCGGTTTAGGGTACGGGTTAGGATTAGGGTACGTGTTAGTGTTAGGGTAGGGGTTAGGGTTAGGGTACGCGTTAGGGTTAGGGTAGTTATTAAACCTATCCCACTCTCTAGATACCCCTTAGCACGTCTAGGAATATTATTTGGGGTCCAGCCATGGAGAAGAGTTTAGACACTAGGAGAAGATAAGGAACACACTCATTATCAAGAAATCACATTAGGATTCTCTTTTTAAACTGTTCCTTAAAACACTAGTGCTTAGGAAATCTATTGGAGGCAGAAGCAGTCAAGGGTAGCTTAGGGTTAGGGTTAGGGTTAGGGTTAGGGTACGGCTTAGGGTACGGGTTCGGGTACGGGTTCGGGTACGGCGTAGGGTATGGGTTAGGGTTAGGTTTAGGGTTAGTTTGAGGTTTAGGGCTCCGTTTAGGGAACGAGTTACGATTAGGGTACGTGTTAGGGTTAGGGTAGGGGTTAGGGTTAGGGTACGCCTTAGGGCTGGGGAAGTTATTAAACCTATCCCACTCTCTAGATACCCCTTAGCACGTCAAGGAATATTATTTGGGGGTCCAGCCATGGAGAAGAGTTTAGACACTAGGAGAAGATAAGGAACACACCCATTATCAAGAAATCACATTAGGATTCTCTTTTTAACCTGTTCCTTAAAACACTAGTGCTTAGGAAATCTATTGGAGGCAGAAGCAGTCAAGGGTAGCTTAGGTTTAGGGTTAGGGTTAGGGTTAGGGTACGGCTTAGGGTACGGGTTCGGGAACGGGTTTGGGTACGGCGTAGGGTATGGGTTAGGGTTAGGGTTAGGGTTAGTTTGAGGTTTAGGGCTCGGTTTAGGGTACGGGTTAGGATTAGGGTACGTGTTAGGGTTAGGGTAGGGGTTAGGTTTAGGGCACGCGTTAGGTTTAGGGTAGTTATTAAACCTATCCCACCCTCTAGATACCCCTTAGCACGTCAAGGAATATTATTTGGGGTTCCAGACACGGAGAAGAGTTTAGACACTAGGAGAAGATAAGAAACACACCCATTATCAAGAAATCACATTAGGATTCTCTTTTTAACCTGTTCCTTAAAACACTAGTGCTTAGGAAATCTATTGGAGGCAGAAGCAGTCAAGGGTAGCTTAGGGTTAGGGTTAGGGTTAGGGTTAGGGTTAGGGTACGGCTTAGGGTACGGGTTCGGGAACGGGTTCGGGTACGGCGTAGGGTATGGGTTAGGGTCAGGGTTAGGGTTAGTTTGAGGGTTAGGGCTCGGTTTAGGGTACGGGTTAGGATTAGGGTACGTGTCAGGGTTAGGGTAGGGGTTAGGGTTAGGGTACGCGTTAGGGTTAGGGTAGTTATTAAACCTATCACATTCTCTAGATACCCCTTAGCACGTCAAGGAATATTATTTGGGGGTCCAGCCATGGAGAAGAGTTTAGATACTAGGAGAAGATTAGGAACACACCCATTATGAAGAAATCACATTAGGATTCTCTTTTTAACCTGTTCCTTAAAACACTAGTGCTTAGGAAATCTATTAGAGGCAGAAGCAGTCAAGGGTAGCTTAGGGTTAGGGTTAGGGTTAGGGTTAGGTTTAGGGTACGGCTTAGGGTACGGGTTCGGGTACGGGTTCGGGTACGGCGTAGGGTATGGGTTAGCGTTAGGGTTAGGGTTAGTTTGAGGGTTAGGGCTCGGTTTAGGGTACGGGTTAGGATTAGGGTACGTGTTAGGGTTAGGGTACGCGTTAGGGTTAGGGTACGCGTTAGGGTTAGGGTAGTTATTAAACCTATCCCTCTGTCTAGATACCGCTTAGCACGTCAAGGAATATTATTTGGGGGTCCAGCCATGGAGAAGAGTTTAGACACTAGGAGAAGATAAGGAACACACCCATTATCAAGAAATCACATTAGGATTCTCTTTTTAACCTGTTCCTTAAAACACTAGTGCTTAGGAAATCTATTGGAGGCAGAAGCAGTCAAGGGTAGCTTAGGGTTAGGGTTAGGGTTAGGGTACGGCTTAGGGTACGGGTTCGGGTACGGGTTCGGGTACGGCGTAGAGTATGGGTTAGGGTTAGGGTTAGGGTTAGTTTGAGGGTTAGGGCTCCATTTAGGGTACGAGTTACGATTAGGGTACGTGTTAGGGTTAGGGTAGGGGTTAGGGTTAGGGTACGCGTTACGGCTGGGGAAGTTATTAAACCTATCCCACTCTCTAGATACCCCTTAGCACGTCAAGGAATATTATTTGGGGGTCCAGCCATGGAGAAGAGTTTAGACACTAGGAGAAGATAAGGAACACACCCATTATCAAGAAATCACATTAGGATTCTCTTTTTAACCTGTTCCTTAAAACACTAGTGCTTAGGAAATCTATTGGAGGCAGAAGCAGTCAAGGGTAGCTTAGGGTTAGGGTTAGGGTTAGGGTTAGGGTTAGGGTACGGCTTAGGGTACGGGTTCGGGAACGGGTTTGGGTATGGCGTAGGGTATGGGTTAGGGTTAGGGTTAGGGTTAGTTTGAGGTTTAGGGCTCGGTTTAGGGTACGGGTTAGGATTAGGGTACGTGTTAGGGTTAGGGTAGGGGTTAGGGTTAGGGCACGCGTTAGGTTTAGGGTAGTTATTAAACCTATCCCACCCTCTAGATACCCCTTAGCACGTCAAGGAATATTATTTGGGGGTCCAGCCATGGAGAAGAGTTTAGATACTAGGAGAAGATAAGGAACACACCCATTATCAAGAAATCACATTAGGATTCTCTTTTTAACCTGTTCCTTAAAACACTAGTGCTTAGGAAATCTATTGGAGGCAGAAGCAGTCAAGGGTAGCTTAGGGTTAGGGTTAGGGTTAGGGTTAGGTTTAGGGTACGGCTTAGGGTACGGGTTCGGGTACGGATTCGGGTACGGCGTAGGGTATGGGTTAGCGTTAGGGTTAGGGTTAGTTTGAGGGTTAGGGCTCAGTTTAGGGTACGGGTTAGGATTAGGGTACGTGTTAGGGTTAGGGTACGCGTTAGGGTTAGGGTACGCGTTAGGGTTAGGGTAGTTATTAAACCTATCCCTCTGTCTAGATACCGCTTAGCACGTCAAGGAATATTATTTGGGGGTCCAGCCATGGAGAAGAGTTTAGACACTAGGAGAAGATAAGGAACACACCCATTATCAAGAAATCACATTAGGATTCTCTTTTTAACCTGTTCCTTAAAACACTAGTGCTTAGGAAATCTATTGGAGGCAGAAGCAGTCAAGGGTAGCTTAGGGTTAGGGTACGGCTTAGGGTACGGGTTCGGGTACGGGTTCGGTTACGGCGTAGGGTATGGGTTAGGGTTAGGGTTAGGGTTAGTTTGAGGGTTAGGCTTCGGTTTAGGGTACGGGTTAGGATTAGGGTACGTGTTAGGGTTAGGGTAGGTGTTAGGGTTAGGGTACGTGTTAGGGTTAGGGTAGTTATTAAAACTATCCCACTCTCTAGATACCCCTTAGCACGTCAAGGAATATTATTTGGGGGTCCAGCCATGGAGAAGAGTTTAGACACTAGGAGAAGATAAGGAACACACCCATTATCAAGAAATCACATTAGGATTCTCTTTTTAACCTGTTCCTTAAAACACTAGTGCTTAGGAAATCTATTGGAGGCAGAAGCAGTCAAGGGTAGCTTAGGGTTAGGGTTAGTGTTAGGGTTAGGGTTAGGGTTAGGGTACGGCTTAGGGTACGGGTTCGGGTACGGGTTCGGGTACGGCGTAGGGTATGGGTTAGGGTTAGGATTAGGGTTATTTTGAGTGTTAGGGCATGGTTTAGGGTACAGGTTAGGATTAGGGTACATGTTAGGGTTAGGGTAGGGGTTAGGGTTAGGGTACGCGTTAGGGTTAGGGTAGTTATTAAAGCTATCCCACTCTCTAGATACCCCTTAGCAAGTCAAGGAATATTATTTGGGGGTCCAGCCATGGAGAAGAGTTTAGACACTAGGAGAAGATAAGGAACACACTCATTATCAAGAAATCACATTAGGATTCTCTTTTTAAACTGTTCCTTAAAACACTAGTGCTTAGGAAATCTATTGGAGGCAGAAGCAGTCAAGGGTAGCTTAGGGTTACGGTTAGGGTTAGGGTTAGGGTAAGGGTACGGCTTAGGGTACGGCTTAGGTTACGGGTTCGGGTACGGGTTCGGGTACGGCGTAGGGTATGGGTTAGGGTTAGGGTTAGGGTTAGTTTGAGCGTTAGGGCTCGGTTTAGGGTACGGGTTAGGATTAGGGTACGAGTTAGGGTTAGGGTAGGGGTTAGGGTTAGGGTACGCGTTAGTGTTAGGGTAGTTATTAAACCTATCCCTCTGTCTAGATACCGCTTAGCACGTCAAGGAATATTATTTGGGGGTCCAGCCATGGAGAAGAGTTTAGACACTAGGCGAAGATAAGGAACACACCCATTATCAAGAAATCACATTAGGATTCTCTTTTTAACCTGTTCCTTAAAACACTAGTGCTTAGGAAATCTATTGGAGGCAGAAGCAGTCAAGGGTAGCTTAGGGTTAGGGTTAGGGTTAGGGTACGGCTTAGGGTACGGGTTCGGGTACGGGTTCGGGTACGGCGTAGGGTATGGGTTAGGGTTAGGGTTAGGGTTAGTTTGAGGGTTAGGGCTCCGTTTAGGGTACGAGTTACGATTAGGGTACGTGTTAGGGTTAGGGTAGGGGTTAGGGTTAGGGTACGCATTAGGGCTGGGGAAGTTATTAAACCTATCCCACTCTCTAGATACCCCTTAGCACGTCAAGGAATATTATTTGGGCGTCCAGCAATGGAGAAGAGTTTAGACACTATGAGAAGATAAGGAACACACCCATTATCAAGAAATCACATTAGGATTCTCTTTTTAACCTGTTCCTTAAAACACTATTGCTTAGGAAATCTATTGGAGGCAGAAGCAGTCAAGGGTAGCTTAGGGTTAGGGTTAGGTTTAGGGTTAGGGTTAGGGTACGGCTTAGGGTACGGGTTCGGGAACGGGTTTCGGTACGGCGTAGGGTATGGGTTAGGGTTAGAGTTAGGGTTAGTTTGAGGTTTAGGGCTCGGTTTAGTGTACGGGTTAGGATTAGGGTACGTGTTAGGGTTAGGGTAGGGGTTAGGGTTAGGGCACGTGTTAGGGTTAGGGTAGTTATTAAACCTATCCCACTCTCTAGATACCCCTTAGCACGTCAAGGAATATTATTTGGGTTTCTAGCCATGGAGAAGAGTTTAGACACTAGGAGAAGATAAGGAACACACCCATTATCAAGAAATCACATTAGGATTCTCTTTTTAACCTGTTCCTTAAAACACTAGTGCTTAGGAAATCTATTGGAGGCAGAAGCAGTCAAGGGTAGCTTAGGGTTAGGGTTAGGGTTAGGGTTAGGGTTAGGGTACGGCTTAGGGTACGGGTTCGGGAACGGGTTTGGTTATGGCGTAGGGTATGGGTTAGGGTTAGGGTTAGGGTTAGTTTGAGGTTTAGGGCTCGGTTTAGGGTACGGGTTAGGATTAGGGTACGTGTTAGGGTTAGGGTAGGGGTTAGGGTTAGGGCACGCGTTAGGTTTAGGGTAGTTATTAAACCTATCCCACCCTCTAGATACCCCTTAGCACGTCAAGGAATATTATTTGGGGGTCCAGCCATGGAGAAGAGTTTAGATACTAGGAGAAGATAAGGAACACACCCATTATCAAGAAATCACATTAGGATTCTCTTTTTAACCTGTTCCTTAAAACACTAGTGCTTAGGAAATCTATTGGAGGCAGAAGCAGTCAAGGGTAGCTTAGGGTTAGGGTTAGGGTTAGGGTTAGGTTTAGGGTACGGCTTAGGGTACGGGTTCGGGTACGGATTCGGGTACGGCGTAGGGTATGGGTTAGCGTTAGGGTTAGGGTTAGTTTGAGGGTTAGGGCTCAGTTTAGGGTACGGGTTAGGATTAGGGTACGTGTTAGGGTTAGGGTACGCGTTAGGGTTAGGGTACGCGTTAGGGTTAGGGTAGTTATTAAACCTATCCCTCTGTCTAGATACCGCTTAGCACGTCAAGGAATATTATTTGGGGGTCCAGCCATGGAGAAGAGTTTAGACACTAGGAGAAGATAAGGAACACACCCATTATCAAGAAATCACATTAGGATTCTCTTTTTAACCTGTTCCTTAAAACACTAGTGCTTAGGAAATCTATTGGAGGCAGAAGCAGTCAAGGGTAGCTTAGGGTTAGGGTACGGCTTAGGGTACGGGTTCGGGTACGGGTTCGGTTACGGCGTAGGGTATGGGTTAGGGTTAGGGTTAGGGTTAGTTTGAGGGTTAGGCTTCGGTTTAGGGTACGGGTTAGGATTAGGGTACGTGTTAGGGTTAGGGTAGGTGTTAGGGTTAGGGTACGTGTTAGGGTTAGGGTAGTTATTAAAACTATCCCACTCTCTAGATACCCCTTAGCACGTCAAGGAATATTATTTGGGGGTCCAGCCATGGAGAAGAGTTTAGACACTAGGAGAAGATAAGGAACACACCCATTATCAAGAAATCACATTAGGATTCTCTTTTTAACCTGTTCCTTAAAACACTAGTGCTTAGGAAATCTATTGGAGGCAGAAGCAGTCAAGGGTAGCTTAGGGTTAGGGTTAGTGTTAGGGTTAGGGTTAGGGTTAGGGTACGGCTTAGGGTACGGGTTCGGGTACGGGTTCGGGTACGGCGTAGGGTATGGGTTAGGGTTAGGATTAGGGTTATTTTGAGTGTTAGGGCATGGTTTAGGGTACAGGTTAGGATTAGGGTACATGTTAGGGTTAGGGTAGGGGTTAGGGTTAGGGTACGCGTTAGGGTTAGGGTAGTTATTAAAGCTATCCCACTCTCTAGATACCCCTTAGCAAGTCAAGGAATATTATTTGGGGGTCCAGCCATGGAGAAGAGTTTAGACACTAGGAGAAGATAAGGAACACACTCATTATCAAGAAATCACATTAGGATTCTCTTTTTAAACTGTTCCTTAAAACACTAGTGCTTAGGAAATCTATTGGAGGCAGAAGCAGTCAAGGGTAGCTTAGGGTTACGGTTAGGGTTAGGGTTAGGGTAAGGGTACGGCTTAGGGTACGGCTTAGGTTACGGGTTCGGGTACGGGTTCGGGTACGGCGTAGGGTATGGGTTAGGGTTAGGGTTAGGGTTAGTTTGAGCGTTAGGGCTCGGTTTAGGGTACGGGTTAGGATTAGGGTACGAGTTAGGGTTAGGGTAGGGGTTAGGGTTAGGGTACGCGTTAGTGTTAGGGTAGTTATTAAACCTATCCCTCTGTCTAGATACCGCTTAGCACGTCAAGGAATATTATTTGGGGGTCCAGCCATGGAGAAGAGTTTAGACACTAGGCGAAGATAAGGAACACACCCATTATCAAGAAATCACATTAGGATTCTCTTTTTAACCTGTTCCTTAAAACACTAGTGCTTAGGAAATCTATTGGAGGCAGAAGCAGTCAAGGGTAGCTTAGGGTTAGGGTTAGGGTTAGGGTACGGCTTAGGGTACGGGTTCGGGTACGGGTTCGGGTACGGCGTAGGGTATGGGTTAGGGTTAGGGTTAGGGTTAGTTTGAGGGTTAGGGCTCCGTTTAGGGTACGAGTTACGATTAGGGTACGTGTTAGGGTTAGGGTAGGGGTTAGGGTTAGGGTACGCATTAGGGCTGGGGAAGTTATTAAACCTATCCCACTCTCTAGATACCCCTTAGCACGTCAAGGAATATTATTTGGGCGTCCAGCAATGGAGAAGAGTTTAGACACTATGAGAAGATAAGGAACACACCCATTATCAAGAAATCACATTAGGATTCTCTTTTTAACCTGTTCCTTAAAACACTATTGCTTAGGAAATCTATTGGAGGCAGAAGCAGTCAAGGGTAGCTTAGGGTTAGGGTTAGGTTTAGGGTTAGGGTTAGGGTACGGCTTAGGGTACGGGTTCGGGAACGGGTTTCGGTACGGCGTAGGGTATGGGTTAGGGTTAGAGTTAGGGTTAGTTTGAGGTTTAGGGCTCGGTTTAGTGTACGGGTTAGGATTAGGGTACGTGTTAGGGTTAGGGTAGGGGTTAGGGTTAGGGCACGTGTTAGGGTTAGGGTAGTTATTAAACCTATCCCACTCTCTAGATACCCCTTAGCACGTCAAGGAATATTATTTGGGGGTCCAGACACGGAGAAGAGTTTAGACACTAGGAGAAGATAAGAAACACACCCATTATCAAGAAATCACATTAGGATTCTCTTTTTAACCTGTTCCTTAAAACACTAGTGCTTAGGAAATCTATTGGAGGCAGAAGCAGTCAAGGGTAGCTTAGGGTTAGGGTTAGGGTTAGGGTTAGGGTTAGGGTACGGCTTAGGGTACGGGTTCGGGAACGGGTTCGGGTACGGCGTAGGGTATGGGTTAGGGTTAGGATTAGGGTTATTTTGAGTGTTAGGGCACGGTTTAGGGTACAGGTTAGGATTAGGGTACGTGTTAGGGTTAGGGTAGGGGTTAGGGTTAGGGTACGCGTTAGGGTTAGGGTAGTTATTAAACCTATCCCACTCTCTAGATACCACTTAGCACGTCAAGGAATATTATTTGGGGGTCCAGCCATGGAGAAGAGTTTAGACACTAGGAGAAGATAAGGAACACACTCATTATCAAGAAATCACATTAGGATTCTCTTTTTAAACTGTTCCTTAAAACACTAGTGCTTAGGAAATCTATTGGAGGCAGAAGCAGTCAAGGGTAGCTTAGGGTTAGGGTTAGGGTTAGGGTTAGGGTACGGCTTAGGGTACGGGTTCGGGTACGGGTTCGGGTACGGCGTAGGGTATGGGTTAGGGTTAGGGTTAGGGTTAGTTTGAGCGTTAGGGCTCGGTTTAGGGTACGGGTTAGGATTAGGGTACGTGTTAGGGTTAGGGTAGGGGTTAGGGTTAGGGTACGCGTTAGGGTTAGGGTAGTTATTAAACCTATCCCACTCTCTAGATACCCCTTAGCACGTCAAGGAATATTATTTGGGGGTCCAGCCATGGAGAAGAGTTTAGACACTAGGAGAAGATAAGGAACACACCCATTATCAAGAAATCACATTAGGATTCTCTTTTTAACCTGTTCCTTAAAACACTAGTGCTTAGGAAATCTATTGGAGGCAGAAGCAGTCAAGGGTAGCTTAGGGTTAGTGTTAGGGTTAGGGTACGGCTTAGGGTACGGGTTCGGGTACGGGTTCGGGTACGGCGTAGGGTATGGGTTAGGGTTAGGGTTAGGGTTAGTTTGAGGGTTAGGGCTCCGTTTAGGGTACGAGTTACGATTAGGGTACGTGTTAGGGTTAGGGTAGGGGTTAGGGTTAGGGTACGCGTTAGGGCTGGGGAAGTTATTAAACCTATCCCACTCTCTAGATAACCCTTATCACGTCAAGGAATATTATTTGGGCGTCCAGCAATGGAGAAGAGTTTAGACACTAGGAGAAGATAAGGAACACACCCATTATCAAGAAATCACATTAGGATTCTCTTTTTAACCTGTTCCTTAAAACACTAGTGCTTAGGAAATCTATTGGAGGCAGATGCAGTCAAGGGTAGCTTAGGGTTAGGGTTAGGGTTAGGGTTAGGGTACGGCTTAGGGTACGGGTTCGGGAACGGGTTCGGGTACGGCGTAGGGTATGGGTTAGGGTTAGGATTAGGGTTATTTTGAGTGTTAGGGCACGGTTTAGGGTACAGGTTAGGATTAGGGTACGTGTTAGGGTTAGGGTAGGGGTTAGGGTTAGGGTACGCGTTAGGGTTAGGGTAGTTATTAAACCTATCCCACTCTCTAGATACCACTTAGCACGTCAAGGAATATTATTTGGGGGTCCAGCCATGGAGAAGAGTTTAGACACTAGGAGAAGATAAGGAACACACTCATTATCAAGAAATCACATTAGGATTCTCTTTTTAAACTGTTCCTTAAAACACTAGTGCTTAGGAAATCTATTGGAGGCAGAAGCAGTCAAGGGTAGCTTAGGGTTAGGGTTAGGGTTAGGGTTAGGGTTAGGGTAAGGGTACGGCTTAGGGTACGGGTTCGGGTACGGGTTCGGGTACGGCGTAGGGTATGGGTTAGGGTTAGGGTTAGGGTTAGTTTGAGCTTTAGGGCTCAGTTTAGGGTACGGGTTAGGATTAGGGTACGTGTTAGGGTTAGGGTAGGGGTTAGGGTTAGGGTACGCGTTAGGGTTAGGGTAGTTATTAAACCTATCCCACTCTCTAGATACCCCTTAGCACGTCAAGGAATATTATTTGGGGGTCCAGCCATGGAGAAGAGTTTAGACACTAGGAGAAGATAAGGAACACACCCATTATCAAGAAATCACATTAGGATTCTCTTTTGAACCTGTTCCTTAAAACACTAGTGCTTAGGAAATCTATGGAGGCAGAAGCAGTCAAGGGTAGCTTAGGGTTAGGGTTAGGGTTAGGGTACGGCTTAGGGTACGGGTTCGGGTACGGCGTAGGGCATGGGTTAGGGTTAGGGTTAGGGTTAGTTTGAGGGTTAGGCCTCGGTTTAGGGTACGGGTTAGGATTAGGGTACGTGTTAGGGTTAGGGTAGGGGTTAGGGTTAGGGTACGTGTTAGGGTTAGGGTAGTTATTAAACCTATCCCACTCTCTAGATACCCCTTAGCACGTCAAGGAATATTATTTGGGGGTCCAGCCATGGAGAAGAGTTTAGACACTAGGAGAAGATAAGGAACACACCCATTATCAAGAAATCACATTAGGATTCTCTTTTTAACCTGTTCCTTAAAACACTAGTGCTTAGGAAATCTATTGGAGGCAGAAGCAGTCAAGGGTAGCTTAGGGTTAGGGTTAGTGTTAGGGTTAGGGTTAGGGTTAGGGTACGGCTTAGGGTACGGGTTCGGGTACGGGTTCGGGTACGGCGTAGGGTATGGGTTAGCGTTAGGGTTAGGGTTAGTTTGAGGGTTAGGGCTCGGTTTAGGGTACGGGTTAGGATTAGGGTACGTGTTAGGGTTAGGGTACGTGTTAGGGTTAGGGTACGCGTTAGGGTTAGGGTAGTTATTAAATCTATCCCTCTGTCTAGATACCGCTTAGCACGTCAAGGAATATTATTTGGGGGTCCAGTCATGGAGAAGAGTTCAGACACTAGGAGAAGATAAGGAACACACCCATTATCAAGAAATCACATTAGGATTCTCTTTTTAACCTGTTCCTTAAAACACTAGTGCTTAGGAAATCTATTGGAGGCAGAAGCAGTCAAGGGTAGCTTAGGGTTAGGTTTAGGGTTAGGGTACGGCTTAGGGTACGGGTTCGGGTACGAGTTCGGGTACGGGTTCGGATACGGCGTAGGGTATGGGTTTGGGTTAGGGTTAGGGTTAGTTTGAGGTTTAGGGCTCGGTTTAGGGTACGGTTTAGGATTAGGGTACGTGTTAGGGTTAGGGTAGGGGTTAGGGTTAGGGTACGCGTTAGGGTTAGGGTAGTTATTAAACCTATCCCACTCTCTAGATACCCCTTAGCACGTCAAGGAATATTATTTGGGGGTCCAGCCATGGAGAAGAGTTTAGACACTAGGAGAAGATAAGGAACACACCCATTATCAAGAAATCACATTAGGATTCTCTTTTTAACCTGTTCCTTAAAACACTAGTCCTTAGGAAATCTATTGGAGGCAGAAGCAGTCAAGGGTGGCTTAGGTTTAGGGTTAGGGTTAGGGTTAGGGTTAGGGTACGGCTTAGGGTACGGGTTCGGGAACGGGTTCGGGTACGGCGTAGGGTATGGGTTAGGGTTAGGGTTAGGGTTACTTTGAGGGTTAGGGCTCGGTTTAGGGTACGGGTTAGGATTAGGGTACGTTTCAGGGTTAGGGTAGGGGTTAGGGTTAGGGTACGCGTTAGGGTTAGGGTAGTTATTAAACCTATCCCACTGTCTAGGTACCCCTTAGCACGTCAAGGAATATTATTTGGGGGTCCAGCCATGGAGAAGAGTTTAGACACTAGGAGAAGATAAGGAACACACCCATTATCAAGAAATCACATTAGGATTCTCTTTTTAACCTGTTCCTTAAAACACTAGTGCTTAGGAAATCTATTGGAGGCAGAAGCAGTCAAGGGTAGCTTAGGATTAGGGTTAGGGTTAGGGTACGGCTTAGGGTACGGGTTCGGGTACGGGTTCGGTTACGGGTTCGGGTACGGCGTAGGGTATGGGATAGGGTTAGGGTTAGGGTTAGTTTGAGGGTTAGGGCTCGGTTTAGGGTACGGGTTAGGATTAGGGTACGTGTTAGGGTTAGGGTAGGGGTTAGGGTTAGGGTACGCGTTAGGGTTAGGGTAGTTATTAAACCTATCCCACTCTCTAGATACCCCTTAGCACGTCAAGGAATATTATTTGGGGGTCCAGCCATGGAGAAGAGTTTAGACACTAGGAGAAGATAAGGAACACACCCATTATCAAGAAATCACATTAGGATTCTGTTTTAACCTGTTCCTTAAAACACTAGTGCTTAGGAAATCTATTGGAGGCAGAAGCAGTCAAGGGAAGCTTAGGGTTAGGGTTAGGGTTAGGGTTAGGGTTAGGGTACGGTTTAGGGTATGGTTTCGGGAACGGGTTCGGGTACGGCGTAGGGTATGGGTTAGGGTTAGGGTTAGGGTTAGTTTGAGGGTTAGGGCTCGGTTTAGGGTACGGGTTAGGATTAGGGTACGTGTTAGGGTTAGGGTAGGGGTTAGGGTTAGGGTACGCGTTAGGGTTAGGGTAGTTATTAAACCTATCCCACTCTCTTGATACCCCTTAGCACGTCTAGGAATATTATTTGGTGGTCCAGCCATGGAGAAGAGTTTAGACACTAGGAGAAGATAAGGAACACACTCATTATCAAGAAATCACATTAGGATTCTCTTTTTAAACTGTTCCTTAAAACACTAGTGCTTAGGAAATCTATTGGAGGCAGAAGCAGTCAAGGGTAGCTTAGGGTTAGGGTTAGGGTTAGGGTTAGGGTTAGGGTTAGGGTTAGGGTACGGCTTAGGGTACGGGTTCGGGTACGGGTTCGGGTACGGCGTAGGGTATGGGTTAGGGTTAGGGTTAGGGTTAGTTTGAGCGTTAGGGCTCGGTTTAGGGTACGGGTTAGGATTAGGGTACGTGTTAGGGTTAGGGTAGGGGTTAGGGTTAGGGTACGCGTTAGGGTTAGGGTAGTTATTAAACCTATCCCACTCTCTAGATACCCCTTAGCACGTCAAGGAATATTATTTGGGGGTCCAGCCATGGAGAAGAGTTTAGACACTAGGAGAAGATAAGGAACACAACCATTATCAAGAAATCACATTAGGATTCTCTTTTTAACCTGTTCCTTAAAACACTACTGCTTAGGAAATCTATTGGAGGCAGAAGCAGTCAAGGGTAGCTTAGGGTTAGTGTTAGGGTTAGGGTACGGCTTAGGGTACGGGTTCGGGTACGGGTTCGGGTACGGCGTAGGGTATGGGTTAGGGTTAGTGTTAGGGTTAGTTTGAGGGTTAGGGCTCCGTTTAGTGTACGAGTTACGATTAGGGTACGTGTTAGGGTTAGGGTAGGGGTTAGGGTTAGGGTACGCGTTAGGGCTGGGGAAGTTATTAAACCTATCCCACTCTCTAGATAACCCTTAGCACGTCAAGGAATATTATTTGGGCGTCCAGCCATGGAGAAGAGTTTAGACACTAGGAGAAGATAAGGAACACACCCATTATCAAGAAATCACATTAGGATTCTCTTTTTAACCTGTTCCTTAAAACACTAGTGCTTAGGAAATCTATTGGAGGCAGAAGCAGTCAAGGGTAGCTTAGGGTTAGGGTTAGGGTTAGGGTTAGGGTACGGCTTAGGGTACGGGTTCGGGAACGGGTTCGGGTACGGCGTAGGGTATGGGTTAGGGTTAGGATTAGGGTTATTTTGAGTGTTAGGGCACGGTTTAGGGTACAGGTTAGGATTAGGGTACGTGTTAGGGTTAGGGTAGGGGTTAGGGTTAGGGTACGCGTTAGGGTTAGGGTAGTTATTAAACCTATCCCACTCTCTAGATACCACTTAGCACGTCAAGGAATATTATTTGGGGGTCCAGCCATGGAGAAGAGTTTAGACACTAGGAGAAGATAAGGAACACACTCATTATCAAGAAATCACATTAGGATTCTCTTTTTAAACTGTTCCTTAAAACACTAGTGCTTAGGAAATCTATTGGAGGCAGAAGCAGTCAAGGGTAGCTTAGGGTTAGGGTTAGGGTTAGGGTTAGGGTTAGGGTAAGGGTACGGCTTAGGGTACGGGTTCGGGTACGGGTTCGGGTACGGCGTAGGGTATGGGTTAGGGTTAGGGTTAGGGTTAGTTTGAGCGTTAGGGCTCAGTTTAGGGTACGGGTTAGGGTTAGGGTAGGGGTTAGGGTTAGGGTACGCGTTAGGGTTAGGGTAGTTATTAAACCTATCCCATTCTCTAGATACCCCTTAGCACGTCAAGGAATATTATTTGGGGGTCCAGCCATGGAGAAGAGTTTAGACACTAGGAGAAGATAAGGAACACACCCATTATCAAGAAATCACATTAGGATTCTCTTTTGAACCTGTTCCTTAAAACACTAGTGCTTAGGAAATCTATTGGAGGCAGAAGCAGTCAAGGGTAGCTTAGGGTTAGGGTTAGGGTTAGGGTACGGCTTAGGGTACGGGTTCGGGTACGGCGTAGGGCATGGGTTAGGGTTAGGGTTAGGGTTAGTTTGAGGGTTAGGCCTCGGTTTAGGGTACGGGTTAGGATTAGGGTACGTGTTAGGGTTAGGGTAGGGGTTAGGGTTAGGGTACGTGTTAGGGTTAGGGTAGTTATTAAACCTATCCCACTCTCTAGATACCCCTTAGCACGTCAAGGAATATTATTTGGGGGTCCAGCCATGGAGAAGAGTTTAGACACTAGGAGAAGATAAGGAACACACCCATTATCAAGAAATCACATTAGGATTCTCTTTTTAACCTGTTCCTTAAAACACTAGTGCTTAGGAAATCTATTGGAGGCAGAAGCAGTCAAGGGTAGCTTAGGGTTAGGGTTAGTGTTAGGGTTAGGGTTAGGGTTAGGGTACGGCTTAGGGTACGGGTTCGGGTACGGGTTCGGGTACGGCGTAGGGTATGGGTTAGCGTTAGGGTTAGGGTTAGTTTGAGGGTTAGGGCTCGGTTTAGGGTACGGGTTAGGATTAGGGTACGTGTTAGGGTTAGGGTACGTGTTAGGGTTAGGGTACGCGTTAGGGTTAGGGTAGTTATTAAATCTATCCCTCTGTCTAGATACCGCTTAGCACGTCAAGGAATATTATTTGGGGGTCCAGTCATGGAGAAGAGTTCAGACACTAGGAGAAGATAAGGAACACACCCATTATCAAGAAATCACATTAGGATTCTCTTTTTAACCTGTTCCTTAAAACACTAGTGCTTAGGAAATCTATTGGAGGCAGAAGCAGTCAAGGGTAGCTTAGGGTTAGGTTTAGGGTTAGGGTACGGCTTAGGGTACGGGTTCGGGTACGAGTTCGGGTACGGGTTCGGATACGGCGTAGGGTATGGGTTTGGGTTAGGGTTAGGGTTAGTTTGAGGTTTAGGGCTCGGTTTAGGGTACGGTTTAGGATTAGGGTACGTGTTAGGGTTAGGGTAGGGGTTAGGGTTAGGGTACGCGTTAGGGTTAGGGTAGTTATTAAACCTATCCCACTCTCTAGATACCCCTTAGCACGTCAAGGAATATTATTTGGGGGTCCAGCCATGGAGAAGAGTTTAGACACTAGGAGAAGATAAGGAACACACCCATTATCAAGAAATCACATTAGGATTCTCTTTTTAACCTGTTCCTTAAAACACTAGTCCTTAGGAAATCTATTGGAGGCAGAAGCAGTCAAGGGTGGCTTAGGTTTAGGGTTAGGGTTAGGGTTAGGGTTAGGGTACGGCTTAGGGTACGGGTTCGGGAACGGGTTCGGGTACGGCGTAGGGTATGGGTTAGGGTTAGGGTTAGGGTTACTTTGAGGGTTAGGGTTCGGTTTAGGGTACGGGTTAGGATTAGGGTACGTGTTAGGGTTAGGGTACGGGTTAGGGTTAGGGTACGCGTTAGGGTTAGGGTAGTTATTAAACCTATCCCACTCTCTAGATACCCCTTAGCACGTCAAGGAATATTATTTGGGGGTCCAGCCATGGAGAAGAGTTTAGACACTAGGAGAAGATAAGGAACACACCCATTATCAAGAAATCACATTAGGATTCTCTTTTTAACCTGTTCCTTAAAACACTAGTGCTTAGGAAATCTATTGGAGGCAGATGCAGTCAAGGGAAGCTTAGGGTTAGGGTTAGGGTTAGGGTTAGGGTTAGGGTACGGTTTAGGGTATGGTTTCGGGAACGGGTTCGGGTACGGCGTAGGGTATGGGTTAGGGTTAGGGTTAGGGTTAGTTTGAGGGTTAGGGCTCGGTTTAGGGTACGGGTTAGGATTAGGGTACATGTTAGGGTTAGGGTAGGGGTTAGGGTTAGGGTACGCGTTAGGGTTAGGGTAGTTATTAAACCTATCCCACTCTCTAGATACCCCTTAGCACGTCTAGGAATATTATTTGGGGGTCCAGCCATGGAGAAGAACTTAGACACTAGGAGAAGATACGGAACACACCTATTATCAAGAAATCACATTAGGATTCTCTTTTTAACCTGTTCCTTAAAACACTAGTGCTTAGGAAATCTATTGGAGGCAGAAGCAGTCAAGGGTAGCTTAGGGTTAGGGTTAGGTTTAGTGTTAGGGTACGGCTTAGGGTTCGGGTTCGGGTACGGGTTCGGGTACGGCGTAGGGTATGGGTTAGGGTTAGGGTTAGGTTTAGTTTGAGGGTTAGGGCTCGGTTTAGGGTACGCGTTAGGATTAGGGTATGTGTTAGGGATAGGGTAGGGGTTCGGGTTAGGGTACGTGTTAGGGTTAGGGTAGTTATTAAACCTATCCCACTCTCTAGATACCCCTTAGCACGTCAAGGAATATTATTTGGGTTTCTAGCCATGGAGAAGAGTTTAGACACTAGGAGAAGATAAGGAACACACCCATTATCAAGAAATCACATTAGGATTCTCTTTTTAACCTGTTCCTTAAAACACTAGTGCTTAGGAAATCTATTGGAGGCAGAAGCAGTCAAGGGTAGCTTAGGGTTAGGGTTAGGGTTAGGGTTAGGGTTAGGGTACGGCTTAGGGTACGGGTTCGGGAACGGGTTCGGGTACGGCGTAGGGTATGGGTTAGGATTAGGGTTAGGGTTAGTTTGAGGGTTAGGTCTCGGTTTAGGGTACGGGTTAGGATTAGGGTACGTGTTAGGGTTAGGGTAGGGGTAGGGTTAGGGTACGCGTTAGGGGTATGGTAGTTATTAAACCTATCCCACTCTCTAGATACCCCTTAGCACGTCAAGGAATATTATTTGGGGGTCCAGCCATGGAGAAGAGTTTAGACACTAGGAGAAGATAAGGAACACACCCATTATCAAGAAATCACATTAGGATTCTCTTTTTAAACTGTTCCTTAAAACACTAGTGCTTAGGAAATCTATTGGAGGCAGAAGCAGTCAAGGGTAGCTTAGGGTTAGGGTTAGGGTTAGGGTTAGGGTTAGTGTTAGGGTACGGCTTAGGGTACGGGTTCGGGTACGGGTTCGGGTACGGCGTAGGGTATGTGTTAGGGTTAGGGTAAGGGTTAGTTTGAGCGTTAGGGCTCGGTTTAGGGTACGGGTTAGGATTAGGGTACGTGTTAGGGTTAGGGCAGGGGTTTGGGTTAGGGTACGCGTTAGGGTTAGGGTAGTTATTAAACCTATCCCACTCTCTAGATACCCCTTAGCACGTCAAGGAATATTATTTGGGGGTCCAGCCATGGAGAAGAGTTTAGACACTAGGAGAAGATAAGGAACACACCCATTATCAAGAAATCACATTAGGATTCTCTTTTTAACCTGTTCCTTAAAACACTAGTGCTTAGGAAATCTATTGGAGGCAGAAGCAGTCAAGGGTAGCTTAGGGTTAGGGTTAGGGTTAGGGTACGGCTTAGGGTACGGGTTCGGGTACGGGTTCGGGTACGGCGTAGGGTATGGGTTAGGGTTAGGGTTAGGGTTAGTTTGAGGGTTAGGGCTCCGTTTAGGGTACGAGTTACGATTAGGGTACGTGTTAGGGTTAGGGTAGGGGTTAGGGTTAGGGTACGCGTTAGGGCTGGGGAAGTTATTAAACCTATCCCACTCTCTAGATACCCCTTAGCACGTCAAGGAATATTATTTGGGGGTCCAGCCATGGAGAAGAGTTTAGACACTAGGAGAAGATAAGGAACACACCCATTATCAAGAAATCACATTAGGATTCTCTTTTGAACCTGTTCCTTAAAACACTAGTGCTTAGGAAATCTATTGGAGGCAGAAGCAGTCAAGGGTAGCTTAGGGTTAGGGTTAGGGTTAGGGTACGGCTTAGGGTACGGGTTCGGGTACGGGTTCGGGTACGGCGTAGAGTATGGGTTAGGGTTAGGGTTAGGGTTAGTTTGAGGGTTAGGGCTCCATTTAGGGTACGAGTTACGATTAGGGTACGTGTTAGGGTTAGGGTAGGGGTTAGGGTTAGGGTACGCGTTACGGCTGGGGAAGTTATTAAACCTATCCCACTCTCTAGATACCCCTTAGCACGTCAAGGAATATTATTTGGGGGTCCAGCCATGGAGAAGAGTTTAGACACTAGGAGAAGATAAGGAACACACCCATTATCAAGAAATCACATTAGGATTCTCTTTTTAACCTGTTCCTTAAAACACTAGTGCTTAGGAAATCTATTGGAGGCAGAAGCAGTCAAGGGTAGCTTAGGGTTAGGGTTAGGGTTAGGGTTAGGGTTAGGGTACGGCTTAGGGTACGGGTTCGGGAACGGGTTTGGGTATGGCGTAGGGTATGGGTTAGGGTTAGGGTTAGGGTTAGTTTGAGGTTTAGGGCTCGGTTTAGGGTACGGGTTAGGATTAGGGTACGTGTTAGGGTTAGGGTAGGGGTTAGGGTTAGGGCACGCGTTAGGTTTAGGGTAGTTATTAAACCTATCCCACCCTCTAGATACCCCTTAGCACGTCAAGGAATATTATTTGGGGGTCCAGCCATGGAGAAGAGTTTAGATACTAGGAGAAGATAAGGAACACACCCATTATCAAGAAATCACATTAGGATTCTCTTTTTAACCTGTTCCTTAAAACACTAGTGCTTAGGAAATCTATTAGAGGCAGAAGCAGTCAAGGGTAGCTTAGGGTTAGGGTTAGGGTTAGGGTTAGGTTTAGGGTACGGCTTAGGGTACGGGTTCGGGTACGGATTCGGGTACGGCGTAGGGTATGGGTTAGCGTTAGGGTTAGGGTTAGTTTGAGGGTTAGGGCTCAGTTTAGGGTACGGGTTAGGATTAGGGTACGTGTTAGGGTTAGGGTACGCGTTAGGGTTAGGGTACGCGTTAGGGTTAGGGTAGTTATTAAACCTATCCGTCTGTCTAGATACCGCTTAGCACGTCAAGGAATATTATTTGGGGGTCCAGCCATGGAGAAGAGTTTAGACACTAGGAGAAGATAAGGAACACACCCATTATCAAGAAATCACATTAGGATTCTCTTTTTAACCTGTTCCTTAAAACACTAGTGCTTAGGAAATCTATTGGAGGCAGAAGCAGTCAAGGGTAGCTTAGGGTTAGGGTACGGCTTAGGGTACGGGTTCGGGTACGGGTTCGGTTACGGCGTAGGGTATGGGTTAGGGTTAGGGTTAGGGTTAGTTTGAGGGTTAGGCTTCGGTTTAGGGTACGGGTTAGGATTAGGGTACGTGTTAGGGTTAGGGTAGGTGTTAGGGTTAGGGTACGTGTTAGGGTTAGGGTAGTTATTAAAACTATCCCACTCTCTAGATACCCCTTAGCACGTCAAGGAATATTATTTGGGGGTCCAGCCATGGAGAAGAGTTTAGACACTAGGAGAAGATAAGGAACACACCCATTATCAAGAAATCACATTAGGATTCTCTTTTTAACCTGTTCCTTAAAACACTAGTGCTTAGGAAATCTATTGGAGGCAGAAGCAGTCAAGGGTAGCTTAGGGTTAGGGTTAGTGTTAGGGTTAGGGTTAGGGTTAGGGTACGGCTTAGGGTACGGGTTCGGGTACGGGTTCGGGTACGGCGTAGGGTATGGGTTAGGGTTAGGATTAGGGTTATTTTGAGTGTTAGGGCATGGTTTAGGGTACAGGTTAGGATTAGGGTACATGTTAGGGTTAGGGTAGGGGTTAGGGTTAGGGTACGCGTTAGGGTTAGGGTAGTTATTAAAGCTATCCCACTCTCTAGATACCCCTTAGCAAGTCAAGGAATATTATTTGGGGGTCCAGCCATGGAGAAGAGTTTAGACACTAGGAGAAGATAAGGAACACACTCATTATCAAGAAATCACATTAGGATTCTCTTTTTAAACTGTTCCTTAAAACACTAGTGCTTAGGAAATCTATTGGAGGCAGAAGCAGTCAAGGGTAGCTTAGGGTTACGGTTAGGGTTAGGGTTAGGGTAAGGGTACGGCTTAGGGTACGGCTTAGGTTACGGGTTCGGGTACGGGTTCGGGTACGGCGTAGGGTATGGGTTAGGGTTAGGGTTAGGGTTAGTTTGAGCGTTAGGGCTCGGTTTAGGGTACGGGTTAGGATTAGGGTACGAGTTAGGGTTAGGGTAGGGGTTAGGGTTAGGGTACGCGTTAGTGTTAGGGTAGTTATTAAACCTATCCCTCTGTCTAGATACCGCTTAGCACGTCAAGGAATATTATTTGGGGGTCCAGCCATGGAGAAGAGTTTAGACACTAGGCGAAGATAAGGAACACACCCATTATCAAGAAATCACATTAGGATTCTCTTTTTAACCTGTTCCTTAAAACACTAGTGCTTAGGAAATCTATTGGAGGCAGAAGCAGTCAAGGGTAGCTTAGGGTTAGGGTTAGGGTTAGGGTACGGCTTAGGGTACGGGTTCGGGTACGGGTTCGGGTACGGCGTAGGGTATGGGTTAGGGTTAGGGTTAGGGTTAGTTTGAGGGTTAGGGCTCCGTTTAGGGTACGAGTTACGATTAGGGTACGTGTTAGGGTTAGGGTAGGGGTTAGGGTTAGGGTACGCATTAGGGCTGGGGAAGTTATTAAACCTATCCCACTCTCTAGATACCCCTTAGCACGTCAAGGAATATTATTTGGGCGTCCAGCAATGGAGAAGAGTTTAGACACTATGAGAAGATAAGGAACACACCCATTATCAAGAAATCACATTAGGATTCTCTTTTTAACCTGTTCCTTAAAACACTATTGCTTAGGAAATCTATTGGAGGCAGAAGCAGTCAAGGGTAGCTTAGGGTTAGGGTTAGGTTTAGGGTTAGGGTTAGGGTACGGCTTAGGGTACGGGTTCGGGAACGGGTTTCGGTACGGCGTAGGGTATGGGTTAGGGTTAGAGTTAGGGTTAGTTTGAGGTTTAGGGCTCGGTTTAGTGTACGGGTTAGGATTAGGGTACGTGTTAGGGTTAGGGTAGGGGTTAGGGTTAGGGCACGTGTTAGGGTTAGGGTAGTTATTAAACCTATCCCACTCTCTAGATACCCCTTAGCACGTCAAGGAATATTATTTGGGGGTCCAGACACGGAGAAGAGTTTAGACACTAGGAGAAGATAAGAAACACACCCATTATCAAGAAATCACATTAGGATTCTCTTTTTAACCTGTTCCTTAAAACACTAGTGCTTAGGAAATCTATTGGAGGCAGAAGCAGTCAAGGGTAGCTTAGGGTTAGGGTTAGGGTTAGGGTTAGGGTTAGGGTACGGCTTAGGGTACGGGTTCGGGAACGGGTTCGGGTACGGCGTAGGGTATGGGTTAGGGTTAGGATTAGGGTTATTTTGAGTGTTAGGGCACGGTTTAGGGTACAGGTTAGGATTAGGGTACGTGTTAGGGTTAGGGTAGGGGTTAGGGTTAGGGTACGCGTTAGGGTTAGGGTAGTTATTAAACCTATCCCACTCTCTAGATACCACTTAGCACGTCAAGGAATATTATTTGGGGGTCCAGCCATGGAGAAGAGTTTAGACACTAGGAGAAGATAAGGAACACACTCATTATCAAGAAATCACATTAGGATTCTCTTTTTAAACTGTTCCTTAAAACACTAGTGCTTAGGAAATCTATTGGAGGCAGAAGCAGTCAAGGGTAGCTTAGGGTTAGGGTTAGGGTTAGGGTTAGGGTTAGGGTTAGGGTTAGGGTACGGCTTAGGGTACGGGTTCGGGTACGGGTTCGGGTACGGCGTAGGGTATGGGTTAGGGTTAGGGTTAGGGTTAGTTTGAGCGTTAGGGCTCGGTTTAGGGTACGGGTTAGGATTAGGGTACGTGTTAGGGTTAGGGTAGGGGTTAGGTTTAGGGTACGCGTTAGGGTTAGGGTAGTTATTAAACCTATCCCACTCTCTAGATACCCCTTAGCACGTCAAGGAATATTATTTGGGGGTCCAGCCATGGAGAAGAGTTTAGACACTAGGAGAAGATAAGGAACACACCCATTATCAAGAAATCACATTAGGATTCTCTTTTTAACCTGTTCCTTAAAACACTAGTGCTTAGGAAATCTATTGGAGGCAGAAGCAGTCAAGGGTAGCTTAGGGTTAGTGTTAGGGTTAGGGTACGGCTTAGGGTACGGGTTCGGGTACGGGTTCGGGTACGGCGTAGGGTATGGGTTAGGGTTAGGGTTAGGGTTAGTTTGAGGGTTAGGGCTCCGTTTAGGGTACGAGTTACGATTAGGGTACGTGTTAGGGTTAGGGTAGGGGTTAGGGTTAGGGTACGCGTTAGGGCTGGGGAAGTTATTAAACCTATCCCACTCTCTAGATAACCCTTATCACGTCAAGGAATATTATTTGGGCGTCCAGCAATGGAGAAGAGTTTAGACACTAGGAGAAGATAAGGAACACACCCATTATCAAGAAATCACATTAGGATTCTCTTTTTAACCTGTTCCTTAAAACACTAGTGCTTAGGAAATCTATTGGAGGCAGATGCAGTCAAGGGTAGCTTAGGGTTAGGGTTAGGGTTAGGGTTAGGGTACGGCTTAGGGTACGGGTTCGGGAACGGGTTCGGGTACGGCGTAGGGTATGGGTTAGGGTTAGGATTAGGGTTATTTTGAGTGTTAGGGCACGGTTTAGGGTACAGGTTAGGATTAGGGTACGTGTTAGGGTTAGGGTAGGGGTTAGGGTTAGGGTACGCGTTAGGGTTAGGGTAGTTATTAAACCTATCCCACTCTCTAGATACCACTTAGCACGTCAAGGAATATTATTTGGGGGTCAAGCCATGGAGAAGAGTTTAGACACTAGGAGAAGATAAGGAACACACTCATTATCAAGAAATCACATTAGGATTCTCTTTTTAAACTGTTCCTTAAAACACTAGTGCTTAGGAAATCTATTGGAGGCAGAAGCAGTCAAGGGTAGCTTAGGGTTAGGGTTAGGGTTAGGGTTAGGGTTAGGGTAAGGGTACGGCTTAGGGTACGGGTTCGGGTACGGGTTCGGGTACGGCGTAGGGTATGGGTTAGGGTTAGGGTTAGGGTTAGTTTGAGCGTTAGGGCTCAGTTTAGGGTACGGGTTAGGATTAGGGTACGTGTTAGGGTTAGGGTAGGGGTTAGGGTTAGGGTACGCGTTAGGGTTAGGGTAGTTATTAAACCTATCCCACTCTCTAGATACCCCTTAGCACGTCAAGGAATATTATTTGGGGGTCCAGCCATGGAGAAGAGTTTAGACACTAGGAGAAGATAAGGAACACACCCATTATCAAGAAATCACATTAGGATTCTCTTTTGAACCTGTTCCTTAAAACACTAGTGCTTAGGAAATCTATTGGAGGCAGAAGCAGTCAAGGGTAGCTTAGGGTTAGGGTTAGGGTTAGGGTACGGCTTAGGGTACGGGTTCGGGTACGGCGTAGGGCATGGGTTAGGGTTAGGGTTAGGGTTAGTTTGAGGGTTAGGCCTCGGTTTAGGGTACGGGTTAGGATTAGGGTACGTGTTAGGGTTAGGGTAGGGGTTAGGGTTAGGGTACGTGTTAGGGTTAGGGTAGTTATTAAACCTATCCCACTCTCTAGATACCCCTTAGCACGTCAAGGAATATTATTTGGGGGTCCAGCCATGGAGAAGAGTTTAGACACTAGGAGAAGATAAGGAACACACCCATTATCAAGAAATCACATTAGGATTCTCTTTTTAACCTGTTCCTTAAAACACTAGTGCTTAGGAAATCTATTGGAGGCAGAAGCAGTCAAGGGTAGCTTAGGGTTAGGGTTAGTGTTAGGGTTAGGGTTAGGGTTAGGGTACGGCTTAGGGTACGGGTTCGGGTACGGGTTCGGGTACGGCGTAGGGTATGGGTTAGCGTTAGGGTTAGGGTTAGTTTGAGGGTTAGGGCTCGGTTTAGGGTACGGGTTAGGATTAGGGTACGTGTTAGGGTTAGGGTACGTGTTAGGGTTAGGGTACGCGTTAGGGTTAGGGTAGTTATTAAATCTATCCCTCTGTCTAGATACCGCTTAGCACGTCAAGGAATATTATTTGGGGGTCCAGTCATGGAGAAGAGTTCAGACACTAGGAGAAGATAAGGAACACACCCATTATCAAGAAATCACATTAGGATTCTCTTTTTAACCTGTTCCTTAAAACACTAGTGCTTAGGAAATCTATTGGAGGCAGAAGCAGTCAAGGGTAGCTTAGGGTTAGGTTTAGGGTTAGGGTACGGCTTAGGGTACGGGTTCGGGTACGAGTTCGGGTACGGGTTCGGATACGGCGTAGGGTATGGGTTTGGGTTAGGGTTAGGGTTAGTTTGAGGTTTAGGGCTCGGTTTAGGGTACGGTTTAGGATTAGGGTACGTGTTAGGGTTAGGGTAGGGGTTAGGGTTAGGGTACGCGTTAGGGTTAGGGTAGTTATTAAACCTATCCCACTCTCTAGATACCCCTTAGCACGTCAAGGAATATTATTTGGGGGTCCAGCCATGGAGAAGAGTTTAGACACTAGGAGAAGATAAGGAACACACCCATTATCAAGAAATCACATTAGGATTCTCTTTTTAACCTGTTCCTTAAAACACTAGTCCTTAGGAAATCTATTGGAGGCAGAAGCAGTCAAGGGTGGCTTAGGTTTAGGGTTAGGGTTAGGGTTAGGGTTAGGGTACGGCTTAGGGTACGGGTTCGGGAACGGGTTCGGGTACGGCGTAGGGTATGGGTTAGGGTTAGGGTTAGGGTTACTTTGAGGGTTAGGGCTCGGTTTAGGGTACGGGTTAGGATTAGGGTACGTGTCAGGGTTAGGGTAGGGGTTAGGGTTAGGGTACGCGTTAGGGTTAGGGTAGTTATTAAACCTATCCCACTGTCTAGGTACCCCTTAGCACGTCAAGGAATATTATTTGGGGGTCCAGCCATGGAGAAGAGTTTAGACACTAGGAGAAGATAAGGAACACACCCATTATCAAGAAATCACATTAGGATTCTCTTTTTAACCTGTTCCTTAAAACACTAGTGCTTAGGAAATCTATTGGAGGCAGAAGCAGTCAAGGGTAGCTTAGGATTAGGGTTAGGGTTAGGGTACGGCTTAGGGTACGGGTTCGGGTACGGGTTCGGTTACGGGTTCGGGTACGGCGTAGGGTATGGGATAGGGTTAGGGTTAGGGTTAGTTTGAGGGTTAGGGCTCGGTTTAGGGTACGGGTTAGGATTAGGGTACGTGTTAGGGTTAGGGTAGGGGTTAGGGTTAGGGTACGCGTTAGGGTTAGGGTAGTTATTAAACCTATCCCACTCTCTAGATACCCCTTAGCACGTCAAGGAATATTATTTGGGGGTCCAGCCATGGAGAAGAGTTTAGACACTAGGAGAAGATAAGGAACACACCCATTATCAAGAAATCACATTAGGATTCTGTTTTTAACCTGTTCCTTAAAACACTAGTGCTTAGGAAATCTATTGGAGGCAGAAGCAGTCAAGGGAAGCTTAGGGTTAGGGTTAGGGTTAGGGTTAGGGTTAGGGTACGGTTTAGGGTATGGTTTCGGGAACGGGTTCGGGTACGGCGTAGGGTATGGGTTAGGGTTAGGGTTAGGGTTAGTTTGAGGGTTAGGGCTCGGTTTAGGGTACGGGTTAGGATTAGGGTACATGTTAGGGTTAGGGTAGGGGTTAGGGTTAGGGTACGCGTTAGGGTTAGGGTAGTTATTAAACCTATCCCACTCTCTAGATACCCCTTAGCACGTCTAGGAATATTATTTGGGGGTCCAGCCATGGAGAAGAACTTAGACACTAGGAGAAGATACGGAACACACCTATTATCAAGAAATCACATTAGGATTCTCTTTTTAACCTGTTCCTTAAAACACTAGTGCTTAGGAAATCTATTGGAGGCAGAAGCAGTCAAGGGTAGCTTAGGGTTAGGGTTAGGTTTAGTGTTAGGGTACGGCTTAGGGTTCGGGTTCGGGTACGGGTTCGGGTACGGCGTAGGGTATGGGTTAGGGTTAGGGTTAGGTTTAGTTTGAGGGTTAGGGCTCGGTTTAGGGTACGCGTTAGGATTAGGGTATGTGTTAGGGATAGGGTAGGGGTTCGGGTTAGGGTACGTGTTAGGGTTAGGGTAGTTATTAAACCTATCCCACTCTCTAGATACCCCTTAGCACGTCAAGGAATATTATTTGGGTTTCTAGCCATGGAGAAGAGTTTAGACACTAGGAGAAGATAAGGAACACACCCATTATCAAGAAATCACATTAGGATTCTCTTTTTAACCTGTTCCTTAAAACACTAGTGCTTAGGAAATCTATTGGAGGCAGAAGCAGTCAAGGGTAGCTTAGGGTTAGGGTTAGGGTTAGGGTTAGGGTTAGGGTACGGCTTAGGGTACGGGTTCGGGAACGGGTTCGGGTACGGCGTAGGGTATGGGTTAGGATTAGGGTTAGGGTTAGTTTGAGGGTTAGGTCTCGGTTTAGGGTACGGGTTAGGATTAGGGTACGTGTTAGGGTTAGGGTAGGGGTAGGGTTAGGGTACGCGTTAGGGGTATGGTAGTTATTAAACCTATCCCACTCTCTAGATACCCCTTAGCACGTCAAGGAATATTATTTGGGGGTCCAGCCATGGAGAAGAGTTTAGACACTAGGAGAAGATAAGGAACACACCCATTATCAAGAAATCACATTAGGATTCTCTTTTTAAACTGTTCCTTAAAACACTAGTGCTTAGGAAATCTATTGGAGGCAGAAGCAGTCAAGGGTAGCTTAGGGTTAGGGTTAGGGTTAGGGTTAGGGTTAGTGTTAGGGTACGGCTTAGGGTACGGGTTCGGGTACGGGTTCGGGTACGGCGTAGGGTATGTGTTAGGGTTAGGGTAAGGGTTAGTTTGAGCGTTAGGGCTCGGTTTAGGGTACGGGTTAGGATTAGGGTACGTGTTAGGGTTAGGGCAGGGGTTTGGGTTAGGGTACGCGTTAGGGTTAGGGTAGTTATTAAACCTATCCCACTCTCTAGATACCCCTTAGCACGTCAAGGAATATTATTTGGGGGTCCAGCCATGGAGAAGAGTTTAGACACTAGGAGAAGATAAGGAACACACCCATTATCAAGAAATCACATTAGGATTCTCTTTTTAACCTGTTCCTTAAAACACTAGTGCTTAGGAAATCTATTGGAGGCAGAAGCAGTCAAGGGTAGCTTAGGGTTAGGGTTAGGGTTAGGGTACGGCTTAGGGTACGGGTTCGGGTACGGGTTCGGGTACGGCGTAGGGTATGGGTTAGGGTTAGGGTTAGGGTTAGTTTGAGGGTTAGGGCTCCGTTTAGGGTACGAGTTACGATTAGGGTACGTGTTAGGGTTAGGGTAGGGGTTAGGGTTAGGGTACGCGTTAGGGCTGGGGAAGTTATTAAACCTATCCCACTCTCTAGATACCCCTTAGCACGTCAAGGAATATTATTTGGGCGTTCAGCAATGGAGAAGAGTTTAGACACTAGGAGAAGATAAGGAACACACCCATTATCAAGAAATCACATTAGGATTCTCTTTTTAACCTGTTCCTTAAAACACTAGTGCTTAGGAAATCTATTGGAGGCAGAAGCAGTCAAGGGTAGCTTAGGGTTAGGGTTAGGGTTAGGGTTAGGGTACGGCTTAGGGTACGGGTTCAGGAACGGGTTTGGGTACGGCGTAGGGTATGGGTTAGGGTTAGATTTAGGGTTAGTTTGAGGTTTAGGGCTCGGTTTAGTGTACGGGTTAGGATTAGGGTACGTGTTAGGGTTAGGGTAGGGGTTAGGGTTAGGGCACGCGTTAGGGTTAGGTTAGTTATTAAACCTATCCCACTCTCTAGATACCCCTTAGCACGTCAAGGAATATTATTTGGGGGTCCAGACACGGAGAAGAGTTTAGACACTAGGAGAAGATAAGAAACACACCCATTATCAAGAAATCACATTAGGATTCTCTTTTTAACCTGTTCCTTAAAACACTAGTGCTTAGGAAATCTATTGGAGGCAGAAGCAGTCAAGGGTAGCTTAGGGTTAGGGTTAGGGTTAGGGTTAGGGTTAGGGTACGGCTTAGGGTACGGGTTCGGGAATGGGTTCGGGTACGGCGTAGGGTATGGGTTAGGGTTAGGATTAGGGTTATTTTGAGTGTTAGGGCACGGTTTAGGGTACAGGTTAGGATTAGGGTACGTGTTAGGGTTAGGGTAGTGGTTAGGGTTAGGGTACGCGTTAGGGTTAGGGTAGTTATTAAACCTATCCCACTCTCTAGATACCCCTTAGCACGTCAAGGAATATTATTTGGGGGTCCAGCCATGGAGAAGAGTTTAGACACTAGGAGAAGATAAGGAACACACCCATTATCAAGAAATCACATTAGGATTCTCTTTTGAACCTGTTCCTTAAAACACTAGTGCTTAGGAAATCTATTGGAGGCAGAAGCAGTCAAGGGTAGCTTAGGGTTAGGGTTAGGGTTAGGGTACGGCTTAGGGTACGGGTTCGGGTACGGCGTAGGGCATGGGTTAGGGTTAGTGTTAGAGTTAGTTTGAGGGTTAGGCCTCGGTTTAGGGTACGGGTTAGGATTAGGGTACGTGTTAGGGTTAGGGTAGGGGTTAGGGTTAGGGTACGTGTTAGGGTTAGGGTAGTTATTAAACCTATCCCACTCTCTAGATACCCCTTAGCACGTCAAGGAATATTATTTGGGGGTCCAGCCATGGAGAAGAGTTTAGACACTAGGAGAAGATAAGGAACACACCCATTATCAAGAAATCACATTAGGATTCTCTTTTTAACCTGTTCCTTAAAACACTAGTGCTTAGGAAATCTATTGGAGGCAGAAGCAGTCAAGGGTAGCTTAGGGTTAGGGTTAGTGTTAGGGTTAGGGTTAGGGTTAGGGTACGGCTTAGGGTACGGGTTCGGGTACGGGTTCGGGTACGGCGTAGGGTATGGGTTAGCGTTAGGGTTAGGGTTAGTTTGAGGGTTAGGGCTCGGTTTAGGGTACGGGTTAGGATTAGGGTACGTGTTAGGGTTAGGGTACGTGTTAGGGTTAGGGTACGCGTTAGGGTTAGGGTAGTTATTAAACCTATCCCTCTGTCTAGATACCGCTTAGCACGTCAAGGAATATTATTTGGGGTTCCAGTCATGGAGAAGAGTTCAGACACTAGGAGAAGATAAGGAACACACCCATTATCAAGAAATCACATTAGGATTCTCTTTTTAACCTGTTCCTTAAAACACTAGTGCTTAGGAAATCTATTGGAGGCAGAAGCAGTCAAGGGTAGCTTAGGGTTAGGGTTAGGGTTAGGGTACGGCTTAGGGTACGGGTTCGGGTACGAGTTCGGGTACGGGTTCGGATACGGCGTATGGTATGGGTTAGGGGTAGGGTTAGGGTTAGTTTGAGGGTTAGGGCTCGGTTTAGGGTACGGTTTAGGATTAGGGTACGTGTTAGGGTTAGGGTACGCGTTAGGGTTAGGGTACGCGTTAGGGTTAGGGTAGTTATTAAACCTATCCCACTCTCTAGATACCCCTTAGCACGTCAAGGAATATTATTTGGGGGTCTAGCCATGGAGAAGAGTTTAGACACTAGGAGAAGATAAGGAACACACCCATTATCAAGAAATCACATTAGGATTCTCTTTTTAACCTGTTCCTTAAAACACTAGTGCTTAGGAAATCTATTGGAGGCAGAAGCAGTCAAGGGTAGCTTAGGATTAGGGTTAGGGTTAGGGTACGGCTTAGGGTAAGGGTTCGAGTACGGGTTCGGTTACGGGTTCGGGTACGGCGTAGGGTATGGGATAGGGTTAGGGTTAGGGTTAGTTTGAGGGTTAGGGCTCGGTTTAGGGTACGGGTTATGATTAGGGTACGTGTTAGGGTTAGGGTAGGGGTTAGGGTTAGGGTACGCGTTAGGGTTAGGGTAGTTATTAAACCTATCCCACTCTCTAGATACCCCTTAGCACGTCAAGGAATATTATTTGGGGGTCCAGCCATGGAGAAGAGTTTAGACACTAGGAGAAGATAAGGAACACACCCATTATCAAGAAATCACATTAGGATTCTCTTTTTAACCTGTTCCTTAAAACACTAGTGCTTAGGAAATCTATTGGAGGCAGAAGCAGTCAAGGGTAGCTTAGGGTTAGGGTTAGGGTTAGGGTTACGTTTAGGGTACGGCTTAGGGTACGGGTTCGGGTACGGGTTCGTGTACGGCGTAGGGTATGGGTTAGTGTTAGGGTTAGGGTTAGTTTGAAGGTTAGGGCTCTGTTTAGGGTACGGGTTAGGATTAGGGTTCGTGTTAGGGTTAGGGTAGGGGTTAGGGTTAGGGTACGCGTTAGGGTTCGGGTAGTTATTAAACCTATCCCACTCTCTAGATACCCCTTAGCACGTCAAGGAATATTATTTGGGTGTCCAGCCATGGAGAAGAGTTTAGACACTAGGAGAAGATAAGGAACACACCCATTATCAAGAAATCACATTAGGATTCTCTTTTTAACCTGTTCCTTAAAACACTAGTGCTTAGGAAATCTATTGGAGGCAGAAGCAGTCAAGGGTAGCTTAGGGTTAGGGTTAGGGTTAGGGTTAGGGTACGTCTTAGGGTACGGGTTCGGGTACGGGTTCGTGTACGGCGTAGGGTATGGGTTAGTGTTAGGGTTAGGGTTAGTTTGAAGGTTAGGGCTCTGTTTAGGGTAGGGGTTAGGATTAGGGTTCGTGTTAGGGTTAGGGTAGGGGTTAGGGTTAGGGTACGTGTTAGGGTTCGGGTAGTTATTAAACCTATCCCACTCTCTAGATACCCCTTAGCACGTCAAGGAATATTATTTGGGTGTCCAGCCATTGAGAAGAGTTTAGACACTAGGAGAAGATAAGGAACACACCCATTATCAAGAAATCACATTAGGATTGTCTTTTTAACCTGTTCCTTAAAACACTAGTGCTTAGGAAATCTATTGGAGGCAGAAGCAGTCAAGGGTAGCTTAGGGTTAGGTTTAGGGTTAGGGTTAGGGTTAGGGTACGGCTTAGGGTACGGGTTCGGGTACGGGTTCGTGTACGGCGTAGGGTATGGGTTAGTGTTAGGTTTAGGGTTAGTTTGTAGGTTAGGGCTCTGTTTAGGGTACGGGTTAGGATTAGGGTTCGTGTTAGGGTTAGGGTAGGGGTTAGGGTTAGGGTACGCGTTAGGGTTAGGGTAGTTATTAAACCTATCCCACTCTCTAGATACCCCTTAGCACGTCAAGGAATATTATTTGGGGGTCCAGCCATGGAGAAGAGTTTAGACACTAGGAGAAGATAAGGAACACACCCATTATCCTGAAATCACATTAGGATTTTCTTTTTAACCTGTTCCTTAAAACACTAGTGCTTAGGAAATCTATTGGAGGCAGAAGCAGTCAAGGGTAGCTTAGGGTTAGGGTTAGGGTTAGGGTTAGGGTACGGCTTAGGGTACGGGTTCGGGTACGGGTTCGGGTACGGCGTAGGGTATGGGTTAGGGTTAGGGTTAGGGTTAGTTTGAGGGTTAGGGCTCGGTTTAGGGTACGGGTTAGGATTAGGGTACGTGTTAGGGTTAGGGTACGCGTTAGGGTTAGGGTAGTTATTAAACCTATCCCACTCTCTAGATACCCCTTAGCACGTCAAGGAATATTATTTGGGGGTCCAGCCATGGAGAAGAGTTTAGACACTAGGAGAAGATAAGGAACACACCCATTATCAAGAAATCACATTAGGATTCTCTTTTTAACCTGTTCCTTAAAACACTAGTGCTTAGGAAATCTATTGGAGGCAGAAGCAGTCAAGGGTAGCTTAGGGTTAGGGTTAGGGTTAGGGTACGGCTTAGGGTACGGGTTCGGGTACGGGTTCGGGTACGGGTTTGGGTATGGCGTAGGGTATGGGTTAGGGTTGGGGTTAGGGTTATTTTGAGGGTTAGGGCTCGGTTTAGGTTACGGGTTACGATTAGGGTACGTGTTAGGGTTAGGGTACGGGTTAGGGTTAGGGTACGCGTTAGGGTTAGGTTCGTTAGTAAACCTAACCCACTGTCTAGATACCCCTTAGCACGTCAAAGAATATTATTTGGGGGTCTAGCCATGGAGAAGAGTTTAGACACTAGGAGAAGATAAGGAACACACCCATTATCCTGAAATCACATTAGGATTTTCTTTTTAACCTGTTCCTTAATACACTAGTGCTTAGGAAATCTATTAGAGGCAGAAGCAGTCAAGGGTAGCTTAGGCTTAGGGTTAGGGTTAGGGTTAGGGTTAGGGTACGGCTTAGGGTACGGGTTCGGGTACGGGTTCGGGTACGGCGTAGGGTATGGGTTAGGGTTAGGGTTAGGGTTAGTTTGAGGGTTAGGGCTCGGTTTAGGGTACGGGTTAGGATTAGGGTACGTGTTAGGGTTAGGGTAGAGGTTAGGGTTAGGGTACGCGTTAGGGTTAGGGTAGTTATTAAACCTATCCCACTCTCTAGATACCCCTTAGCACGTCAAGGAATATTCTTTGGGGGTCCAGCCATGGAGAAGAGTTTAGACACTAGGAGAAGATAAGGAACACACCCTTTATCAAGAAATCACATTAGGATTCTCTTTTTAACCTGTTCCTTAAAACACTAGTGCTTACGAAATCTATTGGAGGCAGAAGCAGTGAAGGGTTGCTTAGGGTTAGGGTTAGGGTTAGGGTTATTGTTAGGGTAAGGCTTAGGGTACGGGTTCGGGTACGGCGAAGGGTATGGGTTAGGGTTAGGGTTAGGTTTAGTTTGAGGGTTAGGGCTCGGTTTAGGGTTCGGGTTAGGATTAGGGTACGTGTTAGGGTTAGGGTACGTGTTAGGGTTAGGGTACGCGTTAGGGTTAGGGTAGTTATTAAACCTATCCCACTCTCTAGATACCCCTTAGCACGTCAAGGAATATTATTTGGGGGTCCAGCCATGGAGAAGAGTTTAGACACTAGGAGAAGATAAGGAACACACCCATTATCAAGAAATCACATTAAGATTCTCTTTTTAACCTGTTCCTTAAAACACTAGTGCTTAGGAAATCTATTGGAGGCAGAAGCAGTGAAGGGTAGCTTAGGGTTAGGGTTACGGTTAGGGTTAGGGTTAGTGTTAGGGTACGGATTCGGGTACGGGTTCGGGTACGGCGTAGGGTATGGGTTAGGGTTAGGCTTAGGGTTAGTTTGAGGGTTAGGGCTCGGTTTAGGGTACGGGTTAGGATTAGGGTACGTGTTAGGGTTAGGGTAGGGGTTAGGGTTAGGGTACGCGTTAGGGTTAGGGTAGTTATTAAACCTATCCCACTCTCTAGATACCCCTTAGCACGTCAAGGAATATTATTTGGGGGTCCAGCCATGGAGAAGAGTTTAGACACTAGGAGAAGATAAGGAACACACCCATTATCAAGAAATCACATTAGGATTCTCTTTTTAACCTGTTCCTTAAAACACTAGTGCTTAGGAAATCTATTGGAGGCAGAAGCAGTCAAGGGTAGCTTAGGGTTAGGGTTAGGGTTATTGTTAGGGTAAGGCTTAGGGTACGGGTTCGGGTACGGGTTCGGGTACGGCATAGGGTATGGGTTAGGGTTAGGGTTAGGGTTAGTTTGGGGGTTAGGGCTCGGTTTAGGGTACGGGTTAGGATTAGGGTACGTGTTAGGGTTAGGGTAGGGGTTAGGGTTAGGGTACGCGTTAGGATTACTGTAGTTATTAAACCTATCCCACTCTCTAGATACCCCTTAGCACGTCAAGGAATATTATTTGGGGGTCCAGCCATGGAGAAGAGTTTAGACACTAGGAGAAGATAAGGAACACACCCATTATCAAGAAATCACATTAGGATTCTCTTTTTAACCTGTTCCTTAAAACACTAGTGCTTAGGAAATCTATTGGAGGCAGAAGCAGTCAAGGGTAGCTTAGGGTTAGGGTTCGGGTTAGGGTTAGGGTTAGGGTACGGCTTAGGGTACGGGTTCGGGTACGGGTTCGTGTACGGCGTAGGGTATGGGTTAGTGTTAGGGTTAGGGTTAGTTTGTAGGTTAGGGCTCTGTTTAGGGTACGGGTTAGGATTAGGGTTCGTGTTAGGGTTAGGGTTAGGGTACGCGTTAGGGTTAGGGTAGTTATTAAACCTATCCCACTCTCTAGATACCCCTTAGCACGTCAAGGAATATTATTTGGGGGTCCAGCCATGGAGAAGAGTTTAGACACTAGGAGAAGATAAGGAACACACCCATTATCCTGAAATCACATTAGGATTTTCTTTTTAACCTGTTCCTTAAAACACTAGTGCTTAGGAAATCTATTGGAGGCAGAAGCAGTCAAGGGTAGCTTAGGGTTAGGGTTAGGGTTAGGGTTAGGGTACGGCTTAGGGTACGGGTTCGGGTACGGGTTCGGGTACGGCGTAGGGTATGGGTTAGGGTTAGGGTTAGGGTTAGTTTGAGGGTTAGGGATCGGTTTAGGGTACGGGTTAGGATTAGGGTACGTGTTAGGGTTAGGGTACGCGTTAGGGTTAGGGTAGTTATTAAACCTATCCCACTCTCTAGATACCCCTTAGCACGTCAAGGAATATTATTTGGGGGTCCAGCCATGGAGAAGAGTTTAGACACTAGGAGAAGATAAGGAACACACCCATTATCAAGAAATCACATTAGGATTCTCTTTTTAACCTGTTCCTTAAAACACTAGTGCTTAGGAAATCTATTGGAGGCAGAGGCAGTCAAGGGTAGCTTAGGGTTAGGGTTAGGGTTAGGGTTAGGGTTAGTGTTAGGGTACGGGTTCGGGTACGGGTTCGGGTACGGCGTAGGGTATGGGTTAGGGTTAGGGTTAGGGTTAGTTTGAGGGTTAGGGCTCGGTTTAGGGTACGGGTTAGGATTAGGGTACGTGTTAGGGTTAGGGTAGAGGTTAGGGTTAGGGTACGCGTTAGGGTTAGGGTAGTTATTAAACCTATCCCACTCTCTAGATACCCCTTAGCACGTCAAGGAATATTATTTGGGGGTCCAGCCATGGAGAAGAGTTTAGACACTAGGAGAAGATAAGGAACACACCCATTATCAAGAAATCACATTAGGATTCTCTTTTTAACCTGTTCCTTAAAACACTAGTGCTTAGGAAATCTATTGGAGGCAGAAGCAGTCAAGGGTAGCTTAGGGTTAGGGTTAGGGTTATTGTTAGGGTAAGGCTTAGGGTACGGGTTCGGGTACGGGTTCGGGTACGGCATAGGGTATGGGTTAGGGTTAGGGTTAGGGTTACTTTGGGGGTTAGGGCTCGGTTTAGGGTACGGGTTAGGATTAGGGTACGTGTTAGGGTTAGGGTAGGGGTTAGGGTTAGGGTACGCGTTAGGATTACTGTAGTTATTAAACCTATCCCACTCTCTAGATACCCCTTAGCACGTCAAGGAATATTATTTGGGGGTCCAGCCATGGAGAAGAGTTTAGACACTAGGAGAAGATAAGGAACACACCCATTATCAAGAAATCACATTAGGATTCTCTTTTTAACCTGTTCCTTAAAACACTAGTGCTTAGGAAATCTATTGGAGGCAGAAGCAGTCAAGGGTAGCTTAGGGTTAGGGTTAGGGTTAGGGTTACGGTTAGGGTACGGCTTAGGGTACGGGTTCGGGTACGGGTTCGTGTACGGCGTAGGGTATGGGTTAGTGTTAGGGTTAGGGTTAGTTTGAAGGTTAGGGCTCTGTTTAGGGTACGGGTTAGCATTAGGGTTCGTGTTAGGGTTAGGGTAGGGGTTAGGGTTAGGGTACGCGTTAGGGTTCGGGTAGTTATTAAACCTATCCCACTCTCTAGATACCCCTTAGCACGTCAAGGAATATTATTTGGGTGTCCAGCCATGGAGAAGAGTTTAGACACTAGGAGAAGATAAGGAACACACCCATTATCAAGAAATCACATTAGGATTCTCTTTTTAACCTGTTCCTTAAAACACTAGTGCTTAGGAAATCTATTGGAGGCAGAAGCAGTCAAGGGTAGCTTAGGGTTAGGGTTAGGGTTAGGGTTAGGGTTAGGGTACGGCTTAGGGTACGGGTTCGGGTACGGTTTCGTGTACGGCGTTGGGTATGGGTTAGTGTTAGGGTAAGGGTTAGTTTGAAGGTTAGGGCTCTGTTTAGGTTACAGGTTAGGATTAGGGTTCGTGTTAGGGTTAGGGTAGGGGTTAGGGTTAGGGTACGCGTTAGGGTTCGGGTAGTTATTAAACCTATCCCACTCTCTAGATACCCCTTAGCACGTCAAGGAATATTATTTGGGTGTCCAGCCATTGAGAAGAGTTTAGACACTAGGAGAAGATAAGGAACACACCCATTATCAAGAAATCACATTAGGATTCTCTTTTTAACCTGTTCCTTAAAACACTAGTGCTTAGGAAATCTATTGGAGGCAGAAGCAGTCAAGGGTAGCTTAGGGTTAGGGTTAGGGTTAGGGTTAGGGTACGGCTTAGGGTACGGGTTCGGGTACGGGTTCGTGTACGGCGTAGGGTATGGGTTAGTGTTAGGGTTAGGGTTAGTTTGTAGGTTAGGGCTCTGTTTAGGGTACGGGTTAGGATTAGGGTTCGTGTTAGGGTTAGGGTAGGGGTTAGGGTTAGGGTACGCGTTAGGGTTAGGGTAGTTATTAAACCTATCCCACTCTCTAGATACCCCTTAGCACGTCAAGGAATATTATTTGGGGGTCCAGCCATGGAGAAGAGTTTAGACACTAGGAGAAGATAAGGAACACACCCATTATCCTGAAATCACATTAGGATTTTCTTTTTAACCTGTTCCTTAAAACACTAGTGCTTAGGAAATCTATTGGAGGCAGAAGCAGTCAAGGGTAGCTTAGGGTTAGGGTTAGGGTTAGGGTTAGGTTACGGCTTAGGGTACGGGTTCGGGTACGGGTTCGGGTACGGCGTAGGGTATGGGTTAGGGTTAGGGTTAGGGTTAGTTTGAGGGTTAGGGATCGGTTTAGGGTACGGGTTAGGATTAGGGTACGTGTTAGGGTTAGGGTACGCGTTAGGGTTAGGGTAGTTATTAAACCTATCCCACTCTCTAGATACCCCTTAGCACGTCAAGGAATATTATTTGGGGGTCCAGCCATGGAGAAGAGTTTAGACACTAGGAGAAGATAAGGAACACACCCATTATCAAGAAATCACATTAGGATTCTCTTTTTAACCTGTTCCTTAAAACACTAGTGCTTAGGAAATCTATTGGAGGCAGAGGCAGTCAAGGGTAGCTTAGGGTTAGGGTTAGGGTAAGTGTTAGGGTACGGGTTCGGGTACGGGTTCGGGTACGGCGTAGGGTATGGGTTAGGGTTAGGGTTAGGGTTAGTTTGAGGGTTAGGGCTCCGTTTAGGGTACGAGTTACGATTAGGGTACGTGTTAGGGTTAGGGTAGGGGTTAGGGTTAGGGTACGCGTTAGGGCTGGGGAAGTTATTAAACCTATCCCACTCTCTAGATAACCCTTAGCACGTCAAGGAATATTATTTGGGCGTCCAGCCATGGAGAAGAGTTTAGACACTAGGAGAAGATAAGGAACACACCCATTATCAAGAAATCACATTAGGATTCTCTTTTTAACCTGTTCCTTAAAACACTAGTGCTTAGGAAATCTATTGGAGGCAGAAGCAGTCAAGGGTAGCTTAGGGTTAGGGTTAGGGTTAGGGTTAGGGTACGGCTTAGGGTACGGGTTCGGGAACGGGTTCGGGTACGGCGTAGGGTATGGGTTAGGGTTAGGATTAGGGTTATTTTGAGTGTTAGGGCACGGTTTAGGGTACAGGTTAGGATTAGGGTACGTGTTAGGGTTAGGGTAGGGGTTAGGGTTAGGGTACGCGTTAGGGTTAGGGTAGTTATTAAACCTATCCCACTCTCTAGATACCACTTAGCACGTCAAGGAATATTATTTGGGGGTCCAGCCATGGAGAAGAGTTTAGACACTAGGAGAAGATAAGGAACACACTCATTATCAAGAAATCACATTAGGATTCTCTTTTTAAACTGTTCCTTAAAACACTAGTGCTTAGGAAATCTATTGGAGGCAGAAGCAGTCAAGGGTAGCTTAGGGTTAGGGTTAGGGTTAGGGTTAGGGTTAGGGTAAGGGTACGGCTTAGGGTACGGGTTCGGGTACGGGTTCGGGTACGGCGTAGGGTATGGGTTAGGGTTAGGGTTAGGGTTAGTTTGAGCGTTAGGGCTCAGTTTAGGGTACGGGTTAGGGTTAGGGTAGGGGTTAGGGTTAGGGTACGCGTTAGGGTTAGGGTAGTTATTAAACCTATCCCATTCTCTAGATACCCCTTAGCACGTCAAGGAATATTATTTGGGGGTCCAGCCATGGAGAAGAGTTTAGACACTAGGAGAAGATAAGGAACACACCCATTATCAAGAAATCACATTAGGATTCTCTTTTGAACCTGTTCCTTAAAACACTAGTGCTTAGGAAATCTATTGGAGGCAGAAGCAGTCAAGGGTAGCTTAGGGTTAGGGTTAGGGTTAGGGTACGGCTTAGGGTACGGGTTCGGGTACGGCGTAGGGCATGGGTTAGGGTTAGGGTTAGGGTTAGTTTGAGGGTTAGGCCTCGGTTTAGGGTACGGGTTAGGATTAGGGTACGTGTTAGGGTTAGGGTAGGGGTTAGGGTTAGGGTACGTGTTAGGGTTAGGGTAGTTATTAAACCTATCCCACTCTCTAGATACCCCTTAGCACGTCAAGGAATATTATTTGGGGGTCCAGCCATGGAGAAGAGTTTAGACACTAGGAGAAGATAAGGAACACACCCATTATCAAGAAATCACATTAGGATTCTCTTTTTAACCTGTTCCTTAAAACACTAGTGCTTAGGAAATCTATTGGAGGCAGAAGCAGTCAAGGGTAGCTTAGGGTTAGGGTTAGTGTTAGGGTTAGGGTTAGGGTTAGGGTACGGCTTAGGGTACGGGTTCGGGTACGGGTTCGGGTACGGCGTAGGGTATGGGTTAGCGTTAGGGTTAGGGTTAGTTTGAGGGTTAGGGCTCGGTTTAGGGTACGGGTTAGGATTAGGGTACGTGTTAGGGTTAGGGTACGTGTTAGGGTTAGGGTACGCGTTAGGGTTAGGGTAGTTATTAAATCTATCCCTCTGTCTAGATACCGCTTAGCACGTCAAGGAATATTATTTGGGGGTCCAGTCATGGAGAAGAGTTCAGACACTAGGAGAAGATAAGGAACACACCCATTATCAAGAAATCACATTAGGATTCTCTTTTTAACCTGTTCCTTAAAACACTAGTGCTTAGGAAATCTATTGGAGGCAGAAGCAGTCAAGGGTAGCTTAGGGTTAGGTTTAGGGTTAGGGTACGGCTTAGGGTACGGGTTCGGGTACGAGTTCGGGTACGGGTTCGGATACGGCGTAGGGTATGGGTTTGGGTTAGGGTTAGGGTTAGTTTGAGGTTTAGGGCTCGGTTTAGGGTACGGTTTAGGATTAGGGTACGTGTTAGGGTTAGGGTAGGGGTTAGGGTTAGGGTACGCGTTAGGGTTAGGGTAGTTATTAAACCTATCCCACTCTCTAGATACCCCTTAGCACGTCAAGGAATATTATTTGGGGGTCCAGCCATGGAGAAGAGTTTAGACACTAGGAGAAGATAAGGAACACACCCATTATCAAGAAATCACATTAGGATTCTCTTTTTAACCTGTTCCTTAAAACACTAGTCCTTAGGAAATCTATTGGAGGCAGAAGCAGTCAAGGGTGGCTTAGGTTTAGGGTTAGGGTTAGGGTTAGGGTTAGGGTACGGCTTAGGGTACGGGTTCGGGAACGGGTTCGGGTACGGCGTAGGGTATGGGTTAGGGTTAGGGTTAGGGTTACTTTGAGGGTTAGGGCTCGGTTTAGGGTACGGGTTAGGATTAGGGTACGTGTCAGGGTTAGGGTACGGGTTAGGGTTAGGGTACGCGTTAGGGTTAGGGTAGTTATTAAACCTATCCCACTGTCTAGGTACCCCTTAGCACGTCAAGGAATATTATTTGGGGGTCCAGCCATGGAGAAGAGTTTAGACACTAGGAGAAGATAAGGAACACACCCATTATCAAGAAATCACATTAGGATTCTCTTTTTAACCTGTTCCTTAAAACACTAGTGCTTAGGAAATCTATTGGAGGCAGAAGCAGTCAAGGGTAGCTTAGGATTAGGGTTAGGGTTAGGGTACGGCTTAGGGTACGGGTTCGGGTACGGGTTCGGTTACGGGTTCGGGTACGGCGTAGGGTATGGGATAGGGTTAGGGTTAGGGTTAGTTTGAGGGTTAGGGCTCGGTTTAGGGTACGGGTTAGGATTAGGGTACGTGTTAGGGTTAGGGTAGGGGTTAGGGTTAGGGTACGCGTTAGGGTTAGGGTAGTTATTAAACCTATCCCACTCTCTAGATACCCCTTAGCACGTCAAGGAATATTATTTGGGGGTCCAGCCATGGAGAAGAGTTTAGACACTAGGAGAAGATAAGGAACACACCCATTATCAAGAAATCACATTAGGATTCTGTTTTTAACCTGTTCCTTAAAACACTAGTGCTTAGGAAATCTATTGGAGGCAGAAGCAGTCAAGGGAAGCTTAGGGTTAGGGTTAGGGTTAGGGTTAGGGTTAGGGTACGGTTTAGGGTATGGTTTCGGGAACGGGTTCGGGTACGGCGTAGGGTATGGGTTAGGGTTAGGGTTAGGGTTAGTTTGAGGGTTAGGGCTCGGTTTAGGGTACGGGTTAGGATTAGGGTACATGTTAGGGTTAGGGTAGGGGTTAGGGTTAGGGTACGCGTTAGGGTTAGGGTAGTTATTAAACCTATCCCACTCTCTAGATACCCCTTAGCACGTCTAGGAATATTATTTGGGGGTCCAGCCATGGAGAAGAACTTAGACACTAGGAGAAGATACGGAACACACCTATTATCAAGAAATCACATTAGGATTCTCTTTTTAACCTGTTCCTTAAAACACTAGTGCTTAGGAAATCTATTGGAGGCAGAAGCAGTCAAGGGTAGCTTAGGGTTAGGGTTAGGTTTAGTGTTAGGGTACGGCTTCGGGTTCGGGTTCGGGTACGGGTTCGGGTACGGCGTAGGGTATGGGTTAGGGTTAGGGTTAGGTTTAGTTTGAGGGTTAGGGCTCGGTTTAGGGTACGCGTTAGGATTAGGGTATGTGTTAGGGATAGGGTAGGGGTTCGGGTTAGGGTACGTGTTAGGGTTAGGGTAGTTATTAAACCTATCCCACTCTCTAGATACCCCTTAGCACGTCAAGGAATATTATTTGGGTTTCTAGCCATGGAGAAGAGTTTAGACACTAGGAGAAGATAAGGAACACACCCATTATCAAGAAATCACATTAGGATTCTCTTTTTAACCTGTTCCTTAAAACACTAGTGCTTAGGAAATCTATTGGAGGCAGAAGCAGTCAAGGGTAGCTTAGGGTTAGGGTTAGGGTTAGGGTTAGGGTTAGGGTACGGCTTAGGGTACGGGTTCGGGAACGGGTTCGGGTACGGCGTAGGGTATGGGTTAGGATTAGGGTTAGGGTTAGTTTGAGGGTTAGGTCTCGGTTTAGGGTACGGGTTAGGATTAGGGTACGTGTTAGGGTTAGGGTAGGGGTAGGGTTAGGGTACGCGTTAGGGGTATGGTAGTTATTAAACCTATCCCACTCTCTAGATACCCCTTAGCACGTCAAGGAATATTATTTGGGGGTCCAGCCATGGAGAAGAGTTTAGACACTAGGAGAAGATAAGGAACACACCCATTATCAAGAAATCACATTAGGATTCTCTTTTTAAACTGTTCCTTAAAACACTAGTGCTTAGGAAATCTATTGGAGGCAGAAGCAGTCAAGGGTAGCTTAGGGTTAGGGTTAGGGTTAGGGTTAGGGTTAGTGTTAGGGTACGGCTTAGGGTACGGGTTCGGGTACGGGTTCGGGTACGGCGTAGGGTATGTGTTAGGGTTAGGGTAAGGGTTAGTTTGAGCGTTAGGGCTCGGTTTAGGGTACGGGTTAGGATTAGGGTACGTGTTAGGGTTAGGGCAGGGGTTAGGGTTAGGGTACGCGTTAGGGTTAGGGTAGTTATTAAACCTATCCCACTCTCTAGATACCCCTTAGCACGTCAAGGAATATTATTTGGGGGTCCAGCCATGGAGAAGAGTTTAGACACTAGGAGAAGATAAGGAACACACCCATTATCAAGAAATCACATTAGGATTCTCTTTTTAACCTGTTCCTTAAAACACTAGTGCTTAGGAAATCTATTGGAGGCAGAAGCAGTCAAGGGTAGCTTAGGGTTAGGGTTAGGGTTAGGGTACGGCTTAGGGTACGGGTTCGGGTACGGGTTCGGGTACGGCGTAGGGTATGGGTTAGGGTTAGGGTTAGGGTTAGTTTGAGGGTTAGGGCTCCGTTTAGGGTACGAGTTACGATTAGGGTACGTGTTAGGGTTAGGGTAGGGGTTAGGGTTAGGGTACGCGTTAGGGCTGGGGAAGTTATTAAACCTATCCCACTCTCTAGATACCCCTTAGCACGTCAAGGAATATTATTTGGGCGTTCAGCAATGGAGAAGAGTTTAGACACTAGGAGAAGATAAGGAACACACCCATTATCAAGAAATCACATTAGGATTCTCTTTTTAACCTGTTCCTTAAAACACTAGTGCTTAGGAAATCTATTGGAGGCAGAAGCAGTCAAGGGTAGCTTAGGGTTAGGGTTAGGGTTAGGGTTAGGGTTAGGGTACGGCTTAGGGTACGGGTTCAGGAACGGGTTTGGGTACGGCGTAGGGTATGGGTTAGGGTTAGATTTAGGGTTAGTTTGAGGTTTAGGGCTCGGTTTAGTGTACGGGTTAGGATTAGGGTACGTGTTAGGGTTAGGGTAGGGGTTAGGGTTAGGGCACGCGTTAGGGTTAGGTTAGTTATTAAACCTATCCCACTCTCTAGATACCCCTTAGCACGTCAAGGAATATTATTTGGGGGTCCAGACACGGAGAAGAGTTTAGACACTAGGAGAAGATGAGGAACACACCCATTATCAAGAAATCACATTAGGATTCTCTTTTTAACCTGTTCCTTAAAACACTAGTGCTTAGGAAATCTATTGGAGGCAGAAGCAGTCAAGGGTAGCTTAGGGTTAGGGTTAGGGTTAGGGTTAGGGTTAGGGTACGGCTTAGGGTACGGGTTCGGGAATGGGTTCGGGTACGGCGTAGGGTATGGGTTAGGGTTAGGATTAGGGTTATTTTGAGTGTTAGGGCACGGTTTAGGGTACAGGTTAGGATTAGGGTACGTGTTAGGGTTAGGGTAGGGGTTAGGGTTAGGGTACGCGTTAGGGTTAGGGTAGTTATTAAACCTATCCCACTCTCTAGATACCACTTAGCACGTCAAGGTATATTATTTGGGGGTCCAGCCATGGAGAAGAGTTTAGACACTAGGAGAAGATAAGGAACACACTCATTATCAAGAAATCACATTAGGATTCTCTTTTTAAACTGTTCCTTAAAACACTAGTGCTTAGGAAATCTATTGGAGGCAGAAGCAGTCAAGGGTAGCTTAGGGTTAGGGTTAGGGTTAGGGTACGGCTTAGGGTACGGGTTCGGGTACGGGTTCGGGTACGGCGTAGGGTATGGGTTAGGGTTAGGGTTAGGGTTAGTTTGAGCGTTAGGGCTCGGTTTAGGGTACGGGTTAGGATTAGGGTACGTGTTAGGGTTAGGGTAGTGGTTAGGGTTAGGGTACGCGTTAGGGTTAGGGTAGTTATTAAACCTATCCCACTCTCTAGATACCCCTTAGCACGTCAAGGAATATTATTTGGGGGTCCAGCCATGGAGAAGAGTTTAGACACTAGGAGAAGATAAGGAACACACCCATTATCAAGAAATCACATTAGGATTCTCTTTTGAACCTGTTCCTTAAAACACTAGTGCTTAGGAAATCTATTGGAGGCAGAAGCAGTCAAGGGTAGCTTAGGGTTAGGGTTAGGGTTAGGGTACGGCTTAGGGTACGGGTTCGGGTACGGCGTAGGGCATGGGTTAGGGTTAGTGTTAGGGTTAGTTTGAGGGTTAGGCCTCGGTTTAGGGTACGGGTTAGGATTAGGGTACGTGTTAGGGTTAGGGTAGGGGTTAGGGTTAGGGTACGTGTTAGGGTTAGGGTAGTTATTAAACCTATCCCACTCTCTAGATACCCCTTAGCACGTCAAGGAATATTATTTGGGGGTCCAGCCATGGAGAAGAGTTTAGACACTAGGAGAAGATAAGGAACACACCCATTATCAAGAAATCACATTAGGATTCTCTTTTTAACCTGTTCCTTAAAACACTAGTGCTTAGGAAATCTATTGGAGGCAGAAGCAGTCAAGGGTAGCTTAGGGTTAGGGTTAGTGTTAGGGTTAGGGTTAGGGTTAGGGTACGGCTTAGGGTACGGGTTCGGGTACGGGTTCGGGTACGGCGTAGGGTATGGGTTAGCGTTAGGGTTAGGGTTAGTTTGAGGGTTAGGGCTCGGTTTAGGGTACGGGTTAGGATTAGGGTACGTGTTAGGGTTAGGGTACGTGTTAGGGTTAGGGTACGCGTTAGGGTTAGGGTAGTTATTAAACCTATCCCTCTGTCTAGATACCGCTTAGCACGTCAAGGAATATTATTTGGGGTTCCAGTCATGGAGAAGAGTTCAGACACTAGGAGAAGATAAGGAACACACCCATTATCAAGAAATCACATTAGGATTCTCTTTTTAACCTGTTCCTTAAAACACTAGTGCTTAGGAAATCTATTGGAGGCAGAAGCAGTCAAGGGTAGCTTAGGGTTAGGGTTAGGGTTAGGGTACGGCTTAGGGTACGGGTTCGGGTACGAGTTCGGGTACGGGTTCGGATACGGCGTATGGTATGGGTTAGGGGTAGGGTTAGGGTTAGTTTGAGGGTTAGGGCTCGGTTTAGGGTACGGTTTAGGATTAGGGTACGTGTTAGGGTTAGGGTACGCGTTAGGGTTAGGGTACGCGTTAGGGTTAGGGTAGTTATTAAACCTATCCCACTCTCTAGATACCCCTTAGCACGTCAAGGAATATTATTTGGTGGTCTAGCCATGGAGAAGAGTTTAGACACTAGGAGAAGATAAGGAACACACCCATTATCAAGAAATCACATTAGGATTCTCTTTTTAACCTGTTCCTTAAAACACTAGTGCTTAGGAAATCTATTGGAGGCAGAAGCAGTCAAGGGTGGCTTAGGTTTAGGCTTAGGGTTAGGGTTAGGGTTAGGGTACGGCTTAGGGTACGGGTTCGGGAACGGGTTCGGGTACGGCGTAGGGTATGGGATAGGGTTAGGGTTAGGGTTACTTTGAGGGTTAGGGCTCGGTTTAGGGTACGGGTTAGGATTAGGGTACGTGTCAGGGTTAGGGTAGGGGTTAGGGTTAGGGTACGCGTTAGGGTTAGGGTAGTTATTAAACCTATCCCACTGTCTAGGTACCCCTTAGCACGTCAAGGAATATTATTTGGGGGTCCAGCCATGGAGAAGAGTTTAGACACTAGGAGAAGATAAGGAACACACCCATTATCAAGAAATCACATTAGGATTCTCTTTTTAACCTGTTCCTTAAAACACTAGTGCTTAGGAAATCTATTGGAGGCAGAAGCAGTCAAGGGTAGCTTAGGATTAGGGTTAGGGTTAGGGTACGGCTTAGGGTAAGGGTTCGAGTACGGGTTCGGTTACGGGTTCGGGTACGGCGTAGGGTATGGGATAGGGTTAGGGTTAGGGTTAGTTTGAGGGTTAGGGCTCGGTTTAGGGTACGGGTTATGATTAGGGTACGTGTTAGGGTTAGGGTAGGGGTTAGGGTTAGGGTACGCGTTAGGGTTAGGGTAGTTATTAAACCTATCCCACTCTCTAGATACCCCTTAGCACGTCAAGGAATATTATTTGGGGGTCCAGCCATGGAGAAGAGTTTAGACACTAGGAGAAGATAAGGAACACACCCATTATCAAGAAATCACATTAGGATTCTCTTTTTAACCTGTTCCTTAAAACACTAGTGCTTAGGAAATCTATTGGAGGCAGAAGCAGTCAAGGGTAGCTTAGGGTTAGGGTTAGGGTTAGGGTTAGGGTTAGGGTACGTCTTAGGGTACGGGTTCGGGTACGGGTTCGTGTACGGCGTAGGGTATGGGTTAGTGTTAGGGTTAGGGTTAGTTTGAAGGTTAGGGCTCTGTTTAGGGTACGGGTTAGGATTAGGGTTCGTGTTAGGGTTAGGGTAGGGGTTAGGGTTAGGGTACGTGTTAGGGTTCGGGTAGTTATTAAACCTATCCCACTCTCTAGATACCCCTTAGCACGTCAAGGAATATTATTTGAGTGTCCAGCCATTGAGAAGAGTTTAGACACTAGGAGAAGATAAGGAACACACCCATTATCAAGAAATCACATTAGGATTCTCTTTTTAACCTGTTCCTTAAAACACTAGTGCTTAGGAAATCTATTGGAGGCAGAAGCAGTCAAGGGTAGCTTAGGGTTAGGTTTAGGGTTAGGGTTAGGGTTAGGGTACGGCTTAGGGTACGGGTTCGGGTACGGGTTCGTGTACGGCGTAGGGTATGGGTTAGTGTTAGGTTTAGGGTTAGTTTGTAGGTTAGGGCTCTGTTTAGGGTACGGGTTAGGATTAGGGTTCGTGTTAGGGTTAGGGTAGGGGTTAGGGTTAGGGTACGCGTTAGGGTTAGGGTAGTTATTAAACCTATCCCACTCTCTAGATACCCCTTAGCACGTCAAGGAATATTATTTGGGGGTCCAGCCATGGAGAAGAGTTTAGACACTAGGAGAAGATAAGGAACACACCCATTATCCTGAAATCACATTAGGATTTTCTTTTTAACCTGTTCCTTAAAACACTAGTGCTTAGGAAATCTATTGGAGGCAGAAGCAGTCAAGGGTAGCTTAGGGTTAGGGTTAGGGTTAGGGTTAGGGTACGGCTTAGGGTACGGGTTCGGGTACGGGTTCGGGTACGGCGTAGGGTATGGGTTAGGGTTAGGGTTAGGGTTAGTTTGAGGGTTAGGGCTCGGTTTAGGGTACGGGTTAGGATTAGGGTACGTGTTAGGGTTAGGGTACGCGTTAGGGTTAGGGTAGTTATTAAACCTATCCCACTCTCTAGATACCCCTTAGCACGTCAAGGAATATTATTTGGGGGTCCAGCCATGGAGAAGAGTTTAGACACTAGGAGAAGATAAGGAACACACCCATTATCAAGAAATCACATTAGGATTCTCTTTTTAACCTGTTCCTTAAAACACTAGTGCTTAGGAAATCTATTGGAGGCAGAAGCAGTCAAGGGTAGCTTAGGGTTAGGGTTAGGGTTAGGGTACGGCTTAGGGTACGGGTTCGGGTACGGGTTCGGGTACGGGTTTGGGTATGGCGTAGGGTATGGGTTAGGGTTGGGGTTAGGGTTATTTTGAGGGTTAGGGCTCGGTTTAGGTTACGGGTTACGATTAGGGTACGTGTTAGGGTTAGGGTACGGGTTAGGGTTAGGGTACGCGTTAGGGTTAGGTTCGTTAGTAAACCTAACCCACTGTCTAGATACCCCTTAGCACGTCAAAGAATATTATTTGGGGGTCTAGCCATGGAGAAGAGTTTAGACACTAGGAGAAGATAAGGAACACACCCATTATCCTGAAATCACATTAGGATTTTCTTTTTAACCTGTTCCTTAATACACTAGTGCTTAGGAAATCTATTAGAGGCAGAAGCAGTCAAGGGTAGCTTAGGCTTAGGGTTAGGGTTAGGGTTAGGGTTAGGGTACGGCTTAGGGTACGGGTTCGGGTACGGGTTCGGGTACGGCGTAGGGTATGGGTTAGGGTTAGGGTTAGGGTTAGTTTGAGGGTTAGGGCTCGGTTTAGGGTACGGGTTAGGATTAGGGTACGTGTTAGGGTTAGGGTAGAGGTTAGGGTTAGGGTACGCGTTAGGGTTAGGGTAGTTATTAAACCTATCCCACTCTCTAGATACCCCTTAGCACGTCAAGGAATATTCTTTGGGGGTCCAGCCATGGAGAAGAGTTTAGACACTAGGAGAAGATAAGGAACACACCCTTTATCAAGAAATCACATTAGGATTCTCTTTTTAACCTGTTCCTTAAAACACTAGTGCTTACGAAATCTATTGGAGGCAGAAGCAGTGAAGGGTTGCTTAGGGTTAGGGTTAGGGTTAGGGTTAGGGTTATTGTTAGGGTAAGGCTTAGGGTACGGGTTCGGGTACGGCGAAGGGTATGGGTTAGGGTTAGGGTTAGGTTTAGTTTGAGGGTTAGGGCTCGGTTTAGGGTTCGGGTTAGGATTAGGGTACGTGTTAGGGTTAGGGTACGTGTTAGGGTTAGGGTACGCGTTAGGGTTAGGGTAGTTATTAAACCTATCCCACTCTCTAGATACCCCTTAGCACGTCAAGGAATATTATTTGGGGGTCCAGCCATGGAGAAGAGTTTAGACACTAGGAGAAGATAAGGAACACACCCATTATCAAGAAATCACATTAAGATTCTCTTTTTAACCTGTTCCTTAAAACACTAGTGCTTAGGAAATCTATTGGAGGCAGAAGCAGTGAAGGGTAGCTTAGGGTTAGGGTTACGGTTAGGGTTAGGGTTAGTGTTAGGGTACGGATTCGGGTACGGGTTCGGGTACGGCGTAGGGTATGGGTTAGGGTTAGGGTTAGGGTTAGTTTGAGGGTTAGGGCTCGGTTTAGGGTACGGGTTAGGATTAGGGTACGTGTTAGGGTTAGGGTAGGGGTTAGGGTTAGGGTACGCGTTAGGGTTAGGGTAGTTATTAAACCTATCCCACTCTCTAGATACCCCTTAGCACGTCAAGGAATATTATTTGGGGGTCCAGCCATGGAGAAGAGTTTAGACACTAGGAGAAGATAAGGAACACACCCATTATCAAGAAATCACATTAGGATTCTCTTTTTAACCTGTTCCTTAAAACACTAGTGCTTAGGAAATCTATTGGAGGCAGAAGCAGTCAAGGGTAGCTTAGGGTTAGGGTTAGGGTTATTGTTAGGGTAAGGCTTAGGGTACGGGTTCGGGTACGGGTTCGGGTACGGCATAGGGTATGGGTTAGGGTTAGGGTTAGGGTTAGTTTGGGGGTTAGGGCTCGGTTTAGGGTACGGGTTAGGATTAGGGTACGTGTTAGGGTTAGGGTAGGGGTTAGGGTTAGGGTACGCGTTAGGATTACTGTAGTTATTAAACCTATCCCACTCTCTAGATACCCCTTAGCACGTCAAGGCATATTATTTGGGGGTCCAGCCATGGAGAAGAGTTTAGACACTAGGAGAAGATAAGGAACACACCCATTATCAAGAAATCACATTAGGATTCTCTTTTTAACCTGTTCCTTAAAACACTAGTGCTTAGGAAATCTATTGGAGGCAGAAGCAGTCAAGGGTAGCTTAGGGTTAGGGTTCGGGTTAGGGTTAGGGTTAGGGTACGGCTTAGGGTACGGGTTCGGGTACGGGTTCGTGTACGGCGTAGGGTATGGGTTAGTGTTAGGGTTAGGGTTAGTTTGTAGGTTAGGGCTCTGTTTAGGGTACGGGTTAGGATTAGGGTTCGTGTTAGGGTTAGGGTCGGGGTTAGGGTTAGGGTACGCGTTAGGGTTAGGGTAGTTATTAAACCTATCCCACTCTCTAGATACCCCTTAGCACGTCAAGGAATATTATTTGGGGGTCCAGCCATGGAGAAGAGTTTAGACACTAGGAGAAGATAAGGAACACACCCATTATCCTGAAATCACATTAGGATTTTCTTTTTAACCTGTTCCTTAAAACACTAGTGCTTAGGAAATCTATTGGAGGCAGAAGCAGTCAAGGGTAGCTTAGGGTTAGGGTTAGGGTTAGGGTTAGGGTACGGCTTAGGGTACGGGTTCGGGTACGGGTTCGGGTACGGCGTAGGGTATGGGTTAGGGTTAGGGTTAGGGTTAGTTTGAGGGTTAGGGATCGGTTTAGGGTACGGGTTAGGATTAGGGTACGTGTTAGGGTTAGGGTACGCGTTAGGGTTAGGGTAGTTATTAAACCTATCCCACTCTCTAGATACCCCTTAGCACGTCAAGGAATATTATTTGGGGGTCCAGCCATGGAGAAGAGTTTAGACACTAGGAGAAGATAAGGAACACACCCATTATCAAGAAATCACATTAGGATTCTCTTTTTAACCTGTTCCTTAAAACACTAGTGCTTAGGAAATCTATTGGAGGCAGAGGCAGTCAAGGGTAGCTTAGGGTTAGGGTTAGGGTTAGGGTTAGGGTTAGTGTTAGGGTACGGGTTCGGGTACGGGTTCGGGTACGGCGTAGGGTATGGGTTAGGGTTAGGGTTAGGGTTAGTTTGAGGGTTAGGGCTCGGTTTAGGGTACGGGTTAGGATTAGGGTACGTGTTAGGGTTAGGGTAGAGGTTAGGGTTAGGGTACGCGTTAGGGTTAGGGTAGTTATTAAACCTATCCCACTCTCTAGATACCCCTTAGCACGTCAAGGAATATTATTTGGGGGTCCAGCCATGGAGAAGAGTTTAGACACTAGGAGAAGATAAGGAACACACCCATTATCAAGAAATCACATTAGGATTCTCTTTTTAACCTGTTCCTTAAAACACTAGTGCTTAGGAAATCTATTGGAGGCAGAAGCAGTCAAGGGTAGCTTAGGGTTAGGGTTAGGGTTATTGTTAGGGTAAGGCTTAGGGTACGGGTTCGGGTACGGGTTCGGGTACGGCATAGGGTATGGGTTAGGGTTAGGGTTAGGGTTACTTTGGGGGTTAGGGCTCGGTTTAGGGTACGGGTTAGGATTAGGGTACGTGTTAGGGTTAGGGTAGGGGTTAGGGTTAGGGTACGCGTTAGGATTACTGTAGTTATTAAACCTATCCCACTCTCTAGATACCCCTTAGCACGTCAAGGAATATTATTTGGGGGTCCAGCCATGGAGAAGAGTTTAGACACTAGGAGAAGATAAGGAACACACCCATTATCAAGAAATCACATTAGGATTCTCTTTTTAACCTGTTCCTTAAAACACTAGTGCTTAGGAAATCTATTGGAGGCAGAAGCAGTCAAGGGTAGCTTAGGGTTAGGGTTAGGGTTAGGGTTACGGTTAGGGTACGGCTTAGGGTACGGGTTCGGGTACGGGTTCGTGTACGGCGTAGGGTATGGGTTAGTGTTAGGGTTAGGGTTAGTTTGAAGGTTAGGGCTCTGTTTAGGGTACGGGTTAGCATTAGGGTTCGTGTTAGGGTTAGGGTAGGGGTTAGGGTTAGGGTACGCGTTAGGGTTCGGGTAGTTATTAAACCTATCCCACTCTCTAGATACCCCTTAGCACGTCAAGGAATATTATTTGGGTGTCCAGCCATGGAGAAGAGTTTAGACACTAGGAGAAGATAAGGAACACACCCATTATCAAGAAATCACATTAGGATTCTCTTTTTAACCTGTTCCTTAAAACACTAGTGCTTAGGAAATCTATTGGAGGCAGAAGCAGTCAAGGGTAGCTTAGGGTTAGGGTTAGGGTTAGGGTTAGGGTTAGGGTACGGCTTAGGGTACGGGTTCGGGTACGGTTTCGTGTACGGCGTTGGGTATGGGTTAGTGTTAGGGTAAGGGTTAGTTTGAAGGTTAGGGCTCTGTTTAGGTTACAGGTTAGGATTAGGGTTCGTGTTAGGGTTAGGGTAGGGGTTAGGGTTAGGGTACGCGTTAGGGTTCGGGTAGTTATTAAACCTATCCCACTCTCTAGATACCCCTTAGCACGTCAAGGAATATTATTTGGGTGTCCAGCCATTGAGAAGAGTTTAGACACTAGGAGAAGATAAGGAACACACCCATTATCAAGAAATCACATTAGGATTCTCTTTTTAACCTGTTCCTTAAAACACTAGTGCTTAGGAAATCTATTGGAGGCAGAAGCAGTCAAGGGTAGCTTAGGGTTAGGGTTAGGGTTAGGGTTAGGGTACGGCTTAGGGTACGGGTTCGGGTACGGGTTCGTGTACGGCGTAGGGTATGGGTTAGTGTTAGGGTTAGGGTTAGTTTGTAGGTTAGGGCTCTGTTTAGGGTACGGGTTAGGATTAGGGTTCGTGTTAGGGTTAGGGTAGGGGTTAGGGTTAGGGTACGCGTTAGGGTTAGGGTAGTTATTAAACCTATCCCACTCTCTAGATACCCCTTAGCACGTCAAGGAATATTATTTGGGGGTCCAGCCATGGAGAAGAGTTTAGACACTAGGAGAAGATAAGGAACACACCCATTATCCTGAAATCACATTAGGATTTTCTTTTTAACCTGTTCCTTAAAACACTAGTGCTTAGGAAATCTATTGGAGGCAGAAGCAGTCAAGGGTAGCTTAGGGTTAGGGTTAGGGTTAGGGTTAGGTTACGGCTTAGGGTACGGGTTCGGGTACGGGTTCGGGTACGGCGTAGGGTATGGGTTAGGGTTAGGGTTAGGGTTAGTTTGAGGGTTAGGGATCGGTTTAGGGTACGGGTTAGGATTAGGGTACGTGTTAGGGTTAGGGTACGCGTTAGGGTTAGGGTAGTTATTAAACCTATCCCACTCTCTAGATACCCCTTAGCACGTCAAGGAATATTATTTGGGGGTCCAGCCATGGAGAAGAGTTTAGACACTAGGAGAAGATAAGGAACACACCCATTATCAAGAAATCACATTAGGATTCTCTTTTTAACCTGTTCCTTAAAACACTAGTGCTTAGGAAATCTATTGGAGGCAGAGGCAGTCAAGGGTAGCTTAGGGTTAGGGTTAGGGTAAGTGTTAGGGTACGGGTTCGGGTACGGGTTCGGGTACGGCGTAGGGTATGGGTTAGGGTTAGGGTTAGGGTTAGTTTGAGGGTTAGGGCTCGGTTTAGGGTACGGGTTAGGATTAGGGTACGTGTTAGGGTTAGGGTAGAGGTTAGGGTTAGGGTACGCGTTAGGGTTAGGGTAGTTATTAAACCTATCCCACTCTCTAGATACCCCTTAGCACGTCAAGGAATATTATTTGGGGGTCCAGCCATGGAGAAGAGTTTAGACACTAGGAGAAGATAAGGAACACACCCATTATCAAGAAATCACATTAGGATTCTCTTTTTAACCTGTTCCTTAAAACACTAGTGCTTAGGAAATCTATTGGAGGCAGAAGCAGTCAAGGGTAGCTTAGGGTTAGGGTTAGGGTTAGGGTTAGGGTTAGGGTACGGCTTAGGGTACGGGTTCGGGTACGGGTTCGTGTACGGCGTTGGGTATGGGTTAGTGTTAGGGTAAGGGTTAGTTTGAAGGTTAGGGCTCTGTTTAGGGTACAGGTTAGGATTAGGGTTCGTGTTAGGGTTAGGGTAGGGGTTAGGGTTAGGGTACGCGTTAGGGTTCGGGTAGTTATTAAACCTATCCCACTCTCTAGATACCCCTTAGCACGTCAAGGAATATTATTTGGGTGTCCAGCCATTGAGAAGAGTTTAGACACTAGGAGAAGATAAGGAACACACCCATTATCAAGAAATCACATTAGGATTCTCTTTTTAACCTGTTCCTTAAAACACTAGTGCTTAGGAAATCTATTGGAGGCAGAAGCAGTCAAGGGTAGCTTAGGGTTAGGGTTAGGGTTAGGGTTAGGGTACGGCTTAGGGTACGGGTTCGGGTACGGGTTCGTGTACGGCGTAGGGTATGGGTTAGTGTTAGGGTTAGTTTGTAGGTTAGGGCTCTGTTTAGGGTACGGGTTAGGATTAGGGTTCGTGTTAGGGTTAGGGTAGGGGTTAGGGTTAGGGTACGCGTTAGGGTTAGGGTAGTTATTAAACCTATCCCACTCTCTAGATACCCCTTAGCACGTCAAGGAATATTATTTGGGGGTCCAGCCATGGAGAAGAGTTTAGACACTAGGAGAAGATAAGGAACACACCCATTATCCTGAAATCACATTAGGATTTTCTTTTTAACCTGTTCCTTAAAACACTAGTGCTTAGGAAATCTATTGGAGGCAGAAGCAGTCAAGGGTAGCTTAGGGTTAGGGTTAGGGTTAGGGTTAGGGTACGGCTTAGGGTACGGGTTCGGGTACGGGTTCGGGTACGGCGTAGGGTATGGGTTAGGGTTAGGGTTAGGGTTAGTTTGAGGGTTAGGGCTCGGTTTAGGGTACGGGTTAGGATTAGGGTACGTGTTAGGGTTAGGGTACGCGTTAGGGTTAGGGTAGTTATTAAACCTATCCCACTCTCTAGATACCCCTTAGCACGTCAAGGAATATTATTTGGGGGTCCAGCCATGGAGAAGAGTTTAGACACTAGGAGAAGATAAGGAACACACCCATTATCAAGAAATCACATTAGGATTCTCTTTTTAACCTGTTCCTTAAAACACTAGTGCTTAGGAAATCTATTGGAGGCAGAGGCAGTCAAGGGTAGCTTAGGGTTAGGGTTAGGGTTAGGGTTAGGGTAAGTGTTAGGGTACGGGTTCGGGTACGGGTACGGGTACGGCGTAGGGTATGGGTTAGGGTTAGGGTTAGGGTTAGGGCTCGGTTTAGGGTACGGGTTAGGATTAGGGTACGTGTTAGGGTTAGGGTAGAGGTTAGGGTTAGGGTACGCGTTAGGGTTAGGGTAGTTATTAAACCTATCCCACTCTCTAGATACCCCTTTGCACGTCAAGGAATATTATTTGGGGGTCCAGCCATGGAGAAGAGTTTAGACACTAGGAGAAGATAAGGAACACACCCATTATCAAGAAATCACATTAGGATTCTCTTTTTAACCTGTTCCTTAAAACACTAGTGCTTAGGAAATCTATTGGAGGCAGAAGCAGTCAAGGGTAGCTTAGGGTTAGGGTTAGGGTTATTGTTAGGGTAAGGCTTAGGTTACGGGTTCGGGTACGGGTTCGGGTATGGGTTAGGGTTAGGGTTAGGGTTAGTTTGGGGGTTAGGGCTCGGTTTAGGGTACGGGTTAGGATTAGGGTACGTGTTAGGGTTAGGGTAGGGGTTAGGGTTAGGGTACGCGTTAGGATTACTGTAGTTATTAAACCTATCCCACTCTCTAGATACCCCTTAGCACGTCAAGGAATATTATTTGGGGGTCCAGCCATGGAGAAGAGTTTAGACACTAGGAGAAGATAAGGAACACACCCATTATCAAGAAATCACATTAGGATTCTCTTTTTAACCTGTTCCTTAAAACACTAGTGCTTAGGAAATCTATTGGAGGCAGAAGCAGTCAAGGGTAGCTTAGGGTTAGGGTTAGGGTTAGGGTTAGGGTACGGCTTAGGGTACGGTTTCGGGTACGGGTTCGGGTACGGGTTTGGGTATGGCGTAGGATAGGGGTTAGGGTTAGGGTTAGGGTTAGTTTGAGGGTTAGGGCTCGGTTTAGGGTACGGGTTAGGATTAGGGTACGTGTTAGGGTTAGGGTACGTGTTAGGGTTAGGGTACGCGTTAGGGTTAGGGTAGTTATTAAACCTATCCCACTCTCTAGATACCCCTTAGCACGTCAAGGAATATTATTTGGGGGTCTAGCCATGGAGAAGAGTTTAGACACTAGGAGAAGATAAGGAACACACCCATTATCAAGAAATCACATTAGGATTCTCTTTTTAACCTGTTCCTTAAAACACTAGTGCTTAGGAAATCTATTGGAGGCAGAAGCAGTGAAGGGTAGCTTAGTGTTAGGGTTACGGTTAGGGTTATGGTTAGTGTTAGGGTACGGATTCGGGTACGGGTTCGGGTACGGCGTAGGGTATGGGTTACGGTTAGGGTTAGGGTTAGTTTGAGGGTTAGGGCTCGGTTTAGGGTACGGGTTAGGATTAGGGTACGTGTTAGGGTTAGGGTAGGGGTTAGGGTTAGGGTACGCGTTAGGGTTAGGGTAGTTATTAAACCTATCCCACTCTCTAGATACCCCTTAGCACGTCAAGGAATAATATTTGGGGGTCCAGCCATGGAGAACAGTTTAGACACTAGGAGAAGATAAGGAACACACCCATTATCAAGAAATCACATTAGGATTCTCTTTTTAACCTGTTCCTTAAAACACTAGTGCTTAGGAAATCTATTGGAGGCAGAAGCAGTCAAGGGTAGCTTAGGGTTAGGGTTAGGGTTAGGGTACGGCTTAGGGTACGGGTTCGGGTACGGGTTCGGGTACGGGTTTGGGTATGGCGTAGGATAGGGGTTAGGGTTAGGGTTAGGGTTAGTTTGAGGGTTAGGGCTCGGTTTAGGGTACGGGTTAGGATTAGGGTACGTGTTAGGGTTAGGGTACGTGTTAGGGTTAGGGTACGCGTTAGGGTTAGGGTAGTTATTAAACCTATCCCACTCTCTAGATACCCCTTAGCACGTCAAGGAATATTATTTGGGGGTCCAGCCATGGAGAAGAGTTTAGACACTAGGAGAAGATAAGGAACACACCCATTATCAAGAAATCACATTAGGATTCTCTTTTTAACCTGTTCCTTAAAACACTAGTGCTTAGGAAATCTATTGGAGGCAGAAGCAGTCAAGGGTAGCTTAGGGTTAGGGTTAGGGTTAGGGTTAAGGTTAGGGTACGGCTTAGGGTACGGGTTCGGGTACGGGTTCGTGTACGGCGTAGGGTATGGGTTAGTGTTAGGGTTAGGGTTAGTTTGAAGGTTAGGGCTCTGTTTAGGGTACGGGTTAGGATTAGGGTTCGTGTTAGGGTTAGGGTAGGGGTTAGGGTTAGGGTACGCGTTAGGGTTCGGGTAGTTATTAAACCAATCCCACTCTCTAGATACCCCTTAGCACGTCAAGGAATATTATTTGGGGGTCCAGCAATGGAGAAGAGTTTAGACACTAGGAGAAGATAAGGAACACACCCATTATCCTGAAATCACATTAGGATTTTCTTTTTAACCTGTTCCTTAAAACACTAGTGCTTAGGAAATCTATTGGAGGCAGAAGCAGTCAAGGGTAGCTTAGGGTTAGGGTTAGGGTTAGGGTACGGCTTAGGGTACGGTTTCGGGTACGGGTTCGGGTACGGGTTTGGGTATGGCGTAGGGTATGGTTTAGGTATAGGGTTAGGGTTAGATTGAGGGTTAGGGCTCGGTTTAGGGTACGGGTTAGGATTAGGGTACGTGTTAGGGTTAGGGTACGCGTTAGGGTTAGGGTAGTTATTAAACCTATCCCACTCTCTAGATACCCCTTAGCACGTCAAGGAATATTATTTGGGGGTCCAGCCATGGAGAAGAGTTTAGACACTAGGAGAAGATAAGGAACACACCCATTATCAAGAAATCACATTAGGATTCTCTTTTTAACCTGTTCCTTAAAACACTAGTGCTTAGGAAATCTATTGGAGGCAGAGGCAGTCAAGGGTAGCTTAGGGTTAGGGTTAGGGTTAGGGTTAGGGTAAGTGTTAGGGTACGGGTTCGGGTACGGGTTCGGGTACGGCGTAGGGTATGGGTTAGGGTTAGGGTTAGGGTTACTTTGAGGGTTAGGGCTCGGTTTAGGGTACGGGTTAGGATTAGGGTACGTGTTAGGGTTAGGGTAGAGGTTAGGGTTAGGGTACGCGTTAGGGTTAGGGTAGTTATTAAACCTATCCCACTCTCTAGATACCCCTTAGCACGTCAAGGAATATTATTTGGGGGTCCAGCCATGGAGAAGAGTTTAGACACTAGGAGAAGATAAGGAACACACCCATTATCAAGAAATCACATTAGGATTCTCTTTTTAACCTGTTCCTTAAAACACTAGTGCTTAGGAAATCTATTGGAGGCAGAAGCAGTCAAGGGTAGCTTAGGGTTAGGGTTAGGGTTAGGGTACGGCTTAGGGTACGGGTTCGGGTACGGGTTCGGGTACGGGTTTGTGTATGGCGTAGGGTATGGGTTAGGGTTAGGGTTAGGGTTAGTTTGAGGGTTAGGGCTCGGTTTAGGTTACGGGTTACGATTAGGGTACGTGTTAGGGTTAGGGTACGGGTTAGGGTTAGGGTACGCGTTAGGGTTAGGTTCGTTATTAAACCTATCCCACTCTCTAGATACCCCTTAGCACGTCAAAGAATATTATTTGGGGGTCCAGCCATGGAGAAGAGTTTAGACACTAGGAGAATATAAGGAACACACCCATTATCCTGAAATCACATTAGGATTTTCTTTTTAACCTGTTCCTTAATACACTAGTGCTTAGGAAATCTATTAGAGGCAGAAGCAGTCAAGGGTAGCTTAGGGTTAGGGTTAGGATTAGGGTTAGGGTTAGGGTACGGCTTAGGGTACGGGTTCGGGTACGGGTTCGGGTACGGCGTAGGGTATGGGTTAGGGTTAGGGTTAGGGTTAGTTTGAGGGTTAGGGCTCTGTTTAGGGTACGGGTTAGGATTAGTGTACGTGTTAGAGTTAGGGTAGAGGTTAGGGTTAGGGTACGCGTTAGGGTTAGGGTAGTTATTAAACCTATCCCACTCTCTAGATACCCCTTAGCACGTCAAGGAATATTCTTTGGGGGTCCAGCCATGGAGAAGAGTTTAGACACTAGGAGAAGATAAGGAACACACCCTTTATCAAGAAATCACATTAGGATTCTCTTTTTAACCTGTTCCTTAAAACACTAGTGCTTACGAAATCTATTGGAGGCAGAAGCAGTGAAGGGTAGATTAGGGTTAGGGTTAGGGTTAGGGTTAGGGTTATTGTTAGGGTAAGGCTTAGGGTACGGGTTCGGGTACGGCGAAGGGTATGGGTTAGGGTTAGGGTTAGGTTTAGTTTGAGGGTTAGGGCTCGGTTTAGGGTTCGGGTTAGGATTAGGGTACGTGTTAGGGTTAGGGTAGGTGTTAGGGTTAGGGTACGCGTTAGGGTTAGGGTAGTTATTAAACCTATCCCACTCTCTAGATACCCCTTAGCACGTCAAGGAATATTATTTGGGGGTCCAGCCATGGAGAAGAGTTTAGACACTAGGAGAAGATAAGGAACACACCCATTATCAAGAAATCACATTAGGATTCTCTTTTTAACTGTTCCTTAAAACACTAGTGCTTAGGAAATCTATTGGAGGCAGAAGCAGTGAAGGGTAGCTTAGGGTTAGGGTTACGGTTAGGGTTAGGGTTAGTGTTAGGGTACGGATTCGGGTACGGGTTCGGGTACGGCGTAGGGTATGGGTTAGGGTTAGGGTTAGGGTTAGTTTGAGGGTTAGGGCTCGGTTTAGGGTACGGGTTAGGATTAGGGTACGTGTTAGGGTTAGGGTAGGGGTTAGGGTTAGGGTACGCGTTAGGGTTAGGGTAGTTATTAAACCTATCCCACTCTCTAGATACCCCTTAGCACGTCAAGGAATATTATTTGGGGGTCCAGCCATGGAGAAGAGTTTAGACACTAGGAGAAGATAAGGAACACACCCATTATCAAGAAATCACATTAGGATTCTCTTTTTAACCTGTTCCTTAAAACACTAGTGCTTAGGAAATCTATTGGAGGCAGAAGCAGTCAAGGGTAGCTTAGGGTTAGGGTTAGGGTTATTGTTAGGGTAAGGCTTAGGGTACGGGTTCGGGTACGGTTTCGGGTACGGCATAGGGTATGGGTTAGGGTTAGGGTTAGGGTTAGTTTGGGGGTTAGGGCTCGGTTTAGGGTACGGTTTAGGATTAGGGTACGTGTTAGGGTTAGGGTAGGGGTTAGGGTTAGGGTACGCGTTAGGATTACTGTAGTTATTAAACCTATCCCACTCTCTAGATACCCCTTAGCACGTCAAGGAATATTATTTGGGGGTCCAGCCATGGAGAAGAGTTTAGACACTAGGAGAAGATAAGGAACACACCCATTATCAAGAAATCACATTAGGATTCTCTTTTTAACCTGTTCCTTAAAACACTAGTGCTTAGGAAATCTATTGGAGGCAGAAGCAGTCAAGGGTAGCTTAGGGTTAGGGTTAGGGTTAGGGTTACGGTTAGGGTACGGCTTAGGGTACGGGTTCGGGTACGGGTTCGGGTACGGCGTAGGGTATGGGTTAGTGTTAGGGTTAGGGTTAGTTTGAAGGTTAGGGCTCTGTTTAGGGTACGGGTTAGGATTAGGGTTCGTGTTAGGGTTAGGGTAGGGGTTAGGGTTAGGGTACGCGTTAGGTTTCGGGTAGTTATTAAACCTATCCCACTCTCTAGATACCCCTTAGCACGTCAAGGAATATTATTTGGGGGTCCAGCCATGGAGAAGAGTTTAGACACTAGGAGAAGATAAGGAACACACCCATTATCAAGAAATCACATTAGGATTCTCTTTTTAACCTGTTCCTTAAAACACTAGTGCTTAGGAAATCTATTGGAGGCAGAAGCAGTCAAGGGTAGCTTAGGGTTAGGGTTAGGGTTATTGTTAGGGTAAGGCTTAGGTTACGGGTTCGGGTACGGGTTCGGGTATGGGTTAGGGTTAGGGTTAGGGTTAGTTTGGGGGTTAGGGCTCGGTTTAGGGTACGGGTTAGGATTAGGGTACGTGTTAGGGTTAGGGTAGGGGTTAGGGTTAGGGTACGCGTTAGGATTACTGTAGTTATTAAACCTATCCCACTCTCTAGATACCCCTTAGCACGTCAAGGAATATTATTTGGGGGTCCAGCCTTGGAGAAGAGTTTAGACACTAGGAGAAGATAAGGAACACACCCATTATCAAGAAATCACATTAGGATTCTCTTTTTAACCTGTTCCTTAAAACACTAGTGCTTAGGAAATCTATTGGAGGCAGAAGCAGTCAAGGGTAGCTTAGGGTTAGGGTTAGGGTTAGGGTTAGGGTACGGCTTAGGGTACGGTTTCGGGTACGGGTTCGGGTACGGGTTTGGGTATGGCGTAGGATAGGGGTTAGGGTTAGGGTTAGGGTTAGTTTGAGGGTTAGGGCTCGGTTTAGGGTACGGGTTAGGATTAGGGTACGTGTTAGGGTTAGGGTACGTGTTAGGGTTAGGGTACGCGTTAGGGTTAGGGTAGTTATTAAACCTATCCCACTCTCTAGATACCCCTTAGCACGTCAAGGAATATTATTTGGGGGTCTAGCCATGGAGAAGAGTTTAGACACTAGGAGAAGATAAGGAACACACCCATTATCAAGAAATCACATTAGGATTCTCTTTTTAACCTGTTCCTTAAAACACTAGTGCTTAGGAAATCTATTGGAGGCAGAAGCAGTGAAGGGTAGCTTAGTGTTAGGGTTACGGTTAGGGTTATGGTTAGTGTTAGGGTACGGATTCGGGTACGGGTTCGGGTACGGCGTAGGGTATGGGTTACGGTTAGGGTTAGGGTTAGTTTGAGGGTTAGGGCTCGGTTTAGGGTACGGGTTAGGATTAGGGTACGTGTTAGGGTTAGGGTAGGGGTTAGGGTTAGGGTACGCGTTAGGGTTAGGGTAGTTATTAAACCTATCCCACTCTCTAGATACCCCTTAGCACGTCAAGGAATAATATTTGGGGGTCCAGCCATGGAGAACAGTTTAGACACTAGGAGAAGATAAGGAACACACCCATTATCAAGAAATCACATTAGGATTCTCTTTTTAACCTGTTCCTTAAAACACTAGTGCTTAGGAAATCTATTGGAGGCAGAAGCAGTCAAGGGTAGCTTAGGGTTAGGGTTAGGGTTATTGTTAGGGTAAGGCTTAGGGTACGGGTTCGGGTACGGGTTCGGGTACGGCATAGGGTATGGGTTAGGGTTAGGGTTAGGGTTAGTTTGGGGGTTAGGGCTCGGTTTAGGGTACGGGTTAGGATTAGGGTACGTGTTAGGGTTAGGGTAGGGGTTAGGGTTAGGGTACGCGTTAGGATTACTGTAGTTATTAAACCTATCCCACTCTCTAGATACCCCTTAGCACGTCAAGGAATATTATTTGGGGGTCCAGCCATGGAGAAGAGTTTAGACACTAGGAGAAGATAAGGAACACACCCATTATCAAGAAATCACATTAGGATTCTCTTTTTAACCTGTTCCTTAAAACACTAGTGCTTAGGAAATCTATTGGAGGCAGAAGCAGTGAAGGGTAGCTTAGGGTTAGGGTTAGGGTTAGGGTTAGGGTTATTGTTAGGGTAAGGCTTAGGGTACGGGTTCGGGTACGGCGAAGGGTATGGGTTAGGGTTAGGGTTAGGTTTAGTTTGAGGGTTAGGGCTCGGTTTAGGGTTCGGGTTAGGATTAGGGTACGTGTTAGGGTTAGGGTAGGTGTTAGGGTTAGGGTACGCGTTAGGGTTAGGGTAGTTATTAAACCTATCCCACTCTCTAGATACCCCTTAGCACCTCAAGGAATATTATTTGGGGGTCCAGCCATGGAGAAGAGTTTAGACACTAGGAGAATATAAGGAACACACCCATTATCAAGAAATCACATTAGGATTCTCTTTTTAACCTGTTCCTTAAAACACTAGTGCTTAGGAAATCTATTGGAGGCAGAAGCAGTCAAGGGTAGCTTAGGGTTAGGGTTAGGGTTATTGTTAGGGTAAGGCTTAGGGTACGGGTTCGGGTACGGTTTCAGGTACGGCATAGGGTATGGGTTAGGGTTAGGGTTAGGGTTAGTTTGGGGGTTAGGGCTCGGTTTAGGGTACGGGTTAGGATTAGGGTACGTGTTAGGGTTAGGGTAGGGGTTAGGGTTAGGGTACGCGTTAGGATTACTGTAGTTATTAAACCTATCCCACTCTCTAGATACCCCTTAGCACGTCAAGGAATATTATTTGGGGGTCCAGCCATGGAGAAGAGTTTAGACACTAGGAGAAGATAAGGAACACACCCATTATCAAGAAATCACATTAGGATTCTCTTTTTAACCTGTTCCTTAAAACACTAGTGCTTAGGAAATCTATTGGAGGCAGAAGCAGTCAAGGGTAGCTTAGGGTTAGGGTTAGGGTTAGGGTTACGGTTAGGGTACGGCTTAGGGTACGGGTTCGGGTACGGGTTCGTGTACGGCGTAGGGTATGGGTTAGTGTTAGGGTTAGGGTTAGTTTGAAGGTTAGGGCTCTGTTTAGGGTACGGGTTAGGATTAGGGTTCGTGTTAGGGTTAGGGTAGGGGTTAGGGTTAGGGTACGCGTTAGGGTTCGGGTAGTTATTAAACCTATCCCACTCTCTAGATACCCCTTAGCACGTCAAGGAATATTATTTGGGTGTCCAGCCATGGAGAAGAGTTTAGACACTAGGAGAAGATAAGGAACACACCCATTATCAAGAAATCACATTAGGATTCTCTTTTTAACCTGTTCCTTAAAACACTAGTGCTTAGGAAATCTATTGGAGGCAGAAGCAGTCAAGGGTAGCTTAGGCTTAGGGTTAGGGTTAGGGTTAGGGTTAGGGTACGGCTTAGGGTACGGGTTCGGGTACGGGTTCGTGTACGGCGTAGGGTATGGGTTAGTGTTAGGGTTAGGGTTAGTTTGAGGGTTAGGGCTCTGTTTAGGGTACGGGTTAGGATTAGGGTTCGTGTTAGGGTTAGGGTAGGGGTTAGGGTTAGGGTACGCGTTAGGGTTCGGGTAGTTATTAAACCTATCCCACTCTCTAGATACCCCTTAGCACGTCAAGGAATATTATTTGGGTGTCCAGCCATTGAGAAGAGTTTAGACACTAGGAGAAGATAAGGAACACACCCATTATCAAGAAATCACATTAGGATTCTCTTTTTAACCTGTTCCTTAAAACACTAGTGCTTAGGAAATCTATTGGAGGCAGAAGCAGTCAAGGGTAGCTTAGGGTTAGGGTTAGGGTTAGGGTACGGCTTAGGGTACGGTTTCGGGTACGGGTTCGGGTACGGGTTTGGGTATGGCGTAGGGTATGGTTTAGGTATAGGGTTAGGGTTAGTTTGAGGGTTAGGGCTCGGTTTAGGGTACGGGTTAGGATTAGGGTACGTGTTAGGGTTAGGGTAGAGGTTAGGGTTAGGGTACGCGTTAGGGTTAGGGTAGTTATTAAACCTATCCCACTCTCTAGATACCCCTTAGCACGTCAAGGAATATTATTTGGGGGTCCAGCCATGGAGAAGAGTTTAGACACTAGGAGAAGATGAGGAACACACCCATTATCAAGAAATCACATTAGGATTCTCTTTTTAACCTGTTCCTTAAAACACTAGTGCTTAGGAAATCTATTGGAGGCAGAAGCAGTCAAGGGTAGCTTAGGGTTAGGGTTAGGGTTAGGGTACGGCTTAGGGTACGGGTTCGGGTACGGGTTCGGGTACGGGTTTGGGTATGGCGTAGGATAGGGGTTAGGGTTAGGGTTAGGGTTAGTTTGAGGGTTAGGGCTCGGTTTAGGGTACGGGTTAGGATTAGGGTACGTGTTAGGGTTAGGGTACGTGTTAGGGTTAGGGTACGCGTTAGGGTTAGGGTAGTTATTAAACCTATCCCACTCTCTAGATACCCCTTAGCACGTCAAGGAATATTATTTGGGGGTCCAGCCATGGAGAAGAGTTTAGACACTAGGAGAAGATAAGGAACACACCCATTATCAAGAAATCACATTAGGATTCTCTTTTTAACCTGTTCCTTAAAACACTAGTGCTTAGGAAATCTATTGGAGGCAGAAGCAGTGAAGGGTAGCTTAGGGTTAGGGTTACGGTTAGGGTTACGCTTAGTGTTAGGGTACGGATTCGGGTACGGGTTCGGGTACGGCGTAGGGTATGGGTTAGGGTTAGGGTTAGGGTTAGTTTGAGGGTTAGGGCTCGGTTTAGGGTACGGGTTAGGATTAGGGTACGTGTTAGGGTTAGGGTAGGGGTTAGGGTTAGGGTACGCGTTAGGGTTAGGGTAGTTATTAAACCTATCCCACTCTCTAGATACCCCTTAGCACGTCAAGGAATATTATTTGGGGGTCCAGCCATGGAGAAGAGTTTAGACACTAGGAGAAGATAAGGAACACACCCATTATCAAGAAATCACATTAGGATTCTCTTTTTAACCTGTTCCTTAAAACACTAGTGCTTAGGAAATCTATTGGAGGCAGAAGCAGTCAAGGGTAGCTTAGGGTTAGGGTTAGGGTTATTGTTAGGGTAAGGCTTAGGGTACGGGTTCGGGTACGGGTTCGGGTACGGCATAGGGTATGGGTTAGGGTTAGGGTTAGGGTTAGTTTGGGGGTTAGGGCTCGGTTTAGGGTACGGGTTAGGATTAGGGTACGTGTTAGGGTTAGGGTAGGGGTTAGGGTTAGGGTACGCGTTAGGATTACTGTAGTTATTAAACCTATCCCACTCTCTAGATACCCCTTAGCACGTCAAGGAATATTATTTGGGGGTCCAGCCATGGAGAAGAGTTTAGACACTAGGAGAAGATAAGGAACACACCCATTATCAAGAAATCACATTAGGATTCTCTTTTTAACCTGTTCCTTAAAACACTAGTGCTTAGGAAATCTATTGGAGGCAGAAGCAGTCAAGGGTAGCTTAGGGTTAGGGTTAGGGTTAGGGTTACGGTTAGGGTACGGCTTAGGGTACGGGTTCGGGTACGGGTTCGTGTACGGCGTAGGGTATGGGTTAGTGTTAGGGTTAGGGTTAGTTTGAAGGTTAGGGCTCTGTTTAGGGTACGGGTTAGGATTAGGGTTCGTGTTAGGGTTAGGGTAGGGGTTAGGGTTAGGGTACGCGTTAGGGTTCGGGTAGTTATTAAACCTATCCCACTCTCTAGATACCCCTTAGCACGTCAAGGAATATTATTTGGGGGTCCAGCAATGGAGAAGAGTTTAGACACTAGGAGAAGATAAGGAACACACCCATTATCCTGAAATCACATTAGGATTTTCTTTTTAACCTGTTCCTTAAAACACTAGTGCTTAGGAAATCTATTGGAGGCAGAAGCAGTCAAGGGTAGCTTAGGGTTAGGGTTAGGGTTAGGGTACGGCTTAGGGTACGGTTTCGGGTACGGGTTCGGGTACGGGTTTGGGTATGGCGTAGGGTATGGTTTAGGTATAGGGTTAGGGTTAGTTTGAGGGTTAGGGCTCGGTTTAGGGTACGGGTTAGGATTAGGGTACGTGTTAGGGTTAGGGTACGCGTTAGGGTTAGGGTAGTTATTAAACCTATCCCACTCTCTAGATACCCCTTAGCACGTCAAGGAATATTATTTGGGGGTCCAGCCATGGAGAAGAGTTTAGACACTAGGAGAAGATAAGGAACACACCCATTATCAAGAAATCACATTAGGATTCTCTTTTTAACCTGTTCCTTAAAACACTAGTGCTTAGGAAATCTATTGGAGGCAGAGGCAGTCAAGGGTAGCTTAGGGTTAGGGTTAGGGTTAGGGTTAGGGTAAGTGTTAGGGTACGGGTTCGGGTACGGGTTCGGGTACGGCGTAGGGTATGGGTTAGGGTTAGGGTTAGGGTTACTTTGAGGGTTAGGGCTCGGTTTAGGGTACGGGTTAGGATTAGGGTACGTGTTAGGGTTAGGGTAGAGGTTAGGGTTAGGGTACGCGTTAGGGTTAGGGTAGTTATTAAACCTATCCCACTCTCTAGATACCCCTTAGCACGTCAAGGAATATTATTTGGGGGTCCAGCCATGGAGAAGAGTTTAGACACTAGGAGAAGATAAGGAACACACCCATTATCAAGAAATCACATTAGGATTCTCTTTTTAACCTGTTCCTTAAAACACTAGTGCTTAGGAAATCTATTGGAGGCAGAAGCAGTCAAGGGTAGCTTAGGGTTAGGGTTAGGGTTAGGGTACGGCTTAGGGTACGGGTTCGGGTACGGGTTCGGGTACGGGTTTGTGTATGGCGTAGGGTATGGGTTAGGGTTAGGGTTAGGGTTAGTTTGAGGGTTAGGGCTCGGTTTAGGTTACGGGTTACGATTAGGGTACGTGTTAGGGTTAGGGTACGGGTTAGGGTTAGGGTACGCGTTAGGGTTAGGTTCGTTATTAAACCTATCCCACTCTCTAGATACCCCTTAGCACGTCAAAGAATATTATTTGGGGGTCCAGCCATGGAGAAGAGTTTAGACACTAGGAGAATATAAGGAACACACCCATTATCCTGAAATCACATTAGGATTTTCTTTTTAACCTGTTCCTTAATACACTAGTGCTTAGGAAATCTATTAGAGGCAGAAGCAGTCAAGGGTAGCTTAGGGTTAGGGTTAGGATTAGGGTTAGGGTTAGGGTACGGCTTAGGGTACGGGTTCGGGTACGGGTTCGGGTACGGCGTAGGGTATGGGTTAGGGTTAGGGTTAGGGTTAGTTTGAGGGTTAGGGCTCTGTTTAGGGTACGGGTTAGGATTAGTGTACGTGTTAGAGTTAGGGTAGAGGTTAGGGTTAGGGTACGCGTTAGGGTTAGGGTAGTTATTAAACCTATCCCACTCTCTAGATACCCCTTAGCACGTCAAGGAATATTCTTTGGGGGTCCAGCCATGGAGAAGAGTTTAGACACTAGGAGAAGATAAGGAACACACCCTTTATCAAGAAATCACATTAGGATTCTCTTTTTAACCTGTTCCTTAAAACACTAGTGCTTACGAAATCTATTGGAGGCAGAAGCAGTGAAGGGTAGATTAGGGTTAGGGTTAGGGTTAGGGTTAGGGTTATTGTTAGGGTAAGGCTTAGGGTACGGGTTCGGGTACGGCGAAGGGTATGGGTTAGGGTTAGGGTTAGGTTTAGTTTGAGGGTTAGGGCTCGGTTTAGGGTTCGGGTTAGGATTAGGGTACGTGTTAGGGTTAGGGTAGGTGTTAGGGTTAGGGTACGCGTTAGGGTTAGGGTAGTTATTAAACCTATCCCACTCTCTAGATACCCCTTAGCACGTCAAGGAATATTATTTGGGGGTCCAGCCATGGAGAAGAGTTTAGGCACTAGGAGAATATAAGGAACACACCCATTATCAAGAAATCACATTAGGATTCTCTTTTTAACTGTTCCTTAAAACACTAGTGCTTAGGAAATCTATTGGAGGCAGAAGCAGTGAAGGGTAGCTTAGGGTTAGGGTTACGGTTAGGGTTAGGGTTAGTGTTAGGGTACGGATTCGGGTACGGGTTCGGGTACGGCGTAGGGTATGGGTTAGGGTTAGGGTTAGGGTTAGTTTGAGGGTTAGGGCTCGGTTTAGGGTACGGGTTAGGATTAGGGTACGTGTTAGGGTTAGGGTAGGGGTTAGGGTTAGGGTACGCGTTAGGGTTAGGGTAGTTATTAAACCTATCCCACTCTCTAGATACCCCTTAGCACGTCAAGGAATATTATTTGGGGGTCCAGCCATGGAGAAGAGTTTAGACACTAGGAGAAGATAAGGAACACACCCATTATCAAGAAATCACATTAGGATTCTCTTTTTAACCTGTTCCTTAAAACACTAGTGCTTAGGAAATCTATTGGAGGCAGAAGCAGTCAAGGGTAGCTTAGGGTTAGGGTTAGGGTTATTGTTAGGGTAAGGCTTAGGGTACGGGTTCGGGTACGGTTTCGGGTACGGCATAGGGTATGGGTTAGGGTTAGGGTTAGGGTTAGTTTGGGGGTTAGGGCTCGGTTTAGGGTACGGGTTAGGATTAGGGTACGTGTTAGGGTTAGGGTAGGGGTTAGGGTTAGGGTACGCGTTAGGATTACTGTAGTTATTAAACCTATCCCACTCTCTAGATACCCCTTAGCACGTCAAGGAATATTATTTGGGGGTCCAGCCATGGAGAAGAGTTTAGACACTAGGAGAAGATAAGGAACACACCCATTATCAAGAAATCACATTAGGATTCTCTTTTTAACCTGTTCCTTAAAACACTAGTGCTTAGGAAATCTATTGGAGGCAGAAGCAGTCAAGGGTAGCTTAGGGTTAGGGTTAGGGTTAGGGTTACGGTTAGGGTACGGCTTAGGGTACGGGTTCGGGTACGGGTTCGGGTACGGCGTTGGGTATGGGTTAGTGTTAGGGTTAGGGTTAGTTTGAAGGTTAGGGCTCTGTTTAGGGTACGGGTTAGGATTAGGGTTCGTGTTAGGGTTAGGGTAGGGGTTAGGGTTAGGGTACGCGTTAGGTTTCGGGTAGTTATTAAACCTATCCCACTCTCTAGATACCCCTTAGCACGTCAAGGAATATTATTTGGGGGTCCAGCCATGGAGAAGAGTTTAGACACTAGGAGAAGATAAGGAACACACCCATTATCAAGAAATCACATTAGGATTCTCTTTTTAACCTGTTCCTTAAAACACTAGTGCTTAGGAAATCTATTGGAGGCAGAAGCAGTCAAGGGTAGCTTAGGGTTAGGGTTAGGGTTATTGTTAGGGTAAGGCTTAGGTTACGGGTTCGGGTACGGGTTCGGGTATGGGTTAGGGTTAGGGTTAGGGTTAGTTTGGGGGTTAGGGCTCGGTTTAGGGTACGGGTTAGGATTAGGGTACGTGTTAGGGTTAGGGTAGGGGTTAGGGTTAGGGTACGCGTTAGGATTACTGTAGTTATTAAACCTATCCCACTCTCTAGATACCCCTTAGCACGTCAAGGAATATTATTTGGGGGTCCAGCCATGGAGAAGAGTTTAGACACTAGGAGAAGATAAGGAACACACCCATTATCAAGAAATCACATTAGGATTCTCTTTTTAACCTGTTCCTTAAAACACTAGTGCTTAGGAAATCTATTGGAGGCAGAAGCAGTCAAGGGTAGCTTAGGGTTAGGGTTAGGGTTAGGGTTAGGGTACGGCTTAGGGTACGGTTTCGGGTACGGGTTCGGGTACGGGTTTGGGTATGGCGTAGGATAGGGGTTAGGGTTAGGGTTAGGGTTAGTTTGAGGGTTAGGGCTCGGTTTAGGGTACGGGTTAGGATTAGGGTACGTGTTAGGGTTAGGGTACGTGTTAGGGTTAGGGTACGCGTTAGGGTTAGGGTAGTTATTAAACCTATCCCACTCTCTAGATACCCCTTAGCACGTCAAGGAATATTATTTGGGGGTCTAGCCATGGAGAAGAGTTTAGACACTAGGAGAAGATAAGGAACACACCCATTATCAAGAAATCACATTAGGATTCTCTTTTTAACCTGTTCCTTAAAACACTAGTGCTTAGGAAATCTATTGGAGGCAGAAGCAGTGAAGGGTAGCTTAGTGTTAGGGTTACGGTTAGGGTTATGGTTAGTGTTAGGGTACGGATTCGGGTACGGGTTCGGGTACGGCGTAGGGTATGGGTTACGGTTAGGGTTAGGGTTAGTTTGAGGGTTAGGGCTCGGTTTAGGGTACGGGTTAGGATTAGGGTACGTGTTAGGGTTAGGGTAGGGGTTAGGGTTAGGGTACGCGTTAGGGTTAGGGTAGTTATTAAACCTATCCCACTCTCTAGATACCCCTTAGCACGTCAAGGAATAATATTTGGGGGTCCAGCCATGGAGAACAGTTTAGACACTAGGAGAAGATAAGGAACACACCCATTATCAAGAAATCACATTAGGATTCTCTTTTTAACCTGTTCCTTAAAACACTAGTGCTTAGGAAATCTATTGGAGGCAGAAGCAGTCAAGGGTAGCTTAGGGTTAGGGTTAGGGTTATTGTTAGGGTAAGGCTTAGGGTACGGGTTCGGGTACGGGTTCGGGTACGGCATAGGGTATGGGTTAGGGTTAGGGTTAGGGTTAGTTTGGGGGTTAGGGCTCGGTTTAGGGTACGGGTTAGGATTAGGGTACGTGTTAGGGTTAGGGTAGGGGTTAGGGTTAGGGTACGCGTTAGGATTACTGTAGTTATTAAACCTATCCCACTCTCTAGATACCCCTTAGCACGTCAAGGAATATTATTTGGGGGTCCAGCCATGGAGAAGAGTTTAGACACTAGGAGAAGATAAGGAACACACCCATTATCAAGAAATCACATTAGGATTCTCTTTTTAACCTGTTCCTTAAAACACTAGTGCTTAGGAAATCTATTGGAGGCAGAAGCAGTGAAGGGTAGCTTAGGGTTAGGGTTAGGGTTAGGGTTAGGGTTATTGTTAGGGTAAGGCTTAGGGTACGGGTTCGGGTACGGCGAAGGGTATGGGTTAGGGTTAGGGTTAGGTTTAGTTTGAGGGTTAGGGCTCGGTTTAGGGTTCGGGTTAGGATTAGGGTACGTGTTAGGGTTAGGGTAGGTGTTAGGGTTAGGGTACGCGTTAGGGTTAGGGTAGTTATTAAACCTATCCCACTCTCTAGATACCCCTTAGCACGTCAAGGAATATTATTTGGGGGTCCAGCCATGGAGAAGAGTTTAGACACTAGGAGAATATAAGGAACACACCCATTATCAAGAAATCACATTAGGATTCTCTTTTTAACCTGTTCCTTAAAACACTAGTGCTTAGGAAATCTATTGGAGGCAGAAGCAGTGAAGGGTAGCTTAGGGTTAGGGTTACGGTTAGGGTTAGGGTTAGTGTTAGGGTACGGATTCGGGTACGGGTTCGGGTACGGCGTAGGGTATGGGTTAGGGTTAGGGTTAGGGTTAGTTTGAGGGTTAGGGCTCGGTTTAGGGTACGGGTTAGGATTAGGGTACGTGTTAGGGTTAGGGTAGGGGTTAGGGTTAGGGTACGCGTTAGGTTTAGGGTAGTTATTAAACCTATCCCACTCTCTAGATACCCCTTAGCACCTCAAGGAATATTATTTGGGGGTCCAGCCATGGAGAAGAGTTTAGACACTAGGAGAAGATAAGGAACACACCCATTATCAAGAAATCACATTAGGATTCTCTTTTTAACCTGTTCCTTAAAACACTAGTGCTTAGGAAATCTTTTGGAGGCAGAAGCAGTCAAGGGTAGCTTAGGGTTAGGGTTAGGGTTATTGTTAGGGTAAGGCTTAGGGTACGGGTTCGGGTACGGTTTCAGGTACGGCATAGGGTATGGGTTAGGGTTAGGGTTAGGGTTAGTTTGGGGGTTAGGGCTCGGTTTAGGGTACGGGTTAGGATTAGGGTACGTGTTAGGGTTAGGGTAGGGGTTAGGGTTAGGGTACGCGTTAGGATTACTGTAGTTATTAAACCTATCCCACTCTCTAGATACCCCTTAGCACGTCAAGGAATATTATTTGGGGGTCCAGCCATGGAGAAGAGTTTAGACACTAGGAGAAGATAAGGAACACACCCATTATCAAGAAATCACATTAGGATTCTCTTTTTAACCTGTTCCTTAAAACACTAGTGCTTAGGAAATCTATTGGAGGCAGAAGCAGTCAAGGGTAGCTTAGGGTTAGGGTTAGGGTTAGGGTTACGGTTAGGGTACGGCTTAGGGTACGGGTTCGGGTACGGGTTCGTGTACGGCGTAGGGTATGGGTTAGTGTTAGGGTTAGGGTTAGTTTGAAGGTTAGGGCTCTGTTTAGGGTACGGGTTAGGATTAGGGTTCGTGTTAGGGTTAGGGTAGGGGTTAGGGTTAGGGTACGAGTTAGGGTTCGGGTAGTTATTAAACCTATCCCACTCTCTAGATACCCCTTAGCACGTCAAGGAATATTATTTGGGTGTCCAGCCATGGAGAAGAGTTTAGACACTAGGAGAAGATAAGGAACACACCCATTATCAAGAAATCACATTAGGATTCTCTTTTTAACCTGTTCCTTAAAACACTAGTGCTTAGGAAATCTATTGGAGGCAGAAGCAGTCAAGGGTAGCTTAGGCTTAGGGTTAGGGTTAGGGTTAGGGTTAGGGTACGGCTTAGGGTACGGGTTCGGGTACGGGTTCGTGTACGGCGTAGGGTATGGGTTAGTGTTAGGGTTAGGGTTAGTTTGAGGGTTAGGGCTCTGTTTAGGGTACGGGTTAGGATTAGGGTTCGTGTTAGGGTTAGGGTAGGGGTTAGGGTTAGGGTACGCGTTAGGGTTCGGGTAGTTATTAAACCTATCCCACTCTCTAGATACCCCTTAGCACGTCAAGGAATATTATTTGGGTGTCCAGCCATTGAGAAGAGTTTAGACACTAGGAGAAGATAAGGAACACACCCATTATCAAGAAATCACATTAGGATTCTCTTTTTAACCTGTTCCTTAAAACACTAGTGCTTAGGAAATCTATTGGAGGCAGAAGCAGTCAAGGGTAGCTTAGGGTTAGGGTTAGGGTTAGGGTACGGCTTAGGGTACGGTTTCGGGTACGGGTTCGGGTACGGGTTTGGGTATGGCGTAGGGTATGGTTTAGGTATAGGGTTAGGGTTAGTTTGAGGGTTAGGGCTCGGTTTAGGGTACGGGTTAGGATTAGGGTACGTGTTAGGGTTAGGGTAGAGGTTAGGGTTAGGGTACGCGTTAGGGTTAGGGTAGTTATTAAACCTATCCCACTCTCTAGATACCCCTTAGCACGTCAAGGAATATTATTTGGGGGTCCAGCCATGGAGAAGAGTTTAGACACTAGGAGAAGATGAGGAACACACCCATTATCAAGAAATCACATTAGGATTCTCTTTTTAACCTGTTCCTTAAAACACTAGTGCTTAGGAAATCTATTGGAGGCAGAAGCAGTCAAGGGTAGCTTAGGGTTAGGGTTAGGGTTAGGGTACGGCTTAGGGTACGGGTTCGGGTACGGGTTCGGGTACGGGTTTGGGTATGGCGTAGGATAGGGGTTAGGGTTAGGGTTAGGGTTAGTTTGAGGGTTAGGGCTCGGTTTAGGGTACGGGTTAGGATTAGGGTACGTGTTAGGGTTAGGGTACGTGTTAGGGTTAGGGTACGCGTTAGGGTTAGGGTAGTTATTAAACCTATCCCACTCTCTAGATACCCCTTAGCACGTCAAGGAATATTATTTGGGGGTCCAGCCATGGAGAAGAGTTTAGACACTAGGAGAAGATAAGGAACACACCCATTATCAAGAAATCACATTAGGATTCTCTTTTTAACCTGTTCCTTAAAACACTAGTGCTTAGGAAATCTATTGGAGGCAGAAGCAGTGAAGGGTAGCTTAGGGTTAGGGTTACGGTTAGGGTTACGCTTAGTGTTAGGGTACGGATTCGGGTACGGGTTCGGGTACGGCGTAGGGTATGGGTTAGGGTTAGGGTTAGGGTTAGTTTGAGGGTTAGGGCTCGGTTTAGGGTACGGGTTAGGATTAGGGTACGTGTTAGGGTTAGGGTAGGGGTTAGGGTTAGGGTACGCGTTAGGGTTAGGGTAGTTATTAAACCTATCCCACTCTCTAGATACCCCTTAGCACGTCAAGGAATATTATTTGGGGGTCCAGCCATGGAGAAGAGTTTAGACACTAGGAGAAGATAAGGAACACACCCATTATCAAGAAATCACATTAGGATTCTCTTTTTAACCTGTTCCTTAAAACACTAGTGCTTAGGAAATCTATTGGAGGCAGAAGCAGTCAAGGGTAGCTTAGGGTTAGGGTTAGGGTTATTGTTAGGGTAAGGCTTAGGGTACGGGTTCGGGTACGGGTTCGGGTACGGCATAGGGTATGGGTTAGGGTTAGGGTTAGGGTTAGTTTGGGGGTTAGGGCTCGGTTTAGGGTACGGGTTAGGATTAGGGTACGTGTTAGGGTTAGGGTAGGGGTTAGGGTTAGGGTACGCGTTAGGATTACTGTAGTTATTAAACCTATCCCACTCTCTAGATACCCCTTAGCACGTCAAGGAATATTATTTGGGGGTCCAGCCATGGAGAAGAGTTTAGACACTAGGAGAAGATAAGGAACACACCCATTATCAAGAAATCACATTAGGATTCTCTTTTTAACCTGTTCCTTAAAACACTAGTGCTTAGGAAATCTATTGGAGGCAGAAGCAGTCAAGGGTAGCTTAGGGTTAGGGTTAGGGTTAGGGTTACGGTTAGGGTACGGCTTAGGGTACGGGTTCGGGTACGGGTTCGTGTACGGCGTAGGGTATGGGTTAGTGTTAGGGTTAGGGTTAGTTTGAAGGTTAGGGCTCTGTTTAGGGTACGGGTTAGGATTAGGGTTCGTGTTAGGGTTAGGGTAGGGGTTAGGGTTAGGGTACGCGTTAGGGTTCGGGTAGTTATTAAACCTATCCCACTCTCTAGATACCCCTTAGCACGTCAAGGAATATTATTTGGGGGTCCAGCAATGGAGAAGAGTTTAGACACTAGGAGAAGATAAGGAACACACCCATTATCCTGAAATCACATTAGGATTTTCTTTTTAACCTGTTCCTTAAAACACTAGTGCTTAGGAAATCTATTGGAGGCAGAAGCAGTCAAGGGTAGCTTAGGGTTAGGGTTAGGGTTAGGGTACGGCTTAGGGTACGGTTTCGGGTACGGGTTCGGGTACGGGTTTGGGTATGGCGTAGGGTATGGTTTAGGTATAGGGTTAGGGTTAGTTTGAGGGTTAGGGCTCGGTTTAGGGTACGGGTTAGGATTAGGGTACGTGTTAGGGTTAGGGTACGCGTTAGGGTTAGGGTAGTTATTAAACCTATCCCACTCTCTAGATACCCCTTAGCACGTCAAGGAATATTATTTGGGGGTCCAGCCATGGAGAAGAGTTTAGACACTAGGAGAAGATAAGGAACACACCCATTATCAAGAAATCACATTAGGATTCTCTTTTTAACCTGTTCCTTAAAACACTAGTGCTTAGGAAATCTATTGGAGGCAGAGGCAGTCAAGGGTAGCTTAGGGTTAGGGTTAGGGTTAGGGTTAGGGTAAGTGTTAGGGTACGGGTTCGGGTACGGGTTCGGGTACGGCGTAGGGTATGGGTTAGGGTTAGGGTTAGGGTTACTTTGAGGGTTAGGGCTCGGTTTAGGGTACGGGTTAGGATTAGGGTACGTGTTAGGGTTAGGGTAGAGGTTAGGGTTAGGGTACGCGTTAGGGTTAGGGTAGTTATTAAACCTATCCCACTCTCTAGATACCCCTTAGCACGTCAAGGAATATTATTTGGGGGTCCAGCCATGGAGAAGAGTTTAGACACTAGGAGAAGATAAGGAACACACCCATTATCAAGAAATCACATTAGGATTCTCTTTTTAACCTGTTCCTTAAAACACTAGTGCTTAGGAAATCTATTGGAGGCAGAAGCAGTCAAGGGTAGGTTAGGGTTAGGGTTAGGGTTATTGTTAGGGTAAGGCTTAGGGTACGGGTTCGGGTACGGGTTCGGGTACGGCATAGGGTATGGGTTAGGGTTAGGGTTAGGGTTAGTTTGGGGGTTAGGGCTCGGTTTAGGGTACGTGTTAGGATTAGGGTACGTGTTAGGGTTAGGGTAGGGGTTAGGGTTAGGGTACGCGTTAGGATTACTGTAGTTATTAAACCTATCCCACTCTCTAGATACCCCTTAGCACGTCAAGGAATATTATTTGGGGGTCCAGCCATGGAGAAGAGTTTAGACACTAGGAGAAGATAAGGAACACACCCATTATCAAGAAATCACATTAGGATTCTCTTTTTAACCTGTTCCTTAAAACACTAGTGCTTAGGAAATCTATTGGAGGCAGAAGCAGTCAAGGGTAGCTTAGGGTTAGGGTTAGGGTTAGGGTACGGCTTAGGGTACGGGTTCGGGTACGGGTTCGGGTACGGGTTTGTGTATGGCGTAGGGTATGGGTTAGGGTTAGGGTTAGGGTTAGTTTGAGGGTTAGGGCTCGGTTTAGGTTACGGGTTACGATTAGGGTACGTGTTAGGGTTAGGGTACGGGTTAGGGTTAGGGTACGCGTTAGGGTTAGGTTCGTTATTAAACCTATCCCACTCTCTAGATACCCCTTAGCACGTCAAGGAATATTATTTGGGTGTCCAGCCATGGAGAAGAGTTTAGACACTAGGAGAAGATAAGGAACACACCCATTATCAAGAAATCACATTAGGATTCTCTTTTTAACCTGTTCCTTAAAACACTAGTGCTTAGGAAATCTATTGGAGGCAGAAGCAGTCAAGGGTAGCTTAGGCTTAGGGTTAGGGTTAGGGTTAGGGTTAGGGTACGGCTTAGGGTACGGGTTCGGGTACGGGTTCGTGTACGGCGTAGGGTATGGGTTAGTGTTAGGGTTAGGGTTAGTTTGAGGGTTAGGGCTCTGTTTAGGGTACGGGTTAGGATTAGGGTTCGTGTTAGGGTTAGGGTAGGGGTTAGGGTTAGGGTACGCGTTAGGGTTCGGGTAGTTATTAAACCTATCCCACTCTCTAGATACCCCTTAGCACGTCAAGGAATATTATTTGGGTGTCCAGCCATTGAGAAGAGTTTAGACACTAGGAGAAGATAAGGAACACACCCATTATCAAGAAATCACATTAGGATTCTCTTTTTAACCTGTTCCTTAAAACACTAGTGCTTAGGAAATCTATTGGAGGCAGAAGCAGTCAAGGGTAGCTTAGGGTTAGGGTTAGGGTTAGGGTACGGCTTAGGGTACGGTTTCGGGTACGGGTTCGGGTACGGGTTTGGGTATGGCGTAGGGTATGGTTTAGGTATAGGGTTAGGGTTAGTTTGAGGGTTAGGGCTCGGTTTAGGGTACGGGTTAGGATTAGG